>NC_049240.1:20496625-20838619 GCF_011100685.1 Canis lupus familiaris
TGGGGATGTGTCCATGTAGACCATGATGGGGTCCGGAGCAATGAAAAGTTTATAAATGACCAGTGGATAATTATTCCTGACATGTGAGGTCTGATCCTTTAAAGTTGAGCAGAACTAATTTTATTATTGTGAACATTTTTAATTTGTTTATTTGACTTTGGGGAAGGATGAGGATATGCAAGAGAAAGGAAGTGGTGTGCCTTGATAGTCTTCTGAATTAGGAAATTAATTTGAGGGGCGCCTGGCTGGCTCAGTTGGTAGAGCATATGATTCCTGATCTCATGGTCATGAATTTTTGGGCCCCATGTTGGGGCAGAATTTACTTAAAAATAATAATATTAAATTAATTTAATTCAGTCTATCAGAAGTCTATTGGCGACTACAGAAAAACTCACAGCAACCTCAGGTTTCTTTTTAGATTTGAAGAGTCCCCAAGGGGCACATGACTGGTACTGCCATCTGTGTCCTCGAAGTAGTGGTGGTGGCGGCGGCAGCATCCTGTGTACACACATACAGCTAATAACAGGGCTTAACACATCAAGCCAAAGATTTATATTGAAAACTGAGTAAGTGGTCCAGAAATACTTCTCGTCATAAGTCTGCAAGGAATTGTTTACTTGTTTGGGTTGAGTTGGGTTGGGTTTGCTTAGAATACTGAAAGTAGTCACTTTGTTCTTCCTTTCTACTTTATTTTGTAAGACTCATTCTGATAGTAGAAAACAAGTGCAAAAGACTCTCCCACTGACAGTTATCTTTATCCTGGGCCATCTCAAAATGTTATGCTCACGTTATTTTTAACAAAGCAGGTACTCCTGTGGTGCCTGCATGGCTCAGTTGGGTAAGCCTCTGACTCTGGATTTCATTTCAGGTCATGATCTCAGGACTGTGAGGTTGAACCCCACATTGGGCTCTGCACTCAGCAGGGGTCTGGTCAATATTCTCTCTCCCCCTGCCCCTCCCTCTCTAAACATAAATAAATAAATCTTAAAAACAAAAACAAAGCAGGTGCTCCTTGGAATCTCTGAGATCTTTATGAGCATTTTTTTAAGGTTTTATTTATTCATGAGAGACACACAGAGAGAGGCAGAGACACAGGCCGAGGGAGAAGCAGGCTCCACTCAGGGAGCCCGATGTGGGACTCAATCCCGGGACCATGGGATCACGACCTGAGCCACAGGCAGGTGCTCAACCACTGAGCCACCCAGGCATCCCCTTTATGAGCATTTAAAGCAGAATATAAAGAGTGGTCAACCTCCATTTTTAATTTTCCTTATGATTAGAATTTCTACTTGTATTATAGATTTTTATTACTAATGTTCTCTACTGCTCTTAAATAAAAGTTGTATGTGGAGGGCAGCCCTGGTGGCTCAGCGGTTTATTGCCACCTGCAGCCCAGGGTGTGATCTTGGAGACCCGGGATTGAGTCCCACGTCGGGCTCCCTGCATGGAGCCTGCTTCTCCCTCTGCCTGTGTCCCTGCCTTTCTCTCTCTCCTCTCTGTGTATTCTCATGAATAAATAAATAAAATCTTAAAAAAAAAAGTTGTATGTGGAGATCCAATGATCTTGTTACAGAATACACTATATATATAAACAACAAAATAAATAAATAAATAATAATATAAATTATCTTTATAGTCACCAAGATTGCTTATTTATAACTGAGGTGTCAGTGCACCCTAGTTGTTAAAATTTGCAATGCTTCCCAAGTCCATGCAAGGAGTGCTTTTTATTTTGCCTTTCACAAGCTGACCTGCTTACTATCTTTGGTAGGTCCCCTGCTTCTTGTTGCTGACCACTGGCCACCTGTTATAAACCCATTGTTACCAATGGACTAAAAGACACTTAATACTCCAGACCTAGAGAGTGTTTTGCTAATCTCATCTTCCATAATTCAGTCTAAAGAAGAGTGAAAATAATGCTTCCTTCCCTATCCCTAAAGATGCTTTCAAGTACATTCCTGGTTTTAAATCACTATGGGCAGATACACACAGTCCTAAATCATATTAAAAAAAAAAAAAAAAAAAAAAAACTAAAAAAAACCCTAAAGGCTCAAGTATATTAGGGTTCTCCGGAAAACACAATCAATAGGAGATACATAGGTATATTTTATAAATGGAGATTCATTATGAAGAATTGGCTCACATAATTATGAAGGCCAAGTAGTCCCATGACCTGCTATCTTCAAGCGAGAGACCCAGAAAAGTCAGTGGCGTAGCTCCAGTCCATTTCCAAAAGTTTGAGAACCACGGTTGCTGATGGTATAAATCCCAGTCCAAGGGCAGAAGAAGACCAATGTCCAGCATAAGTAGGAAAACAAGAGGAAGAAGGGTGAATTCCTTTTGTTCATTCTATTCAAGCCCTCAACAGACCAAATGATGCCTACCCACATTGAGATACTTTCCTAACCTACTAATTCAAACACTGGTTTTATCCAGAACCAGTCTTAGAGACACACCTCAAAATAATGTGTTATCTCGGCATCCCATGGTGCTCTCACATTAATAATGTACAATTAACCATCACATCAAGTAACCTAAAACAATTATTCAAAAGTGGAAGTGTCTAACTCCATAAGAAAATACACTTACTACAACTGCTGAGCTTTAATTCTAGCATATATTGCTGACAAATCTAAGATTCACTTTCCAAAGCCAATCTTCTCGGTGAAGTCAGATAAAATTTAAAAAATAAAATAAAACTATTTGAATATTTATTTTCTAGGAAAAGATATGATCATCAATAAGAATGACTCCTTATCGGGATCCCTGGGTGGTGCGGCGGTTCAGCGCCTGCCTTTGGCCCGGGGCGCGATCCTGGAGACCCGGGATCGAATCCCACGTCAGGCTCCCTGCATGGAGCCTGCTTCTCCCTCTGCCTGTGTCTCTGCCTCTCTGTCTCTCTCTGTGTGACTATCATGAATAAATAAATAAAATCTTAAAAAAAAAAAAGAATGACTCCTTATAAATGGAATGAAAAAATATTTCTTTTGATTTTTTTGAATTTTTAGTGTCAAGAGTTTTATATACTGTAAAGTGAGTCATTATTTTATTTATGTCTTTGTTACTATGAACAAATATTTCATTTATGTGAAAATCCAGAATGCAGGGAAGAAATTTTGTAACACCAAGAATTTTCAGAGTCAATATTCATTTTTCATTTCCTGGTGGATTATATCCATTCAAATATATAACACAAACTTGTTTTAATCAACATTAGAGCTTTATTTGTACAGCTGGATATCATTGAAATAAAGATATGAAATACTTTTGACTGATTTCTTTTTATTAAGATTCAAAACTATCACAATGTTTTAAAGAGAAATACAATAAGTTGAAAATATGTTTTTAGATGTAAATATTCTCGTTAATTTTATATACTCCTTTCAACAGTCCTATATAATAGTACAATAAGACTAAAATGATAACTGGGGTGAAAATTGAAAACCTCCAGATTTCAAATATTTCCTTTCATATTAGGCTATAGCCCAGAAAACATGACCACTATTGTTTGAAAAAGAATACTAAAAGAATCTTTTTTAAATGAGAGAAAGATATTGATTATTGATGGTAGTTGCAGGTATAACTTATTGTACATGTAACTAAATGCTATCAAAAGATTCACTTTGATGTATAATTCTTTAATAAATTTCATGGACTTCAGGTCTGTAACAGTTAAAGGAAATCTTGTTGTGCTCCTTTTCTCTTTAAAACACAAAGCCAACTCCACATTATTGTGGGGGTTTTTTTGAGTAAAACTTGGGATTCAGAATTATCTCAGGATTGATGGTAAATTTATTTAAGAAATTTTCTAACAGTTTCAATCAATCTTTAGTCGGTCCAATTTGGTCCTTATTGAAATTTACTTATTCCCTATCCCTAAAGTGAGGAGACTTCAAGAGAAACCAAGTAGACTTTTCATTTATGAAAAATGTTTGAGTCACTACTTTATGCTAACAGAAAAAGACATGAACAGATTAAGAAGGAAGACAGTTCTTGATATTTCTAAACAATAAAGGAAAAGAGGATATTCTATGCAGATGACCCCAAGAATTACAATAATGACAAATCACAAATTCCCCTAGTGGAAGATATCCGAGGAGTCACTCAAAATAACTAAATTAGAAAAGTTGAAATGGCCACCACAACCTCAGAAAGCAGAGAACAAACCTGTGTAGACAGGACACACTGCAAAATGACAAATAGGTGACTTTCATGACATGTTGTGATATCAACAATCATGCTTCAGGACTTTGATTTTCATCTCCAGCTTCCCCACTACACAAACATGCACACACATCCATATTCTCACACTCCTGCACTCAACTAGATCTATTTGCAGACTCAGCCCTTCCACAGTCAGGATACCTTTAAATAAATTAGACCAAACAAGATAACTTAGAAATGCTCTGAACTCACCAAAGCAATTGCTTGTTCACCTTCTATCTAAATCTAGAATAAATGTTTCCTAGGTGTTCTGATATCCTAATGACAACTTCCTGATAAACCACTAATGAGAACGAATCTTCATAGATTCATATTTTATCACTATGAAACTCAACCTTACTTTTGAAATACAGAACTTAACTCATTTTGCAAAGAAGGAAAACAAGTTGCAAACTTACAAAAGATTTAATTAATGAAGCAAATAAACAAATCGCCAAACTATCTGCAATTGCTGGAATTACATTTTGAAAAAACCTAGCATCCAGGGTCATGTACCACATAAGGTTAAGTAATTCATATTACATGATGACACTCGCTTTTGGGAGTTTTTCTAGTTATTAAAACCATTTCACTGAAGTGAGTTGCATACTTTATAATCAAGTAAAATAAAAATGTGATGCTTTTGTAGGGAGTGAGCAAAACAAACTCAGCAAGATGTCTTCTTCTAGGGCAAGATGATAACTTACCTGTGAGTCTCACTCCCTGTTGCTATTGTGGCTGTTGTTTAAAGATTTTAGTTTTAGTGATCTCTACACTCAAGGTGGGGCCCGAAGTCAGAACCCCAAGATCAAGAGTTGCAAGCTCCACTGACTGAGCCAGCCAGGTGCTCCTCTTACTCCCTTTTAAGTGAAATTATGTTACAAAGAATTCACATTCTAGACCTCAAGGTTTTACTTTCAGTTTTGGGTCTGGTGGTATCAGGACACATCCTGAAGAGTAGGTCTATGGGACCATTGACCCTACTAGAGGTTTCTTCTATTTGTGGCATAGTTTGGGAGTTGAGCAAAGGTCCACTGTTGAGGAGGCGGCAGAGATAACAGGGATGGATGTCAGGCCGATGTGGAGAGGCAAGATACTGCCTGGTGGGAAGGCAAGAGAAAGGTAGAATTAGTGAGGGTATGTTCAATGGCACTGGACTAAGAGGCTACTAAAAAGGTTCAATGTAAAGAGTCACTGCCTTAGAATCAGTAAGCCTCTTTGATTACTTAGCTACTGTAAAACATAATATACAGAGAGGGACCCGGTGAACGGAGGACGTTCCCAGTTCACCAAAATCCTATATTGTGCACTAATGTTTTGTTCTCATTTCAACTAAGAAGTTCAACAATGGCTAAGTAACTATCATGTACAATGCACGATGCTAGATGTTTGGAGGAGTCAAAAATGAATAAGCCACAATCTTCCCCTTGAGAAATTTTTGATGCGAGAATCTGAGAAAAAAACGAGAAAGAAATATTTCTACAGCATCTACATTTACAAAGGACAAAATCCAAACACATCCTTCTATTTAAGCCTCATAGCAAACTTATGAAACACCTCACGTACTTTTCATCATATTTAATTGATGGTTCAAAGAGGTTCAAGGAGGTTAAGAGAATCTCCTATCATGTAAAAAGTATTTAAAGAAAGAACCAGAGCTAGGGTCTGGATTATCTAAAATTAGAAATAAATTTTGACCATTGCTTTTTTTCACCACAATATGTGACAGGTGTGTGTGTGTGTGCACATGCGCATGTGTGTGTGTGTGTGTAGCTAATATATATTTCCCTACCTTTCCATGGAAACAGTCATGAAAATATAGAGAGATAACCACAGTTTCAATCGAAAGAAAACCAAAATTAACGAACTGAAATTTTCCATATTGTAAAGAGATTTTAACTTGCCTGAGGTGGGACTTTAAAACAGAGAGAACTTGGGTGCCTGGGTGGCTCAGCGGTTGAGCATCAGCCTTTGGCTCAAGGTGTAATGCCAGAGGCCCGGAATCAAGTCCCACATCAGGCTCCCTGCACGGAGCCTGCTTCTCCCTCTGCCTGTGTCTCTGCCTCTCTCCCTCTATGTCTCTCATGAATAAATAAATGAAATCTTCAAAAAAAAAAACAAAAAACAAAAACAAAGAGAAGTTGCCACTCATCCCTTATGAAATATCCTTAGCTAAAATGCTCGGAGCTTAGTACCTAGCAAGCTTTAAGCCAGTAACCCCCACAACCCCTTTCCATATTTTATAGGGGTAGATGCTTTTTAAAGTTTCCATACCATGTAATAGCATCGCTAGCATTTCCCATGAGTGTGTTTGTTTCTACCTGCACCCAGAGGAACACATCCCCCCATGAGTTCATTTCTTTCTACAGCCACCCATTCTGCAGCCAACATTTTCTGTAAAGTAACACAGTTGGAACTGGAAGTGCACAGTTCACACTGATGATGTAGGATGTTAGAATTGCACCAGAAAGGGGAAGAAGGTGAAAAGGTGAAAAGCCAAGAGAACAGCATACCTGGAGATGGTGTTTTCTCATGCACTTCCTCAAGGAAGAAAGTTCAATAAACTGTTTCAAATTGTCCTTAATCCATGGAACCATGTCTTCAGCTATAACAGAATGTATAGGCTCCTGGTTCAGGGTCTACACCACATCTTATGTGACAGAAAGCCCGCATCCCAGGGTATGTTATTTTCTTCTAGGAGATAAGGGATACCATGAGACCCATAAATCTTGTGGGCATCATTTTTTTTCTGTAAAATGAGCTCCATCACCAGTAGCAGTAGCAATGATATGTAAAATATGACAAAGAATAAGAACTCAGCAAATGCAGAGAATTTGGTGCTGGGAGAAACAGAATAGAGGGGAGTCCATATTAAAAAGTAAGCATCCATTCCAGTGAGAACAATTCTCTACCCCTTCAATGAAGAAAGGGAAAGAATATTACTTAAATCTTAGCAGGAACCTAGCTGGTCCAGACAAGGTATTGTGCCGCTTTGGAGGCTCAGTGTTACTCATAGTTGACAGCCTGGGTACTCACCTAGAACAGTAGCCAGGCTGGGGAAAGGGAAATCCATGCTGTTGAACACATGCATGACCTCCGCCCTGCCACCATGGCCACGCTGTCCATGAGTCCATGGTGCAAACCCTGGGGAAGGTGGGGAAGGAGGCTGACTGACACCCACAGAATCGTCATTCTGTGACCCTATTTTGGCAGCCCCTCCTACAGTAAAGGCTCAGGGGGGACATCCACCCGGGACACGCATACTGTCACACTCTGTGTTTTCCAACTTGCCTGCCCATTACCTCTTTTGTGGACTCCTTATTGCTGATCCTCTTGTTCTCTCCAAGTCACTTCCAGCTCCAAACTGACACTCACTACCAACGAATACATGCAGATGCATACTTCTAGAGAGAACAAACACCAGATATATTGTTCAAAGTCTGCCTTTGGAGAGGTTTTTCCTTCTTCAGTTTTTAGCCTAGGCCAAGTGGCAGCCTACTTTAGGGTTGTACCAGAATCATCTGGAAACAGGCTCAATTTTTCTCTCCCTGGGTTAACTGGTTATCAGAAACTGCCCATGAGGTCTTAGTTGCGGTTTGAGGGAAAGGTGGCAATACAGCAGAAGTGGATGTCATGGAGATATGTTATCGACAGATACAGCATTTTCATACCTGTAGGGCCTGCTGAAGCTTCACGACCCATATACCACTTTTTCTTGATTATGTACAGCAGCTGCACCTTTCACACCATTCCTTGAAGGGTTGTATCACACCCAGTTTGTAATGGACACCTCAAGTCTTATGGTCACTCAATGTCCTGTGACCAGCTCCTCAGTCTCTATAAGAGTCTAGCAGCAAGCCAAGAGCCATTTTTCAACACACGTTGGACAAAAAGGACATGGAGTTCTTCCACATTTCTAGAATTCCACACTGTGATTGTCACTGGGGCTTACTGAAGCCTCTGTTCAGTACAATGATCTGCTGCATACTCTCAAGCATCACTGTGTGCTTACCCTCCAGGATGCACCAGCTCCAGAGCTGCCTCTGGGCTTCACCAAATTAGGCAGCTTTGTGAGCGATCCTGTAAATGAGTTGAAGCAGCATTTGCAAAGATTGCATATTTTGTCTTCAAATTTAAAGATGCCAAAAAGCATTGTGCCTCTTCCATGGAGGCAGGTGTTCACAGGTACAGTAACTTATCCTTCACATTGGAAAGGTTACAGACATGTTGCAGACATGCTTCACATTGGAAAGGTTACAGACATGCTGCATTTTACATGGCACATCCATCCCTGCAGAGGCCAAACAAGCATGCTAAACTGAGATTTAATAGAAACTCACATCTATGGCTCATTTGGTAGTTCAATTTTTAACTTTTTTGAGGAATCTTTATACTATTTTCCACAGTGACTACACCAGATTGCACTCTCACCAACAGGGCAGTAGGATTCAGTGTTTCATTTTTTGACTTACATATCAAGTAAGAGTCGGTATGCAGCTCATGCCAATGTTATGTGAGTCCTAAGAAGATGGTGGTGCCTGTAGGGCAAATCTTTGCAATTCATGCTTTGGTCCTGTTGCCCATCTGCACTTTGTGTGTGGCGTTTAAGAGCTACCACACAGCACTGCATTTCTGGTATCCCATCATCCTGCTGAAGTGGTCCATTTCATCATGGCATCTTCCTTTGTCAGCTCCAGCTTTCATAAGGCACTTACCACAGGCCTTCCTAAGGAAATTGATGCTTCTCTTGTCAATGTATTTCCCAGTGCTTTGGTAAAGGCAGTATTTTGGGAAATGTTCTGGGGTATACCATGATGTAGCGGAAAAAATGGATAACATGATAAACCCTCAACATTTCTCTTCCTCTAGGTCAAGATAAATTAAATTTAGCTTGGTTCACAACCCTCTGTCAGGAGCTGTCCTAATGTAATCTAATACACTGAGGGCAGGGAGACATTGAAGAAAGAAGCAACACTCCAGGTAGGAAGATGGAAGTTTTAATAACAGCAAAGAGGACTTTGTATACCACACTTATCTTGGGCAGCAGCAAGATGAATGGATCCCTGCACCTGCCCTCCAAATCTTAAGTTTGTAAGGAGGCCCTAACTGGGCTCAGTCACATACACCATACAAGTGCTTTCAACATCACATCACCATCTCAAAGCTCTGTCCTTGGAAGAGGAAAACACAAGTGGAACCCATGTTCCAAGGACAGGGGAGGGGTGAGGAGCCTCCAAGCGCCCGGTCCAGCTCATGGGTCAGTCAGTGGTCAGGTCTTTGTGTTCATGTTCCCCAGCAATGCTGTAATAAACGATCCTCAAATATCAGTGGTTTTATTTGTATATGAAAGATTTAGGTTTTATTTATACCACTTGTTCATAGCAAGTCAGCAAGGGGGTTCTACTCCCAGAGTTACTCAATGGACCGAGCTCATTAAATAGCCACCACCTGGAAACATTGCCTGTCACCATAGCACAGGGAAGAAATGCTCTGGAAGTGTGGATTCAGCAATTAAATGTAATAGCCTGCAAATGCTGTGTGTCAAGTTCTCTAACAGTTTATTGAACAGAATTAGTTACACACCCTCTACTAACTAACAAGGCCACTTTTGTGATGTTCTCAGTAGAGGACTTGAAATATTTGTTAATGAGGGACGCCTGGGTGGCTCAGCAGATGCGCTTCTGCCTTCAGCCCTGGGCGTGATCCCGGTTCCGGGATCGAGTCCCACATCGGGCTCCTTGCAGGGAGCCTGCTTCTCCCTCTGCTTGTGTCTCTGCCTCCCTCTGTGTGTCTCTCATGAATAAATAAATAAAATATATATTTTTTTAAATTTTGTCAACGAAAATTAATGTCTACCACAGCCGCCATCATGACAGGGAAGTCTGGCACCCCATTTTAATCTAATGAAGGCCACCACTGAGACTTCTCTTTGCCAGTCAAGCAGATTTCCAGTGCTGATCTCAGCCTCTCGAACATATTTGAGCACACTGAATGCACATCTCTAATAATTGCCCGTATAGATAAATTCAATTTGCAGTAACAACCTTCTTCCTTCCTCATCAGCACTCTTTGAATTGATTCTCATACATATTGCTCTGGTTTCTACCAAGGTAGATTAAAAAATCTTAAGATACTTTGCTTTCCACTCCATAATTGTTCTCCTGAGACATGCTGGAATCTGACTTTAATGTGGATCTGATGGCAATGATGAAGCAGACATGAAGAGAATTAGAATCCCTTTGGAGGTAACTGCCTCAAATCAAACCCTTGCAGGACTTTCAAGCAAGACAGCACAGGCTTCATCTATGAGAAGGGACTACTGATAGCAAAATAGCTCATCAAGGCTTGGTGATTCACAGAACCCAGGTTCATTCAAATCCAGCAACTGTTCCTTCTCTCTCATTCTTAAAGTTACACACTTACGTAATCAATGTCCTAAATTTCCCATAGAAATGTGGGGAAAAAATAGAGGGAGACAAACCATGAGAGACTCCTAACTCTCTCATGGGAAACAAACAAAGGGTTACGGAAGGGGAGATGGGTAGGGGGGAAGGGGGTAACTAGGTGATTGGGCACTAAGGAGGGCACTTGATGGGATAAGCACTGGGTGTTATACTATATGTTGGCATATTGAATTTAAATAAAATAGGAGAAAGAAAGAAAGAAAGAAAGAAAGAAAGAAAGAAAGAAAGAAAGAAAGAAAGAAAGAAAGAAAGAAGAAAGAAAGAAAGAAAGAAAGAAAGAAAGAAAGAAAGAAAGAAAGAAAGAAGAAAGAAAGAGAAAGAAAGAAAGAAATAGCATTCCTAGGAACCTAATAAAAATAAAAGCATTACTATATAAGCCTGAAACTATGATTATTAATTGCAATATTATTCACAGTGCTAAAAACTTGGGTAACAGTTTAATTATCAACCAATAGGAAAAGGGTTGCCTAAATTGTTATATTTATACTTTGGAATAATATGTAGCCCACTATAAAAAAAATTAAAATTTTACCACTTGAAAAAAAAGAAATGTGATGAAGCTATGAATTCAAACTGCAAGATCAGACTCTTATTTTTTCAGCTATATTAACTCTGGGTTTACAAGAAAAGACATTCTTAGAGCAGTCAGAGAAGGTCTCCTGTCCTCAGGGTATGCTGTGAGATTACCATTTAAAATTCAGGACATTTTATTCGCTTTCTTTAAGCCTTTTATTATTTCTGGAATTAGCCACTACCTAAAATGGAGATAGGTATCCTTTAGTTCCATCACAACGGTTTATCACAGCAGTTACAGAATGTGCCTCAAGGGCACATTTTTGGGTGGGTTGTGGTTGAATGTCTGCCTTCAGCTCAAGGCATGATCCTGGGGTGCTCTCCTTCTGCCTAGGTCTCTGCCTCTCTCTGTATCCCTCATGAATAAATAAATACAATCTTAAAAAAAAAAAAAAAAAGAATGTGCCTCAAATAGCCCCTTTCTTCCAGGGAACCTCAAGTAATCATGTAATAGGTAGTTTTCCTACTTATTCAATTAACCACCAGTATCTCATTTTTCACTGGCAATTAGGTCATTTTAGCTTTTAGGCCGGCCAAACTGCTAAGATAATCTCAGATTCCATACTATGTAAATCTGTTTATGGGAATAAGTTTCAGTGCAGGAAAGAGAAATCAGTCTGGATGTTTCATACAGAAAAGGAATTGGGCACTTAAAATTTTGCTGAAATTAATGGAAAGGTGGAAGCCATAAGACTACCATCAGATTGCAAAGCCATGCCATGCAACTACTATCAAAATATCAGAAAACTGTTGCTGCTATTCTCAAGGAATTCTCAGGAAACATCTGGAAACTGGTGTTGCTATCACAGCTGCCCATACCACCAGAGAGTGACATGTGCAGTCTGGCCTTTAAATAATTTGTGTCTGCCAGAACCTGTCAGTCAACTATTACCATCACAGAAAGAAGAGCCTCTGTTTCATCTACCTTCCAGATTTAATGCAAGTGCATTTCTTTGAAATGTATTTAATCCTGCAAGGTAAAAATGACCTAAAAAGTACAAATTGTATTTGGCTTTCTCTAAGTTAATTTATAACAAAATGCAACCCCTATGGAAATTTCTCCTTTAAAAAAAACAAAAACAAAAACCTGGTAGTTGTGAAACTGATTCTAAACTTTTGAATAAACAAATGAGTCAAGAATATCTATGAAAAAAAAAAAGAATATCTATGAAAAAGAAGAGTTTAATGAAAGGAGTTTATGTGCTCAGAAATGAAAATACATTGTAAACTTATATCAGTACATATTGGGTTAATGATATAAAATGTGTGAGATAGACCAGTAGAAAAGAACAGTCATCCAGACAGAAATGATACGTATAATAATGGAGGAGGGGATGTCAATGGCTTCACAAATCAATGAGAAAAGAAGTTGCTTGATCTACCCAAATAATTTTTAGCAATTTTTAACAATACTAAAAACTCAAGTTTGAACCATTACTTCCTAACTTAGTCTACATATTCTTTAGACTTTATGTAAAGTTATAAGTCAATAAAAATGGAAAATTATATAGGTAAATACAATTTTTATGACTGAACTTCCCAAGATAAATGCCATCCTATTGCTCAGTCACTGAGATCTGTCTTATCAGACTTCACTCATCACCCATGGGAAGTTTCTGCTTTCCTAGAAGTGGTGGTGGGTTGGGGAGGGACAGGTAATAAATAATTTTTAATAAAACTCTAGAGAAGGCCTTTGTCATTTTCTGAAGATATTTTCAACTAGCATTGGGAAAAACTTGCTATTATGAAAAAAAAGCATTCTTTAAAAAGAAAAAGGTTTTATTTGAGAAAGAGAGCACACAGGAGAGAGCATGAGAGAGAGCACAAGCATGAGGACGGGGCAGGGAAAGAGGGAGAAGCAGACTCCCTTCTGAGCAGGGAGCCCCACTCTGGGACTAGATCCCAGGACCCCTGGGATCATGACCTGAGCTGAAGGCAGATGCTCAACTGATTCAGCACCCAGGTGCCCCATAAGTTAAGCATTCTTAATATGGTTCTAAAATTCAAACTCAAGGCTATTCCTTTAAAGTTAAATAAATTAAAATGATAATCTACAGGAAGCATGTTTTTCTTAGAGAGAAGAGCCATGCAAAGATCTTAGGTGACAGTGGGTTCTGATGTGTTCAAAGAAGTAGGTAATGCATATCTGTTGAGTGAATGGATAATAGTTTACCCAAAACAGAGTAACATCGAGCCAATGATAAAGTTTGAGCTCATGATATATCTTTCAGGTAAAATTGCTTGTAAAAATTCAGTGAACAAAGTAAAACACAAAATCATCATTTTCTATCTTGCTTTGCCTGAACTTTTGGTCTACAAGTTCTTTTGAAACTGAGATCAAACCTTAATTTGCTCTGCCTTGTATTGATGAACCATCCATACTGCGGACTCCTATCACATTTTCAACCCATCTCTATTTCTCTCACAAGTCCTTCAGCTCAGCCATTGCTTATTTGCTGGTTGTCAAGCACACCATATTCATTTCCATCCCAAATCCTTTGTTCTTAGTGTTTCTCTGACCTGGAATGCCCTTCTTCTTCCTCCCTGCTCTGTTTTTTATCAAAATACTGTCAGAGCTTACTTCAGTCTTCTTCAGTCCCTAAAGCCTTCATTCATTCTCTCCACAACCTAAACTCACACAACTCTAAATATCTTTTTCACCCAGTCTACTAAATAGTAACATTATTATTGATATTACTTTACATTTTAGGTTGACAAATTTCTAGTAACTTATTTTGAATCTAAAACTTAGATTCAAAATTTTGAAAAAGTTGTAAGAGGTGTACAAAGAACTTTTGTATTTCTTTTACTATGGCACCCAAAATTTGTATTGTATTCTGAACTTCATACATATAATTAAATATATAATATATATTTTAAAAGATAGTATAATATAATTATATATAATATGTATATAATATATTATATATATATATATAATTAAAATCTGTGGCCCTGGATCTAATTGAGGACCTCAAATTACATTAGTTGTCATATCTCTTTAGTCTCCTATTCAATTTGAAACAGTACCTTCATCCTTCCCTGTTTTCCTTGACTTTGAGAGTTTTAAAGAGTATAAACCCTCCTACCTGAAAGATGTGCTTCACCTATTTCCATCTGATATTTACACACGTCCAGACTTAGGTCCTGTATCCTTCACTGGAACCTCACAGAAATAATGCTGTGATCTCAAGACATCATAGCAGAAAGCACGCAATCAAGTTCATGTCAGATTTTTTTCACCATAAAGTCATCATTTTTCCATATGTAATTGATAAATATTTTATAGGAAGGTACTCTGAGACTTTATCAATACCTTATTCTTCATCAAACCTTTACTCCACAGCTTTCGTTTCCATGGATGACTCCTACCTGAACCCAACACCACTAAGCTAATTGACAAAGGATGATTTTATTTACCAGCATTACAATTATTAGTTGGCAGTCTTCTGTAAACATGACCTTTGCTTTCTCCTTGCTTATTTATTTTTTAATTTGTTTTTATCAGTGTGGATCCATAGGTTTCTATGTCTTCCAATGGATAATAAACTGTTGATATTATTATTTATTTTGATGATCAAATTGCTCTATACAAGTGGGACCCCTTCAAGGCAGGTCCTGTGTCTTTTTGAAGTGTCTCCAACAATTTTTTGGAACCTTTTTACTTTATGGCCCCATATGATATATAGGCTCAACTTGTACTCTCTCTGTGTCAGCCTTGAATCAGTCAATTATGTCGAGAGTCTTGGCTTATTTTAGGGGAATATGATATTTGGAAACAGAAGCCTGGTGCTCTACGTTCTCGTTGCTACTGAGGTATATCATTGCTTCTAGGCCTTCTTAAGTGGATATATTTAGAAATTAAATATGCACACATAGACATACACATGTATCTAGATCTACTTCTGTATCTATTTACCTACCAGGGTTTTGTTTTTTTTTTTGTTTTTTGTTTTTTGTTTTTGGGGGGGTGAGTTCATGTCAACAACTCCAGTTCCAATTCAATACTTTTCTAGTTTTCCTTCTTTACAAATTTGAATTTACAAATTTCTAGTTTTCCTTCTTTACAAATTCCTCCAACAGTGAGAAATTTGGCTCCTAATATCCTTAATGTTTGCTTACTTGCTCATTCCTCCTGTATACAACAGATTTCCTAACCACCCATCCACCACCTCTGAAGCTTTTTTTGGCCCCATTGTTACTTCATTGTCCTTGCAACTTCCTGGGCTTTGCCAGCCACTCGACCTTGCTTCATAGCATTGTCTCTGAAGAAAGGCAAAGGAAGACAAGAGAAAGAAAAAGAGAAAAAAATTTGTGAAAGAAAAAAACAACAGTTTTGTTTCATTCTTAAATAACCACAATTACTCTAATGAGACGTATGTGCCTGTCAGAGACACTGCACACCTTTTCAAACCCTGAAATTAGATCAGGCCTAACCACTGTCATTTTCTGCTCCACTTTGATTTTCACACAAAACTTGCTTTTATCAGATGACCAAAAACCAAACTTCACAAAGATGAGAAGACATAGAAAGAATTGTAGTTCAAACTATTGTTGAAGCTACATACTATCTCAAGCTAGTAATTGACATAGCTGCCAACAGATGTTAAAGTGGATTGAAACCTCTAATTCTAAAGTTTCCCATTTTTCTGAATTTAGGTAAGATATGAGTGACCCCAGGCAAAACTTTTAGAAACTTTTCCATTTTTCTCAACGGAGCTGTAACAGAGTCCAAGCTTGTTCTGCTTCTCACTGCAGGAACAGCCAATATGCCAAGGGGCAAAATGTTGGGGTAAAGAAAAGGACTTTATTCAAAAAGCCAGCAAACTACCTTCCTAAAGAACTATCTCCCCTCAACTTGAAATTTAAGCTTCTGGGATCCCTGGGTGGCTCAGTGGTTTAGCGCCTGCCTTTGGCCCAGGGTATGATCCTGGAGACCCAGGATCAAATCCCATGTCGGGCTCCCGGTGCATGGTGCCTGCTTCTCCCTCTGCCTGTGTCTCTGCCTCTCTCTCTCTCTGTGTGTGTGTGTGACTATCATAAATAAAAAAATAATAATAATTAAAAAAATTCAAGCTTCCTTTAAGTTCGTCTTCACATACAAGAACCTAGTCCTGTCATTCCTGTTGATCTTAAACCTAGGATAGTCATTTCTGTACATACTTCCTTTCTCCTCCAATGAGGTAGGTTTGAGGTAAAGAGCAGTTTTTGCAAATCTTAGCTGTGATTCTTGCAGGGCTAAGCAGAAGTTTCTAAGCTATAGGTCACAGTGGCAAGGGAAATAGAAGCAATATAGAGCCAGACAGGCTTACTTTTTCCCTGTTTCAGAGCCATTTTGAATATCCACTTTTTATAATTTATTTTTTGCTCTCATCTTTGCTATAAAAATGAACGCTAACACACAAGCTATTGTTAACTCTCCAAAGAAGGTTTAGGAAAACTGTCTTGGCTCTTTCTTTGGATGTAAACATCTTTGAAAATCTCAAATGAAAGAAATATAGAAATAGAAATAATCTAATAGGATTCATGGTAATTGTCTTTATAATAATCATCTTTGCCTTTGTTGTTGTACTTAATAAACCATTTTGGATTACTTCTCCTATACTTTATAACTTAAATAAGGAATCTCGTTTACTTATTTTGAATTATTATCAACCAGCCCAATCTGGAATTGTAATGGGAGTTTTGTTAGAACATTATATCCTGTAAGAAGATAACAGTGTATTCTTAATTTCTAACATTATAGAGTGTTCATTTAGGCTTTTGCCTAAATTTGTCTGGCCTTCAACAGGGTTCAAATCCAGTTAAATTCTTATTTCATCTAAACAGCTGCTATCTCCTTTTGCACATCTTTGCCTCAACTATAATAAGGCAGCAGTCTAAATTTGCATAACAATTGGCCCCTCTCCCAAGAACTTGAAGTGTGTTCTAGCCAAATGCAGATTAAATTGGCAAAGTAATAATGCCCTTCAAATTGTTGTATCCTGTTTCAAAAATGAAGTATAACTCCTAGAAACTAAAAAACAAGTTCTTCAACTTATATGCTCTTCTGTTACACTGAAACATAGCTTGAAGCCTTGCAAACATCCACAGAGAGAAAACAGGATCAACAATGAACCGGCTGTGATCCCCACTTTGGCAGAGGTCACACCAATCCATTGACCCATCAAGCCTACCTGTTAACAAGTGATCACAAGGGAAGCTTTACCACTAATGATTTTTTTTTAAGTTTCAGTACAGTACAACTCTGGAGTTACTAGCTAGAACTTGCTTTAGAATACTAGTGTTCAGCATTAAAGATCATACTATGATTGAACATAAAAGAAATTCAGATATCTCGGGTTATCTAGTAAAGATAGAGAAGGTGCTTTGAATGTCACCCACTTACATTTCGCTTTGTTTTCTTACTACGTGTGAAAAATATAAGACAAAATTGTCTTTTTTTTCTCATTTCCAATTCCAGCCCTAAAATGGTAAGACTCTTTCAGGATGAAATCACCAGACTCAGACTGGCCCTTCAACAGAAGGTCAAGGGGGGTAGTGAAGTCACCTCCATCGGTAGACACCCAGACACTTCTCGGCTGAACAAGTCTGGGCTTAATTCTTGCCATTTCCAAATTCACAGTTCTCTTGGGACATGTCATTCCAAGGAGCTGCAAAGGATGAGAAATTCCACCCCAGAGAATTCTGTTTATAAGAAGTTATTCACATTTAATAATCTCAGGAGATATGAACACAGCAATGTTGAAATTACCTATTAATTGTTAATCCTTGGAGAAAAAATTAGACAATTATTTTTGAAAACATGAAAAGCCTCATTATAATAAAAATTAGATTCCCACATGTGATTCAGCTTCTACTCATTAATTATGGAAGAGTTAATAATTACTAAATTGCCAGAAGTGAAAAATAAATCTTTTGTCACCAGAGAAGTGCTAGTTTTTAAAAGAAATGATCAAGAATATTCTATTGGCTTGAAAGCTTTTGGCATTTCAGACTTTTCTAATATATACACAAACCTGCTTAACTTTCCCCATGTAATTTAAGGCTGATTTTCTCTTACTTTTATAGTAGTTAAGATTTTATTTATTTCCTTTAAAAACACATTAATTAGTAGTTTAGTGTATTTTTCTTTCTGACAACTCCATTTCACTTTTTTTTTATAATTCAAATTCACATTTTTATTTAATATACTCTGGAACATCATGTTAAAGTTCTGACTGAAACAGTAATCATAATGGTTTTAAGTTTTACAAAATTACATTCAGCAGCTGCAGCAGGTTCTGAAAGTTGTTTCATGAAATTAAAGACTGGGGCTTAAATAAATAGGGAAAAAGACATTTAGGAACTAAACAATGCAGACGGAAGTCATCTGTTATGAGTCTGAGGATTGTGTTTTCTGGTTTTTGAAGATCTTGCTACTTTATTAACAATCAAAAAGTTACAAAATTTTGGCTTATCAATGTAGCAGGGGAGGGGAGGTTATAGATGTGCCTGGGTAATGGTCGCAGGGATGGGAACCTCAAAGCCAGGCCTTGTCGAAACTGTGAACCTGACCTGGCCTTGAAGCAATTTCTGGGGAGCTAGGAGATTCACTGGTCTTTGATGAGAAATCACCATTAAAAGGATTATGGTGAAGAAATCACAGCCTTGACCTCCCGTCACTGAGAAAAAGCTCAGAGCCCTGTCTCTTCAGGAGGATGTGAGAAAGGCCCAAGCCCATTTATGTTACACCTGTGATTTTCAGGATCAACACCACAAGGTGGCCAATGCTATAAACTCTTATCAGCAATGATTTGGGTTTGGAGGGGTACCTGTACTGTCATTCCAGAGTAGAGACAATATTTACTGGCGGGGAGGGGTGGGGAGTGGTGGAACTGGGGTCAGCAATCACTTCGCTCCACAGCAACAAAGACAGTTACTCAGGAGGGGTTTGTAAGAGAAAATTTTCTATTAAGGGGGATGACAAATGCAAATCCCTTTCACTTTGGTGATTACAGGCATCAGTGGCCACATTTTAATCCAGGAAAGGCATTCATGGGTTGGTTGGTGTTCCTGGGCAGGATTCAAAACTGAACTCGATGCCTGGCTACTGATTTGGTATCTGTTCTGTGGAAATGTCAGGATTTCTCAAATCCAATCCAAAACTACTATCTGCAGTGAGCTTGTTACATCAGATCCTAAGTACAGATGGTTCCTGTCAATACACATAGTCATCAGAACGCTCTCTCCAGGTTACAAGGAGAGTGTTGCTGTGCTGTAACACAGGGGACCTCAAAATGGAATTCCAGGTGAGTGCATAGTTAGTCTTCCTGGACGGGCCCACGGGATGGGAGCCACAGCTGTTTGTGCTGGGCTCAGTGTGTCTTTGCCACTTCCACTGGGGTCTTCAGGTCTGCAGTGGACTTGTCTAAGGGAGGTTTCTTGTAGTAATCTCACTCTCCAGAAATGGTGCTTCCTACTTGGACATTTGTAGATCCTACTTCAATTGCATGCTGGAAGTCCATGGACATGCCCATGCTTAGCTCCACCTGCTCAGGAGAGACACTCAGCTTTTTACACAGCTCCTCTCCAGGGAGTGTAACACCTGGAAATCCAGATTTGGTCCTTGACTGAGATCATGTCCAAAGCTTCCTATGGTCATCAGCCCCACAAATTCCAGGCTGGGGCACTTGGCATTTATATGTTCCACCATGGATACTGTCTCTGAAGGCAGAAGGCCATGTTTGTTCTGCTCTCCACTGGTGTTAACCTGGACCATAACCTTTAACCTTTCGGGAGAACCTTTTTTCCTGCCACAAACTGTTCACTTTGTCTGCCAGCTTCACAGAATCCACTGTTTCCAGCATGAAGAGATTGGGGATGGCCATCAATTTGTTGACATTTTGTTTCTGTAGGTGGCCAATGAAGTGCCATTTGATCTCAGGACACGAAGACAGAATTTTAGGATTTGATGCTTTTTCTAGCAGTTCTTGAACATACTTCTCCCCAAAAGTGTGCTGGCCATGACAGTAGGCTTCAATCACCGTTTCCACAGGTTTGGTTTTGCTGACTGCTACTAGCCGGGGCTGGACGGCTGGAAGATCCCGCGGCCGCCACGCCACCGCCTGCTGCATGCACTCCTTCACTGTCCACGGTGCGAACCCGACTCCCAGCTCCGCCGACCTGCTGCCAGCTCTCCACATCCCCCAGGACCAACCCCCCCATTTCACTTTTAAAGATAAGATTCTCTCAAGACGTAAGTTTGGCTTCAAGTTTTCAACATGGACTGATTTTGAAAACATGCCAATTTTTTAAAATCTTATGGCTAAATTCTAACATCTGCCGATGCTAGCCAAAAGTCTAGCCCTCAAAAAGGAGAAAGGAAGCATAAAGAGAGAGTGCTTACCTTTACAAATGACTCTATGTGTCATTTAATAGATAAAATAAAATTAAAGTTATTTAATTAAAGTTAAATAAAATTGTTTAAAAATGATGCATTTCCACAAGGTGCTTATTTACATTTTTCTTAGAGTGCAAGTCTCTCCAGCAGAGCAAATCAGATGAATTAGAGAAAATTTGGTCACTCCTGGTTAAATCTTGAAAGCTTTGTAAAAGGACAGTAAAATAAATCTAAATGTGTCACATCAATATTCACCAATTGAATATTGGCCCTTGTCACCTCATACTAACATTAGTAAAGCTGAAAACCCTCTGTGGTTAACATGGCTCAAGTCCTCTTCCTAGTCACTGCAGTGCCTTCTAGAGTGTGACTTTCAGCTGCCACTTTTCTTTTCTTTTGTTTTTTTTTTAAAGATTTTATTTATTTATTCATGAGAGACAGAGAGAGAGAGGCAGAGACACAGGCAGAGGGAGAAGCAGGCTCCATGCAGGGAGCCCGATGTGGGACTCGATCCCAGGACTCCAGGATTACGTCCTGGGCTGAAAGCGGCACAAAACTGCTGAGCCACCGGGGCTGCACTCAGCTGCCACTTTTCTAGTCAAAACTCTGCAGCTTTTAGTTCTTGTAGCCTGACATTTATGACCTTGGGTAATCTGATCTGACTAGAGCACTAGCCCTATACTGTTCAGGTGCCAACTGATATCATTGCCAGTTATTATTTGCAAGGAAGACAGCCTATCCCTTCTTTCCTGGGAGCATATTATGTAAGGAGAAAGTTTCGAAGATGACAGCTTCTGCTCTTCTCTACAGACCTTCACTGGGTCCTTTCTAAGGAGGCAAGGTGACATATCTAATTGGGAGAATTTAGAATTGTATGAAGCATGCACTCTCCTGGCCTTTCCTGCTTAAAGTACATTAGCTGAGCAGGCTTGGCCTTATTAGACCAGAAAAGCTGCAATTGGAATTAGGCAAATTCAATTCTTAGAATAAGTGTTAAAAAGTGGTTATTTTTTGGTTATTTGTGGTTATTTTTCCTAAGCCAATCACTGTTACCCAGTCTTTGCAGTAATAATTTTGGTTCTATCTCTCTGACTCTTCTATTGCTGAACTAATTTACACTTCTTAATACAATGAAGGATGTGCCTAAATATCACTCTTTAAGTTCAAACATGAAACTATGTAAATCTCCTGTTTAGATCCCTTTGGTTACTTGCTAGTCACTAAATACATCATTCTTTCCTGTTCCTGTCTAGAACATGTTGTCCCCTCCTTCTTAAACAGCCTCCTGCCCATCCTCACCTGATCTAACTAGACCTTGCTATCTTCCTCTGCCCATTTTACATCCCAGTGAATGACATCAATATACAACCAGCTGGCAATGTCAGAAATGCAGATGATACATCAACATCTCTTCATCCTTCTTCTTAAACTCATCAACAGTCCTGCCAGTATCATCCTACAAGTCTCTGCTGAGTGTTGTCACCGGTCCTCATCACCACCACTACCTGAATAGAACCCTCTTCTTTATAGGCCACTGCCATAGACCCTTAAGAGGTCTTTCTGCTTCCATAGTTGCTTTTTGCCTCCAAAGACTCTCAATCTTTCAGCCACAATGTCTTTTTATAAATGCAGATCTGATTCTGTACCACATCAAGATGTCCTGCTCAACAAGATGTATTTCCAGGAATATTTTATATATTCTAATTGTACATAAAGATGTATCTTTTAAAAGGCAAATATGTACTTCCCTCTCCAGGATTAATTTACTCCTCTGGTCCCTTAGCTTTCTGCAAGCCAATTACCCTGGCTTTCTTACATCGTGGGGACTTGTCATGTTTCTCTTCATAGGGTTTTATACTTGCTTTTCCCTATGCCTGGAATGCTTTCCTCTCCACATGCTTAACTTTTAAAATTTCAGTTCACTTGCAAATTCTTTGCAAATCTTTTTTACTTTCTTGAATAGGAAAATGTTTCTATTTTATCCTTTTATAAATCACTATACCTCTATAGAATTTATCCCATTTGTAATTTGACATTTATATCTGTGATTATTTATAAAATGTGTATGTGTATTACCAAATGTAAGCCCTAGGAGGACAGAGGCTGGATCTGATTTTTCTCATATAACACAGTTCTAGTACACAGAAGTTGCTCAATAAATATTTAAGTGAATGTAAAAATGCACAGATGGATGGATAAACTCCCAAAGGAGTTGCAGAACTGAATTAAAGCTCACTCTGGTGTACTGAGTGATTTCCTTGAGAGAACAAAGATGACCAGCCAGTCTTCAAGACTGTGCTATAATGGCCCTTGCTTGGTAACAACATCTCTTGGGAAAAGCTTTCCATAACAAAGAGTAGTCAAGGAAGGCAGGGAAATTTTTGGCAGAAATAATTGCACATGTAAAGATATAGAATTGTGGGAAATAAAATGGTGTTCAGAGAAGATTAAGTACATTGATTTCAGTGCAATGATTTTCAAGGAAATAAACTGCTTAAATGTCAATACCAAATTTATTAGTTAATTAAAAAATCAATGTGAAATAGAATGAATGGAATAAAGGGTGTCAGCTTTCATGAAGCTTACATTGTAGGGTTGATAAAGACAATTAAAGAGTAAAAATTTCCTCATTCATTCTGGGTAGTAAACATGGGTACAACAATTTTAGAAGATTGTCACTATCTACCCAAACTGAAGATACACCTATCTTTCACTTATGATTATATGTTACAAAATTGCATAATACTTTTCTAAACAAATATGTGTAAGTATGTTCATAGAAGCACTTTAAAGAAACTGAGAAGTCATCAAAATATCCATAAACAGTTGAATAAATAAATCAGTATATTCATATAATGGCACATTGTAGAACAAAGAGCATGACCAACTACAATTACAGGTAACAATAGAGATGAATCCACAGATGTGATGTTGAGCAATAGAAGCCAGCCAAAGATAAGAACTCATTGTATGAATTCATCCATATAAAGTTCAGAAACAGGGAAAATTCATTCATGCTATAAAAATACAGGATATAAGTTACTCTTGGGAGATTGGTGATGGAAAAGGAGCATAAGGGAGGGGGCACTTCATGACTGCTGACACTCTTCAGTCAGCAAGTACTGGTTTCAGGGTATATTCACTTTATAAAAACTAATTTAACTGTTCTTTCATAATTTATGCATTTTTCTATATGTGCATTGAATTAAAGATAATGTTTTCTACTTTTTCTATTTGCCTTTTTAATTTCTTCTTGACCAAATCTTTATCATTTATATTTTGTTGGGAAATAATCATTTCAGCTAAATTTTCTAATTTAATGATCTAAAATTATTTCCAACATTATTGTATTATGTTTAAATCTTGACTGTATCTATAAATATTCCTTTTCAACTTTCCTATTATTTAGGCTTTCCCCTTTTTCCTTCTCTTAAAAGAAATTTATCTACTTTGTTAAAATTATTTTAAACAGACTATTTTTTAGAATAGTTTTAGGTTCGTGGCAAAATTGAAAAGGTACAGAGATTGCCTATACACCTCCTGCTCCTACACATGCATGACCTCCCTCATTGTCCACATCCCTCACCAGAGTGGTACATTTGTCACAACTGATGAACCTATACTGACCATCATAATCACCCAAAGTCCATAGTTAACATTAGGGTTCAATCTCAATGTCATGTATTCTATGGGTTTGGACACATGTATAATGACATGTACCCGCCATTATAATACCATACATAGCAGTTGCACTACCTTTAAAAGTCCTCTGTGCTCTGCCTTTTCATCCCACTTGCCTCCCTACTCCCTTTTATCCACACTGATCTTTTCACTGTCTTCATAGTTTTGCCTTTTCCAAAATGTCACATCATTGCAATCATACGTGTAACCTTTTCAGATTGGCTTCTTTCATTTAGGAATATGCACTTAAATTTCCTCCATGTCTTTTTACAGCCTGACAGATCATTTCTTTTTAGCTTTAAATAATATCCCATTATCATCCTTATCATAATTTATTTATCCTTTTACCTACCGAAGAACATCTTGGTTGCTTCCAGGTTTGAGCAATTATGAGTAATATTAAACTTTTCAAAGAATAGCATTAGTTTCATTGGCCAGGGTATCATCCCCAATTAAAAGATGAGTCCTAGAGAGGTTATTGACTTGCCTGAAGTTACAGAGGTAGTCTGAGACTGCTCTCCTAACTGTCCAACATACTGCCTTACTCAGTGAACACACACATATTTCTAAATAAAATATAACACACACACACAAATTGTGTAAAGATAAACCATGAACTTACATAGGTATACTTGCAGAAAGGACATTAGAATTGATTGGTACTGTAGAGAGTAAAACATAAATTAACATTCCCTGTAATGTTTAAGATACATTCCTATATTTTTTATGTTACTTATGGAATTGAATTAACTTAAAAATAAGAAATGATGTAAATGAAACATTAAATCAGTGCTTTCTGATCCTCCTCTTATCATCAAACCAACCACCCTGCAGAGCCAGACTTTCCCACTTAAGCAGTAGAATCCTTCATTTTGTGTGTGTGTGTGTGGGGGGGGGGGGGGGGGGGCTGGTGGGTTTTTTTTTGTTTTTTTTTTTTTGAGATCTATTTATTTATTTGAGAGAGAGAGAGAGAGAGCAATGGAGTGAGGGGCAGAGGGAAAGAGAATCCTCAAGCAGACTCCCCACTGAGTGTGGAACCTGACTCAGGGCTTGATCCCAGAACCCAGAGATCATGACCTGAGCTGAAACCAGGAGTCAGCCACTCAACTGAAAAGAACTTCTAAATGTGTGAGTTGTGTAAAAATAAACCACAGTAAAGGTGCATGGTGAAATACTGAAAGCTTTCCTTTTGAATCATTACATGACAAAGATGCCACTGTCATCAGTTTGAGTTAATATCTCATCAGTGGTTCTCTCCAAATGGAGCAAAGGAGAAACTAGGTATATGACAGCACTGGCATTACATATCACTGGGGAAAAAACTGACCATTCAGTATATTGGTAGTTCCACAATCAGTTCTATATAGGGAGATTTGATCCCTGCAAAGCAATTCACACAAAAACTCTTTCTAGATAGACTAAGGATTTAGATCTTATGGAAGAAAACATAGGAGAATACTATTATAACTTTAGGTAAAGAAAATTTCTTAAACATGGCACAATATAAGAATCATGTATAAAAATATTGATAAATTTGATTTCACCAATTTTAAGAACTTTTGATTAGTAAGAGCTTTTAAAAAATTATTTTTTGATAAAGATGGTGGAAAGGCAAGCCATAACTGGAAGAAAATATTTAGAAAATACATATACTTACAAAAGATTAACATCCAGAAAATATATATTACAGAATACATAGGAGGCAACAGGAAAATTTTTAGAAACAACATTAAAATAGGACACATGGCAAGTCTTAAAACACAAATAACCAATTAACTTATGAAAAATTCTGACTTCATTAGTCACCATTAAGGAAATCCTAATTAAAAATACAATGAGATATCTTTTTTTTAATCCACCATTTTTACAAAAAATTGTAAGGCTAAAAATTCCAAGAGTTGGTTAAGATGTGGAGTAATTGGAACTCATGGATATCCATGAGCAAAAGATTTGATAAAGAACTCGTTGCATGAAAAAAAAAAAAAAAAAGAACTCGTTGCATGTTCACACTGCAGCAGTGAAAGTAGACAACTATCACATGCAAACCAACGTGGTAAATATAAAAAACAAATTATGAATGAAAAAAATGAAGCACAGAAGAATGCTGATAGGATGATTTCTTTTCCATAAAGGCAAAAAGTAGGCACAATTGACAATATACTGTTTAAGGATGTAATTGAATCAGGTAAATTATACCACAAAGTTTAGGGTAACAGTTACTTTGGGGGAAGTTAATAGACTTCAAGAGTATCCATTTCACTGTAATGTATAATGAATTTATGAAGCTAGACTGCTAGTTTCATGAGGGCAGGAACCAGTACTTTCTCCTTCCCATTTTATTTCCTGAGGCTAGCAAAATGTATGACACTGTGTGTGCTCAACAAAACTTACAAGTTAAATGAATGAATATATGGTCTTTGTAAACCATAAAGCTACACAAATCAGGACTTTTTTTTATTATTTTACTATAGTTTAGCTTGTAGAATTATATAGAAGTTAATGAAGAATAATATTCAGGTAAGATTATTGGAAGTTTAATGTCAATTTGGCACTCTTTGAAATTAATTAAAATTTTAGTTTTAAAATTGTGATAATTATAATTACATATAAATTGCCACATGAGAATGAAATGTAAAATCTGACTTCAGTGGAGTCTAATTTGAAAGGCAAAGCCACAGAAAGAAAAAAAAAGAATGAAAAGTTGTACTGGTAAAAGTTTGCAAGTTCTATTACATTAGCTACAGTTCACAAGGTGGAAGTTTGTGAAATGTGGTTAACATGCAAATAATTGAGTGTTTGTGAACTCAAATGCCCTCCTAACCAATGTGTCTCCAATTAGAAAAAGAGATCAAATGAATTAAATGTTCATTATATTTGGAGAGTGGAATCAAGCCATAGTAATCCATTGCACATTTGCCAGTTTTCTGATGTTTTGGCTCCATTTACTCAATTGTCCTGCTGAGATGTTTGTATACGGTATGTGAAAAATATGTATTTGCATGCCCATTACAGCAAATTCATATAATCCACACTATATATTGCTCCCGGCTGTGTTTAATGGAATCTATCCAATGAGTGAGCAAAGTCTTCAAGTTACAAACAATATTCAAAGAGGACTTTTATCTCAACCAGATACTGTGTTTTATTCATGTTACTTACCCAGGATATTTCTGTACACCAGATACCATGTTTTGTTCATGTTACTTACCCAGGATATTTCTATATACATCTAATATGAGCCAGATTTCCAATAAGAGAGATTTGTTTAGAGGAAGAACTTCGTGTTTTGAAGGCTAAGCTTATTATTCTATTTTAGTTCATTTCACTTTATTTATTTTTTATTTATTTGTTTGTCATATCTCTAGAACTAGGTCTAAATAAAACTTTGAAGGTAAAATGCCATCAAAGAAATTTGTGGAGAAAACTTGTTTTATTCTGGGAATGGGGCAGCAAACACGTATTAACAAGCTCCCTTTGCATTCACCTCACCACTAATTCTGAATTGATCTCCTGGATGTGTTTAGAAGACAAGGTGATGAAAGATTAAAGAATTGTTTTATCTTTCAGAAGACAGGCTTATCTGAGAAAAAGCCATTATCTATATACAGAAGGGTATCTCTTCAAAGTTTAGTTTTCCTTTGCATGTACGCAGTGTACTGTGCTAATATTTAGTTTTTTAAATGGCAATCATGGTGACTATCCATCAGGATTTATTTTGGGGCTTTGTATAATTTACATAACAATTTAAAAACTCTATTATGTTTTATACAATATAAAATTGATGTACAGTAAAAAAAATTCAAAATTACCATAGAGTTTAGCGAACTCTTTATGTATGTAACAAGTTATATTAATATCCCTACACTTTTTATTTTATTTTTTATTTTTAAATTTATTTTATTTTTTAGAGCGGGGGGGTGGGGGTAGCAGAGGGAGAGGGAGAGAGAAAATCCTAAGTAGGCTCCATGCCGATTGCAGAGCCTAATGTGGGGCTCAATCTCATGACCCTCTGAGATCATGACCTGAGCCAAAACTAAGAATCAGATGTTCAGCTGACTAAGCCACCTAAATGCCCCAATATCTCTACATCTTTTAAAATATTCACATGGTTTCTTGGAAGAGTTTTTTCTTAGAAGGGTAATCATAGATTCAGACTTGTCTTCATGAGGCAAAATGAGGTAGGGAAATGTGCAGTTCACCATACTTTGTGGGTGTGGGTACTCAATCTGAGTAGATCACACTATATCCCATATTTTAATAAAATTATTTAGACAGCAGATTTAAATGGCTGCTTTTTCTTTTACTTCAGAGATATACTTTTACAACTATTTCCTAAATCAAATCTAATATCAATCACTATAAAATATTATTGCTTTATTTATTAGAAGTATATCTCTTTCAGGTCAAATATCCATTCAAAATCGATATTCTTCAACCATAATTTGGTGTTTCAAATACCAAAAGAAGTATGGTTTCAATCAGATGAAGTTTTGGGATAGTTGACTAATATTGTTTCCTGTTTTGTAAGATGTATTCAAACTCTTTCAGCCTATCCTAATATTGATTGATGATATATAAACAAATCAAATTTTTGTTCACATCTCATAGAACTGTTAAGTTGTTGAGGTTGTTTTTAATAAAAATATTTCTGTCTCTCAATGTTATTTACAGAGATTTAGATCTAGGCTAATCTGTTCAACTTGTTAATCATTGTCAGGTGCCAGATTCCAATTACTTTTGAATGTGCCTGTGTGACTTTTCTTTCCATATTCTTTGAGTTAAATTTCTATTAGTTATTTGAATGTTATTTAATAAAGCTCATACATTTAAAATAAAACCCCCAGGTAAAATGAGTTCTGGCTTAGTATAAAGAAGTTGTTACCAAATTAACATTACATATACAGATGGAGGTGGCTCAACAATGATTTAGACAAAAGAAACAATGACTTGAACTGACAGATATCACCATGACTCAGTCTGTAATGTGTTTGTGAATAAATCCAGATTTCAGCACATTACTCAATTCCTTTCAGTACCTCTAGAAGGTGGTTTATCAAGAATCTCCATACTACTGTTTAGGAAAATAGATTCTACTGTTAGCTAAGAAATCAACTGGAAGGCATTTTTCTAACCAATATCACATACAGAAAAATTGAAATGTAATACTAAATAAATGCAAACATATCTCCTGGAAAAGGAAGGCCCTGAATGTCACTTTCATTATTGAGTATTTGGATTTTGGATTTAGTTTACTGTCAGCATGAAAAAGGAAAAGGAAAATCTAGAAAACCAAACAAACAAACAAAAAAAAACAAAAATCCTAACATCCACCAATAATCTTTGTGTTGGGAGAATCTGATGCCTGTCATTTTGGTGCAGGACATGCAGCTCTTTTGACCATATGGACATGGTGACAGAACTATTTAGATTTAATTTGAGTGAAAAATACTCACATCATGAAAGTAGTGCTTTGTACTATCTGTGATAACCATAAAGAGTAACTCTTGTCTTCAACCCAATATAGATAGCAACCCATGACTCAGGCACTCAGGCTCCCCCAGACAGTGGCTTCACTTTAGCTCAAAGACAAGAGTGAGAGGAACCTAACCACTGGAAACAGAGGGAAACAAGAGGTAGAACTATCAGGTAGGACTATCAGATAAGATTATCAACTCTCAGGCTCAGAGACTGCCCTGGGGGCCCACAATATGATGATGTTGGAGATCTACTGAAGCTGTCAACTGTGAACAGTACAGGGTTGTAATAAATATAAAAGGCTGAAAACATCAGTTAAATTGGGGAGAAGAGAGTCTCTGGAGTCAAAAGAGTTTTGCCTAAAGATGTGAGTCAGAATGACATACACCTAAGAATTATTAAAAGGAATGTTTACAAGCATATTAATATATGTTCCTACTCTTATTAACATCCCTTTTTGTAATGTCAACTTCCCCACGCTATGGTTACCATAGAGAACCTTAGACAGTGCCTCGTACATAGGAAGCAATTCGCTCTTAAATTTAAAAAACTTGCAATTATTTCATGTATTTCATTGAAATGTGTTTCTTGTATAAGTGTCGTCTAAGGGCCCTATCCAGAACTTCTTTTTCCTCAGTCTTTCCTGGGCTCCTCTGAGGCCTAATCCTAAACCTTACTTAATACCAACCATTTCTAAAGCCTCAGATGAAAAAATAAAAAGAGAGCAGAAATAAAACCACGTTACCCCAAAGAGTCCGTGTCTAATATATAGGATAAATGCATCCTAAACCCTGTCAAGTTTTTTAGTAACTAGATGGAAATGAGACCGCCAAGGCAAGCGAGGGTCCAAGAACAGATTTTATTGCAGGCACCCTCGGGCGAGGTTCCACGACTCACGGGGGAAAGAGAGTGAGTCGGGGAAGTCGCGCCAAGACAAGGTGGTAGGTGGTTTACATAACGTTGTAAGGCAGAACGGTTTCCTATTGGTTGGCTCATATGCAAAGGAAGGATTGCAATGCGACCAGTCAAAGGTGACTTCCTCCTCTGGGGTTTGAAGGGCATTGGTTTCGGTTGGGGAAGTCCAAAGGAGAGGTGTAAGGCTCTGCTCAAGCTGTCAGCAGGTCATTGGTCCATTGGCGTCCCAAGTGGAGGTGGTGACAAGAACCTCAGCCATTTTGGCGTATCTGCCATCTTGAGGAGTTTCCGTTCCCGCCTGGCCCCAACAAACCCCACGAGCCAAAAAAACAGTAGGCTTGAAATTCAACCAAAAGTCAGCAAGCAAAATTATTTGCTAAAATTAATCATCACAACATAGAAACTCTAAATCTTCTATTGTAGGCAAAATCCTGAAATTCGCACTTTGTCATTTTCAGGAAAGGATACATATGTTAAATATGACAAAATATATCTCATTAATCACAATAAAATATCTTTGAAATATAAATGATTTATTCTTATTCACAAATATTTACTATAATGTATTTAGATAAAGACTTTGGGTAAAAAATATTCATAGCTATCATATATAAATGAAAAAAGCCCTTTGGGAAGAAAAATGGTACTTTTATTAATAATGGAAGTTGAAGCTCCAAGGTTGTAAAATAATTTCTCCTGGTCACACAGCTAATGACCCAAACCAAACTCAAACGTGTCTGACTCTAAAATTGTGCTTTTCCCACTGTGGACAATGATAATGTGACAGCTGGATCTTGGTCTCATAGTTAATGGTTGGGAATACATCAACATTAGTACCGTCATCCTTTGTTCAGTGTCCTTTGTCATCAACGTTTTCTTCTCTAATATGTCAACATTCACATTTTGAACACAGCCAACTTGTTCTTAAGTCTACTATAAAACAATCTTAAATTGGGAATTGAAATCGTCACAAAATTGTCTGTTGTAAAAGTATGTACATTTCTTAAGTTTCAGCTCTATATTCCACCTCCCATCAATTCACATTTTTTAAAAAATTCCTGACTTGTAGTCAAATTTCTAAAACTGAGTATTTTATTCATATCCAAAATTATTTGTATTTCAGTTCCTCATTACATTTACTTTTGGCCAAATCTGGCTAGCCGAGGTAAAAATTAAAATTTTATTTCAAAACTTCAAAGGACTTAATAAGCATACTGGCATCCAATGGTCTGCTGTGAAAACCAACAGGCAAATAAAACCTCACTTTCCATCAATAATACTCTAGTTGTTTTATGCCTAAACCCCTAAGTACCAAGGATTCTGGATAATACTGAGTATATATTTAAATCAACAAGGTGGAGATGATCTTTAGAATCTAACAAGCGATAGATGGGATAGCATGCTACTTGGTAAAAACCATTCAGGATATGTTTGCCAAACAAGAAGAGATTGTAGGATCATGCATTGCCTCTGTAAAGTATCTTCTCTCCCACCCTTTAGTCTTTATCCTTCATCTCACAAATACTACACACTCAGATACCCAGATAAGAAAAATTAACTCCCCCTTCCAGAAGGAAACCTTCTTGCCTTTATTTTTAGGACATCTGTTCTGCATAGCTGTGATGGTATCACTGAACCACTCTTCTTCACCAGAAGATTACATGCGCGAATTTCAATGGATGAACACTGGAGGGGACCAGCCCAGCACACTCACTTGAATTGTCCTTTAGCTTTTCAGGCAGTTCAAGTGCTTTTGAAAAGAGTAGGAATAAAGTGACTGCTGATTAAGCAGAGGGGTTGACATGGGAATAGGTTTGTCAATTGTTTGAAAGTCACACTGCATAGACTACAACTTTTAAAATGTAAATGTATGACACAAATACCCCACAACACAATAGGAAGAAAATGATTGAGATAGTCGCAAAGGACAGCCAAAGCTTTATTCTGACAATAAAGAAATATATATATCTGGTGTCAGAGAAAAGGTATTTGAAGCAGTTCATAGTTATTTGCAATTTAAGAACCTAAAATTATTTGTAATTTTAGTTCCCATAAAAATTGTTTCCTAAGTATTTTCAATTTCTAGACAAGATTTCCAATTGTGTACTTTGTCAGTGTATATCATTCTGAATAGAATTTTGAATAGGATAGAATGAAATACTCCTCACCAAAAATCTACTTTTCTGATAGTATATTAGTTCAATTTCCAGTTTAAACAATACTCAAATTTTACCTAATTCCATGCTGACCAATGTGATCAGAAGCATCTCCCATGTAACTTGGGGAGCTGATACAAAGCAGCAGCTTTCTTATGGGGTAGGAAAGGAAAGGATTCATTGATATTGGTCCAATTGTCTTTCAATTGATCAAGGTTGATTTCAGTCCCTGTTTTGCCTCTAGTTACACTAATGAAGAAGTATATAATCGTCTTGACCCTAGAAAAAAATATTCATGCCTACATTTTTCAATTAGCTAAAATTAACCAAAAAAGTAATGAAAATAAAAGTATTTAACATAATCATAATTTATATTTTAAAATTACAGTAATTTGAGAAATAAAAAGAGAAGGGAAAAGAAGGACAGACAAAGATAAATGAAAGAAAAGGAAGGAGAGTGAAATATCAAATGTATGGTGATCTAAAGGAGGAAAGACTACTTAAACTTTACCCCAGAACTTCTCATTTTCTACTTGCCTTACAAACACCATTTTCAATGTTACATGATTAGGCATATTTCCTGAATTTAAATGTTAGGGGAAAAAAAGAAAGCAAATAAAATAGATATCCACAATCCAGATGTTTTGAGGTCTTTATACGTTATTTCTATTTTAGGAAAATAGCAAATCAAAAATAGGTGTCTTTTCTTTTCTTTTCTTTTCTTTTCTTTTCTTTTCTTTTCTTTTCTTTTCTTTTTAATGAATTAAACCCTTAGCCAGCAGTGTAGAATAAACTGAACATTTTTGCCAGGCAAGCTAAAGAAGAGGTCTATATTGCACATTTCACTACAAACACCTTTAGACGTCTATCTATGGCATATCTGCGTTTCAAATTTCCATCATGACCAGCCTACACAGTTTTTCCTTTTTTTACTCTCCTCCACACAATATACACAAAGCAGCTATTCCACTCTCTTCTGTGTTTCTCTCAGAAACTTAAAATCCCTTACTGTCTAGGTCCTCTGCATCACCTGCTTACCCTCTCAAAGCCATAATTGGACTCAGTGAAACTTGATGTCTTCTAGATAAGGACCCAAGTGTGCAGGCTGAGAAAATTAAGGCCATTCCACTTAAAGTTCAGCGTTAGCACAGGTACAGCCATCCCAGGCCCCTGTGAACAAGAGCTGACATTTACCTTACTTCAGTTACAGGAAGAAAACAGCTAACAGCTTAACGTCCTAGAAAGCCCTGTATTAGAATAAGAACAGAGCTCAATGCCCATGGCAGAAAGTCCCATATCAGAATAAGAACAGAGCTCAATGCCCTTGAAAGCCCCATATCAGAATGTAAATAGAACTTGACAAATTCCTCCCCCCTTCTGGAGTTCGCCTAGACCAGCCCTTAAAACTCAGCTGAAACCCACCTCGGGGTCCAAGTCCCTGCTCCGCTGTGTCGGGTATACTTGGACCCAAGCTCCAGCTTGTAAATAAACCCTCGTGTGTTTGCATCGGCGTCGGCTCCTTCGTGGTTTCTTGGATTCGCAATCTTGGGCACAACACCAAGCCCTGAGAAGACATTTAAATAATCTTTGATTATTTGCACATGCCACTTATAGTCTGATCTCTCTTTAGGCTTCTTCAAGATAAAATTACTTAAATAAAAAGCTGTCAACAAAAGGTACAGTGTATGGTCTTTCTCATCATTTTATAAAAGTTTGAAGGCAGTTTTCATCTTTAAAGTCAGTTGCAAAATGCAATTATAAGGATTATCACTAAATTCCTTAGTTAAAGGGGTATTTGATTAATTAAAACTCAGACAAATGGGGAAATCTAAAGATATTTAAATGGATTTTCTCTATATGTCTTATTTATCATCTTTTCTATACTATATGTACATGCCATCATATTCCTCTGAGTTTCAATTCCTTGGGAAACTGAACCACATCATGAGCAATTGAAACTAAGAGGAGAATAATGTATTCATTAAAATAATGCTATCTGCTATAGCTGATTAACAGTGAAATCTCAAATGCTTAACAAATGAGTGTGTCTCTTGCTCAAGTCACCATATCCTGTGGGTTTTCCCAGTTAAGAGGACATCATCAGGATCTTTCAGGGATCAAATCTCCTTTCATTTTCTCATTGCATCTTCCTCTTTGTGCAGCCAATAGATGGGGAAGGAGATATAGAGAAGACATATGCTTCTTAGTCTTGCATCACCTCTATTACATTCCACAGAGCAAAATTAGTCACATGCTCCCACCTAGATTTGAAGTGAGGAGCATTGAGAATGATGGCTCCAGACTGGACAGACACTCCTTAGCAACAAATTTGTACAATAGAAGAAAAGCATGCTGTTGTGCCCAAGATTCTCGGCCTCCATAATGCATCTATGGTTTAAAGTTAGCCACCTAGGTACACCTGTGTGGTTCAGTTAATTGAGTATCCGCCTTTGGCTCAGGTCATGATCCCAGGGTCCTGGGATTGAGCCCCACGTTGGGCTCCCTGCTGAGGGGGGGATCCTGCTTCTCCCTCTCCTACTCTGCCTACTTGTACTTTCTCTCTCTCTAATAAATAAATAAAATCTTAAAAAAATAAAGTTAGCCATCCCTTTTGCATAATTAGCAAATGCAACAAGACTGAAATGGTGGTGATTAAGTAGACTTCTTTTGTTTATATTGATGAAATTCATACAATATAAGAGAACAAACATCAGAAAAGGAAACATTATTTGAAATAAGAATATCATAGGGCAGCCCTGGTGGCGCAGCGGTTTAGCGCCGCCTGCAGCCCGGGGTGTGATCATGGAGACCCGGGATCGAGTCCCGCATCGGGCTTCCTGCATGGAGCCTGCTTCTCTCCCTCTGCCTGTGTCTCTGCCTCTCTCTCACTCTCTCTGAATGAATGAATGAATAAATAAATAAATAAATAAATAAATAAATAAATAAATAAATAAAATATCATAAAGTTGTCTTGTTTTTTTTTTTTGTTTTTTTTTTTTGTTTTTTGTTTTTTGTTTTATTTTTTTTTGTTTGTTTTTTTATAAAGTTGTCTTGTGATTAAAGAGCACAAACATGAAGATCCCATATCAGTAGCCCCGATATAGCTATACAACATCAAATGCTGCTTTTTCACTAAAATTTATACCTCATATAATTTTCAACATCCACCACCCTCTCTAGTTCATAGCAGTGGACAATCGGCCAGCTGTTGCCTGGAAAGCATGTGGTGATAATATTACTGTTGGTGGTATGATGATGACAATGATGATAGTAAACACTTGCTCGGATGGTGCTTATGTGCCAAACACTGTCATCAGTACGTTATATACAAACTCAGTGCATTATATACTACAACCTTATATACTGTGTTAGCCCCCTTACCAACAAGAAGTGTGAAATTAACTGAAAATTAAATTATTAAGAAGATATAGTTTGTAAATGGCAGAGCTGGGATTTAAACTCAAGAAGTTAGGCTCCAGAGCTCAAGCTTTTAACCACCATGCTTTATACTCTCAAACCAGTTCTTCCTTTAAAACTAGCCTTTTCCCTAAGAGCCCCACCTCCATGGGCTCAAATGAGAAGAGGGACTGCAAAAATTTTCATAACTATAGTCTCTGCATCTATATCTGTCTCTTTTAGTAAAACTCTACTAAGAACCCCAATTCTTAAAAAAAAAAAGAACCCTAATTCTTAGTGATAAATTGATGTGTATGGAAACAAAAACTGCTGCCATTACAGGCTTACTTTAAGGGAATAAACCAGTGTGTAGAGGAAGAAGAGATGCTCTGAAAATATAGGAAATTGTTTGCTGGAAATTAGAGTGAGAGGGAACAGGCTTTCCAGATATTTTCACTAGCAACATCTGACTAATTTTTTCTCATAGAAATTTTATAAGGTACAATTAAAAACAGTCACAATTTCCAATACTCCAACACTAATACGGAGGAACAGAAGGTGGTTCCTTCATCTGACAGAGTACCTAGAAAATCCTACTGTAAATAATCCTTATTGGTGAAATCCTGTGAAATCAGTTTATAACAATTTATGTTCAACATTCAAGTGAGGTCTTAAATAGTTCAAGAAGGCAAGAAAAGAAAATAATGGTTATATGGATAAAAAGGGAGAAATAAATCTGTAATTATTATATATTTTTATGTGCTTTTTGTGCAGAAATTCAAGGGTCTTCAGAAAACTAAAGGTAAAAAGTAAGTTTAATAATATTTCTGAATATGACATCAATAAACTAAAATGAACTATGTTTATATACATCTCAAATAAAAAACAGAATGAATTATATTAAAAGATATAATTTAGTATGACATCAAAACAACATACATCTAAATGAAGTATGTACCAGAACTTTCTACCAAAAATTGAAAACATCAAAGATATAAAAGGTGACCAAAGTAACTGGAAGGGTATATCATGTATGTGAGTCGAAAGTCTTAATAATGTAAATGTGTCAATTATGTGCCAGTTGAAATATAGACTCAATATAATTCTAATCAAATCTCAGCAGTTTGTTTCATGGAAATCAACAGGTTGATGCTAAATTTATACATAATAATGAAACTAAACCAAATACAAAAAATAAAATAAACCAAATACAATTACACATAACAAAATAAACACACAAATATCACACTGATCAAAAGACTCCAGCTAAAACAGAATACGTATTTTAGGATTCCATTTTTTTAAAGTTCACAAACTAAGGAGGTTAATTACTGAAAAAGGACAGGAGGCAGCTTCTGGAGGGCTGTTAATATTCTATTTCTCTATCTGCTTACTGGTTACCTCCGCATATTCAATTTATAAAAATTCATTAAGTTGTACACAGGTTTTACGTACTTTTATGGATGTATGCAGTACTTAAAATTCATGTTGAAATCAAGACCATTTGTTGAGCATAATTATAGATCATTGTTTTGTCTAAGGTCCAATGCCTAGGGCTTACCAGAGCCAGGACAACAGAACTAGTCTGTGCCCACTGTCCACATTTCTCAAACACTACAATATCCTTGTCAATCCCGTCTTATTAATAACCAAAAAGTTTCTTCACAAGGTAGAGCTACTCAACACCCATTACAAAACATAATTTCTCTGTAAATACCTGCTCCATGTCTTAGGAAATCAACATAAAATAGAATTTATTAAAATAAAATCTGATCCTAAGTTGAGAACCACTGGCTTCAATATTTAAAGTATAGGATTACAGTTCAGGGCAACACGATAGTAGTAACACCACATATTATGAGGAAACAAAATACATATTTTTTACCACAAAAATCTGGAGGCCCCTAGTATGACGTTTTCACAAGTTTCCTATTCTTTGAGAGTTATCCAAGGAACAAAAATATCTTATGCCATCTCATGATGGAAAACTATAGGGATTCAATTTAAAACACCTGGTAAAAGCTAAATGATCACAGTGGATCAGCATTCCAAGAAACTTTGGAAATTAATGTAAATGCAAAAAGTGTTTTAGAGATCATAGTTACTGATGTGTTGAAAAGTTCATTTGAGGTTTTTAAAAGATTTTGAGCCAATTTTATGTTCTGAAAGTGTGTCTAAAAACTTGCATTCCTTCAAAACTGCTGAATTTTTTGAAAGCATAGCCATCACTCAACTGAAAAATAAATCTCTAAGTATAAACAACTTTTATTTTCTTCATTCATCCATTCAGCCACTCAGCCATCCACTGACCCCTTCTAAGTGCCAGGTACTATGTTAAGAGCTAGACACAAAGGGATAAGTGAAATGTGGTCCTTGCGGTGGAGCACCCCCCAATCTAAGATTAATACTATGACACAGCGTGAGGAGTTATAGCTGAAAACCAAAAAGTGTTGAATACTGTGATCTAAATTATAATTTCCATGAGTCTCATTATCATAGTAGCTAACATGGATTGAGTACTTCCTATGTGTCAAACATGGAAACTGAGGTTCCAGTAGATTGAGCCAAGCACCCAATGACACCAAGCTAGTAATCCCAGCCCAGGCTATGGTGTCCAGAGTCCTTATTCTAGGCTGTTACACTGAATCAACCCTGAGAGCCACTGAACTATGGAATATGGTGGCTAAAAAACCAGACAATTTGAAAGAAACTGCTGGGAATCGTAGTCAATGGGTTACGCTGTAGTTTTCATGATAAAGAACTATTCTTTTTGTGATGTGGTTCTTTATCTTCCGCATTGTCATTTGGTGCCTCGGGGGCTACTCTACCTGAATTCATCCTGTCTGGATTCATACATCAAGTCTAAGGTTAAATGACTAACTTAATTCCATGAGCTACCTTTAAAAAGAAAAGGCTTTTCCCTGTGCCCTGGCTTGTGCAATTAAAGTGCCTCCTGTTTGGGCGTCAGAACTGTGGGTGTGCTCAGTGGTTTCCCGGCAGCCCGAGGTCAGGGAGTTGGGGAAGCCAGATTGTTCCCCTTCAACTCTGCTCCACCCACCCCCATTCTGGGCTCTCGGGTGCTCCCATTTACGAGGCTGAATACCCAACAACAGAACCTCATTACCGCAGATGCAGACCTTCACAAGAGGGCACGGGTCACATTAGCTCCTTTGTTTGGTGCATTTTCCAAAACATTCCATCTCTTTCAATTTCCCCATTTTTCTCCCTGGCTTGCCCTCCCCTCTTCCTTCTACAAATCCACCCCCTTTCGGCCTTGATGTGCTTCCCCTATTATGTTGCCTTTCCTACAAAACAAAACTTAGCTAGTAGGCACGTAGTACAAATTCTGATGGCTGTTGGAGATAGGTGGGACGCTGTGCACAGCAGATGAGAAATGCCTCCTGCTAAGAAGACCACAGACAACTCTGCCGGCGTCCTCAGGGACACGATAGACCTTGCTAAGATCTCTGGATATTAAAAAGACTACTCCAGAGGGACACCAGTAAGAATCTTCACCATCCCAGGAGACCCCTACTGTCATGTGGCTGGGGGTCCATGCCATTGGCACCACATGGGGGAACTAATACAGCAGAGCCTCCTCTGCATCCTTCACACTGCTCCCTCCTGATGCAGGCATGAGATTCAACCAAAGTTAAGCTCATTTGATGATGGTGCTATCAGTCGCCATCATAAATCTAAATGACTTGTTTTCCATGCAGGCCTTTCCTGCCTCACTGTTATACCACAATCCTTTCTGAGAGTAACAGTAGCATTTCTGCTTCATGGATGTGGGTCTTCATGCTCCCTACCTCGTATTTCAACATCATGCACAGCAATTGTCACCTAGTCCATCCCAGTGAAATCACCAAGTCACACTTCAGGAAAGACCTCTAGGAGATGCCAAGTGCTAAACATGCTTCCAAACCATTGGAAAGGCAAAGCTATGCTTGTTTAAATACTCCCATGATATCGTGGGTTTACATATACCAGCATTCCCTGGCTAAATCTAAGTTTCCCAGAAGCGGAACACTGTAGGAATAAGAAAACAGGTCTCTGTATCACACCGGCTGAAGTCAGGATTTTGTCCATGATACAGAAAGGGAAGTGACGGGCAGCCCCGGTGGCTCAGAGGCTTAGCGCCTCCTACAGCTCAGGGCGTGATCCTGGAGACTGGGGATCCAGTCCCATGTCAGGCTCCCTGCATGGAGCCTGCTTCTCCCTCTGCCTGTGTCTCTGCCTCTCTCTCTCTCTCCTCTCTGTGTATTCTCATGAATAAATAAATAAAATAATTAAAAAAAAGGGAAGTGACTACCTTAAATCTGTGAATTGGCAGTTACTTGTGTTGCTCAGTGCATAGCCACACTCGCACAGCTACTGAATGCTCCTGACTCACATCACCCCAGCAATTCATAAAGAGAAATGAAATGGATTATGGGATGACAAGGGTGAAAGCTGTATTTGAGACTCTCATAGGCAACTTTATCATGGTTTCCTTGCATTATTAATTGCTTGGTATTCAGCAATTTTCCTACTTCAATGATGCTCACAAAAATCCCTCAAATCCTGTGCTATTTTTTTTTTTCAAGAAAGGAAGGAAGAAAGTGACACATTTTAAACTTTCTTTTAAAAATACAGAATGGGCTCTAAGTAAAGGTCTCCCTGTGTTATTTTCTCCCATCCCCCAATTTCTATGGCACATGTCCTTTACAACTTGGCACATCTACATTCAAAGTAAATATTTGAAACTGTTTTTCAAAGTCATTTTAATGGACATCAGTAAGTGGTCTTTTAAAGAGACAATTTGAAAGAAAAGTCTCACTGTGTTCTCCTCTTCATATAATACTCTGAGAGTTGTACTGAATAATTGACTGCAGAAGATACTGAGGCTGCAAACGTCTCTCCACCATACAAAGAATAGGGAAGATGTAGCATTTCTAATAGGCTTGGAACCACTTAGAGAGCAGAGTTTTTGTCAGTTTGCTCTTTCAAATGGTGAACCTTATGTGTGAATACTGTTTTTCTCATAGAACGAATAATAATTTCCCAAAATTCTAAGCTGAATCTGGATCTAGCTGCAAAGTTTATATTCTGTAATGAGACAAATTTCCTGCAAATCAGGATTTCTCTTCCCAGTTTTTGATGTTGGGCTGCCTTGATTGGATGAAAACAAAAAAATAAGAAGCTGTCAATCTGATGGTTTTTCTTTTTTTTCAGGTCTTTTCTGTTCCTTTTGAAATTAGTTACAGCCTGCTTTTTGTAGCGTTGTAACCAGCCTGACCTAATTTAATTACCATGACTCGTGTGGTTTAAAGATAAATACTTTTATTCAGTCCATCTACTTTGTGTATGTTTTCCCTCTCTTTCATACCACCGTCTATATTTTAGCATTCAAAACCCTTGTCATTTCTTTCTTTCTTGGGCTAACACAGAGTTAGTTTTTATAGTGGTGTCTGTATTCACGAGCTTTCTTTGATGCCATGTTTGCTCTCTCTCTGCTTTGCTGCATGTGTTTCTGGGCTGGGAATCGTGGGCCTTTGTGGGATCCAGACTAAACATTCTTTGACTTGAATCACAGAGCATCACTCCTACGTGTCCCTGGGCAGACCCCACTGCTCCAATTCAGAAAGAGAAGGGGGGAAAAGGAAACTGCAAGGGCAGAGTTAGGGACCTGCAGCCCTGAACACTGCATTAGAAACCTCCGCCTGCCAACGTCCTGCCAAGGCCTGGGCAGAGATTGGACCTTCACTAGGGCTCATTTAAAATGGGAAACCTCTTTCGCCTCTTCTAGATTCACTGCAAGTCTTGTAAAGGGAGTGCTTACCGTTTTACTGGTGCTTTCTTCCTGAGAAGAGAAGGCCTGCGGAAAGGTTTCCACCGTAAACACACGGCGGCTCCACGATGGAGCCACAGGCCCTAATAAAATGAGCAGCATCATCCTAACAGGGGTGGTGAATCCCGGCCTTAGGGTGTCGTGAGGCAAGGCTTAGGGAAGGCTTAGATTGATGGCAGCTAAGCTATTAACCTCCTGAGCTCGCTTGATAGGTACCCTCTGAGAGAGCCCTTTATTTTTCACAGAAAGGAACATATGCTGAAAACTTGCAGGGGAATAAAGCAGTGTAAGACGGGCTCTGGGTCCTGCACTGTGTCTTGCTACAGGTGTTGCGGAGCCCTTCACCCGCCGCCCCCCCCCCCCCAGACCCTCCTCTTGCAAAGTATCCACAGCACCGCGCCTTTGCAAATTGTCCCACAGAAAACGTGAATGCCCCTCCCTGCCCTCCCTACCCCCCCCACCCCCCCCCACCCCCCCCCGTCTGCCACATGCACTACATGCACTACACAGCGTCTCGCATTAAATATCTGGAGAAAGCTGAAGCTTGTTTTTCGTTATATTGGTTCATCAGTTGATCGAGGCTGGGAAGTAATAGTTGATAATTAGTTTTAGATTATAAGGTTTTGGCTATTAATGAGAAACTTCCTTGATTGCTATGTGTCAGGCATACACTTGTTGGTGCATTTACAAAGAGTACAATAGCATAGAAGAAAGTAAAGTGAATACTGGTCTTGTGAGTCCCATGAACCTATGGATACACCTCTGTGAAAAGATAGTACCACTACGATAAACCTGGGACATTTAATGTAAAATATTAATTTGAATAAATTGCAAAAGAAACATAAAAAATTTTTTAAAAGAATTCAAATTTTACTTTTAAGTACAAAGAGTTCCCATGCTGCAAGTATTTGACTTATAAATACTGCCTTTACTCTTCGTTTTGCAAGTGCAAGTGACAACTGCTTTACTTCACTCTCGTGAAATGGTGGTAGGGGAGATTCCATGCCTGTTGCGTGACACAAGTTGTAACTAAAAATAATTTTTTTTAAGTCCACATTGAAAAAAGACGTGGCACAGAGACCTGCCGTTCCACAAAACAGACCATTCTATTAAAAAAAAAAAGAAAGAAAGAAAGAAAGAAAAGAAAAGAAAAGAAAAGAAAAGAAAAGAAAAGAAAAGAAAAGAAGAAAAGAAAAGAAAAGAAAAAAGGAAAAAGAGAAAAAGAGATGCAAGAATGTTGCTTCCCTTCTCAAGCCCTGGTTTGCTCTGACACGTGAAGAGAGTTTTTTTTATCTTGCAAATGAAGTATAGAAGAATGGTGACAAAGACTTCATTAAGAAAAAAGTTCTGTTTGAACTGTACGAATACTACTGTACCTTAAACAAACAGAAGGAGGCTTTCTGTAAGAGCCAAAAGCCAAAAACCCTGCAGATTAGCAGGAAAACCGTTCTTTCACCTGGATTTTCTTGAGGCATCAAAATAGCCAAGAAAACGGTTTCCTGCTACACAGGTCTTTAGATAGTGACAAATCCCTGTACACTAATTTTTAGCCTGAGAATACTGGGCACACATGAAATAAAACAATGCCAAAAAGCCCACCACAAGAGGTCACAGTTTATCCCAAATTCATTAGTATGCTCAGGTTACATTTAATTTGGGGAAGCAAATATCTCTGTAGAATCTTAAATAGTGTATGGTTAATACTCAATGCTTCCCCCACCCCCCAACCCCCCAATCGTCTCTGAGCTATAGCCCCTTTGTTCACTGGAGGCAGTTCAAGATGTAGAGAACTTGATTTCAGAATCAATAACTGATGTTAATCACAGAAAGTACGACTGGAGCCTGATACCAATCAAAGATTACAAATGTTCCCACCAAAGAGGGGGCCAGTTTCTGGTGCTATAATCTCTCTGATATAAAGGGAATGGGAACTATATGGAATTACTCAAAACTGCCAAAAGAAGCTCATACTTTGATAGCAGCCACCAAGCAATAGAAATTTTCAACTGCAAACAGTATGAGTTCAAAGTACATGATTTTCTGTAGTGGTTTCTAATTATTTCCAATTTAACAATATAATTTACCCAAAATCTAAATATTAATATAACCATTATTTATCCATTAATTTTCCAGTTTGTGACCAGCCCCAGAAAGTCTATCCACAGGCTTATTTTAAGATAACATGTGGCTAACTTAGCACCAGTGCTATAAAAAAGACAAGTAAATATAGTAAGAATAGAAGAAAGATATCTTAACATTACTTGAGGATATAAAGAAAAACTATAACTAGGTCAGCAAGTTTTTCCCAGAAATATATATGAACTTCCACACATTTAGAATGAGGAGAATTCTAAAATAAAGACATTGAGTGAACTTTGAACTACTGAATATTAAAATATAATTTAAGCTGGAGTAATTAAATGTTCAGTATTGATCTATATATAAATGAGCTAAACAGTGAAATAAAACATATAGTCCATAAAGAGAACCAACTATATTTAAAATTTGGTTTATAAAAATTGGTAAAATTTTAAATAATAGAAAAGACAGATTATTCAATAAATGATGAGATAAATGACTAATCTTCAAGGGGAAACATAAATTGCATCCCTATGTCACTCTGCTACAAAATTAATTCTGTGTGAATAAAGGAGTTAAAGTCTAAAGAAAAAATTAAAAAAGCCCTTGATACACAGGGAGAAAACATGTGTTTTTAAAATAACTGTGGCCTGGGGGAATCCTTTTTAAACAAGAGTAAAACCCAGAAATAATAAAGAACAATACTGATCAATTTGAGCACATAAATGTGAGATATGTCATAAAGTTAAAATACATATTTAAAAATTTAGAAGAAAGCATTATAGAATACATGACAGAAAAGAGTTGATGTCTGAAACATATAAGAGCATCTGCAACAATTAGAAAAAGTGCATATTCCAAGAGAAACTGAAGGAAAAATATAGCCAATTCAATTGATACAGCTAATAATAATTACAATGATAATAATTGATGAGTTCCAGGCTTTGTGCTAAAGTAATGAGATGCATCATATTATTGGATTATCACAAAAATGTATACAATTTGCATGCACTCTTATTCCAGTTTTGTAGATAAGAAAATTGAAGCTTAGAAAGTCCTACATCTAAACTCACATAATTACAGAGAAACAGAGCAGGGGCTTGATTTGTCTGACTCCTAAGTCTGTGATCTTAATAATTGTTCAATAACACCTCCCATAAATAAATAATATTAAAGTCTATACCCTGGATTTCTATGTGAGCTCAGCTCCAAAAACCAGCAGCATGGACATCAGGTGGGAATTTATTAGAAAGGCAGAATCTAAGGCCCTATCCCAGACCCATTGAATCAGAATCTACCTTTTAAAAAGATTCCCATTGATTCTCATGTGCAGAGCACTGGTGCTTATCAAACTTTGATAATCATTAACTTCAATTAATAAACATTAATCAAAAACTACTTTAAGAAGTAGTTTTCAATGCTGTAGATGAAAAAGAACATAGGTGGGGTTGGGAGATGTGGAGAATGAGAAGAGAAAAGCCACATGGTATGTAGTTGGAAATCTTCAGAGGAATTTTGTTGACACACAACAAATTTAAAATGGGTTTGAATTTGTAATCTTACTTCTGAGCATTGATCCTAATTGGACAGAGTCCAAAGAGATGTACGGTATTAGTTTTCTATTGCTGCTGTGACAAATTACTACAAATTTAGTGGCTAAAAACAATATAAATTTATCACCTTCAACTTCTGAGGATCAGAAGTCCTAAAACAGGCCTATGGAACTAAAATCAAGGTATCTGGGACTCCTGGCTCAGCAGTTGAGCATCTGCCTTTGGCTCAGGGTGTGATCCTAGAGTCCCAGGATCAAGACCCACATCAGGCTCCCTTCATGGAGCCTGCTTCTCCCTCTGCCTGTGCCTCTGCCTCTCTCTCTCTCTCTCTCTCTCTCTCTCTGTCTCATGAATAAATAAATAAAATCTTAAAAAAATATAAAAATAAAATCAAGGTTATCAGAAGTGCTGCATTCTTTCTGTATTTCTTTGACTTTTCCACTTTTTAGAGGTGGTCTGCATTCCTTTGCTCATGACTCCTTCCATCTTCAAAGCCAACAACACAGTATCTTCAAATTGTGTGTATTCTCTCTCTCTCTCTCTCTCTCTCTCTCTCTCTCTCTCTCTCTCTCTCCCTCTCTCCTCTTTCCCCCTTATCCTCAGTCTTCTTCTCTGACATTGCCTCTCTTATCTGCTTATTATAAGAAGCATAATTACACTGGGCCCACTTGGATAATCCAGGATACAATCCAGGATGACATACAATCCAAGTTAAGGATTTTATGCCTTCATACAATCCTTCACTTAATCACATTTGCAAAGTCCCTTTGACCATGTAAAGTAGCATACTCACGGGTTCCAGGGATTAGAAAGTAGAGATATTTGGAAGTCCATCAGATTTGGTATTTCAGCCTTAGGCCACCTGCTGCCCAAAATGCCAGGATATCTGGAAGGAAGTGATGGCTTTAGCTCGAATGTACATAAACACGTAAATAAAACCTAATAATACTTAACTGTTGGCAACAAGGTGATAGCCTTGATAAATATTCTTACCTTCTTGGAGCACAATTACACCCAGCCCTAACTCACTTTTCTGCATAATGTGCAAAATTGGATAAGTATTCCTTACTTCCTCGGGTGTGGGCTCATTAACAGACCAGTAATTTAATTTTTGTAGTAAGAAACCTATAACTAGTAAATTAGGCCAAAAAATCCCAGATAAACAAGAAAATAAAATTAGCCTGGCAGAAAAGCCTTGAGTGACTCTAACCTGTGTAAAATATCTAACATTTAAAACATTTTAAAGGGGCACCTGGGTGACTCAGTTGGTTAAGGGTCTGCCTTCTGTGCAGGTTATGATCTCAGGGTTCAGGGGTAGAGCCCCACCAAGGACTTCCGCTCATCAGGGAGTCCACTTCTCCCTTTCCTTTTGTCCCTCCCCACTGTTCATGCTCTCTCTCTCTCTCTTTCTTTAAAAAAAAGAAAAGAAAAGAAAAGAAAGAAAGAAAGAAAGAAGAAAGAAAGAAAGAAAGAAAGAAAGAAAGAAAGAAAGAAAGAAAGAAAGAAAGAAAGAAAGAAAAGACAAGAAGCATTTTAGAATGCATTTGAAATCAAGAGTTTAGAATCAACCCAACCTAATAGCCACCAGCTATCTTTGTTTGTTTGTTTGTTCGTTTGTTTGTTTGTGATATCTCAGTTTAAATTAGGCCTGAGCGTTAAGGTAAGTAACCTGTGGGGTTAAGACACAGGTATCTTCTCATCTGTAAAATTCATTGATTAAACATCAAATAGTTTCTTCGCAGATTAAATAAGATACAGCATGTAGAACACCTACTGCAACAAATGGTACAGAATAAGTTTGGAATATTAAATTTCAAATTAGTATTTAAACTCACTATATATTAGTTATCTTTTTTCACCCATCATTTGATATGTAGAGAGAACTATGTTCAGTGAGTTATTATTAATCAGGAAAAGAATGCCTTTGAACTTAATACATGAGTATCGAATATCTAAAATCAAAAGTTCGGACAAGATTAAGGAACATGAAACATTTGTACTAACGGGTTATTAGAAGTCATTTGCTTAACTAGTATATTATATTAATATAATTATTGTTGCAAACCAAATGTTTGCTATTTCTTGTCCTCTGGCACTTGTACTAACAAGCAGTCTGTAGACTAATGTGGTTGGAGATGGGGGTATTTTTCTCACTGGTCTAAGAGCAAAACACAATTTTGCCTCTCCTTTATGAATGTGAATTATTTCCCAGCTGGCAGGGGTGTTGATAAAGCAGGAGAATATCAATTTTAGGTAGAGACTTTAGCACATAAAAAGGACTGGGGATATTAATGAAATCAAGAGGCTCTGTTCAATTAGATATTTTAGTAATGCCCAGGGATGGCACTACAGCTTTCAGGATGTGTGGAAGTATCACATGTGATAAATAGAAAAGTGCCTCCCACAAGTCCCTACTAATGACATTAGCCAGTCTTAACTGATTATTTTCTTTGGTCCAGACTCCTTCCTCTGCACTTGACTTGCAATATCTCACTTGATGCACACGTGAACCCCATGAGATACATACTATTATTAACTGATCTTTACAAATGAGAAAATTGAGAATGGCAGGTTATGGGACTTGCTGAAATTCACACAGCTATTAACTATCACAGGCAGGATTCAAACCTAGAAAATTAGACTACAGAGTTTTATGATGAGCCATGAATCTACACTTCCTCTCTTGCTGTTCACGTTTCTGGGGCAATACCCGAAAGGGCTCTTCAAAGCTGAGCTCCGTAAAACATTTTGCAGAGTTCAATCTGTTAGGCTTACTAATTACATTTTTAAGCCCCCCCAAGATTGATAACATTAGGGAAATTGAGGCAACTTAGTAAAAATCAAGTTGGTATTTGAACCAGTTGCATCTTGTTCTGAGTCTCTTACATACTAATCTAATCTAGTAAAGTATTTTACACCACCTAATTTTATTTGTACTAAACATGACAGGCTCCTAGGCCATATAGAGATGTAATCTAATTTTGAAGTAAAAATTGAAATAGGGTTTATTTTCCATTCACCACTTGAACCATTTAGAATCTCACATGAATACTTTGAGATGCATGTATCAGTAAGTCATAATTTTCTGGAAATATACCACAGCTGGGTCCAACTCAGTGATGAGAGGCCTCCCCATTACTATTACTGAATATTTTACCTGTTTTTATTTCCTTTAACCCTGCTGGATCCACTGTTTCCTGAATCATCTCTCTACTTCTTCCAACTGAGCTATGGTTTCTTCTCTTGCTTGATTTGTGAGCCTTAGAAGCTCAATTGCCATAATAAAGTTGAAAAAAGAGGGCAAGTTCAAAACAATTCCTGATCTTACCCTCTTCCCACCTGCAATGCATGGGCTATTCACAGGCTCTAAGCTAGACCCAGCAGCCTACCTGCCCTCCAACCTCTCTTACTCACTTATCCTGGCTAAGACATTCTACTCCAGTCATAACAGCCAAGTCCCATCTCTTGGAAGCCAAGAGTGGGCTAGTGAAGCCTGGCTTCCCATGACTGTGAATGCAAGTATCTCAAATTTGTTTACCTTTGAAGGGGACACACATTGAAAAGAGTTGGTGAGCACATAGGGATGCTGGGAAGGTGGCACACACATAAAAGTTCTGTATCCCCTACTCTCCCCACACCTAGCACTATGCATTTATTCCATTTGGCTGTTCCTGAGTTGTATCCCTTATAATAAACCAGTAAACCACATGAGGACAACTGTGAATTTTTAAGTATTCTCTCTCTAGGGTCAAAATCACAAACTCTACACTAGCTCTAATTTGTCTTAAGAAGTCCCTGAAGTGGATGTTGTACTAGTGCCTAAACACAGAAGATAGTAAAGACAGAACAAGTCAAAAATTAAAAGAAAAGCAAAGAAATATTATTTCTTTGTAGACTTCTATCTGGTCTAATGATGAATGTATGGCAAGGACAACATGAAATCATTGAGATAGGACATCATCAACTATACAGAATTGCCATCATTTTTCTGATTTAATCTGATATTTTTTAATTTATGCCATATAGTTTTACTTCTTCAGAATCCAACACAATGAGATATCCATTAATTTCATCAGTATTTCCCCTTTAAAATGATTAGAAAATAAGATCATCTCAGTTCTACTCAACACTCAGTATAGGCCATGCTCATAGCAAACTTTAAAAAAAAATCCCAAATCTATGGCTTATACTTGAGGTCATCCATCCATTGCTACAGCCCTGCTTCCCAAGTCAACTCTGAATACCTATGATGTTCAAAATCTGCACTTACTCATATTTATTTTATATCTCCTGGGAATACCATGTATATTTCTATTCCCATGTTTTTATTTATGCTCTTGTCTGGTTATGTGATCTACTTTCCCACTCTACTTAATACTGAATATCATTTGAGGTTCAGCGGATACATAAGCCATCCATGGATTCTCCTCTGATCTTAGGGACCATTGCTTTCACTAAGGTAGAAGTGATCTTTAGTGTCTCCAAATTCCAGTTTTTGCCAGAGATAGAGAACTCTTTACATTACTAGATGATCAATTTCAATAAAATTTTTCTTTTTTATTGATGAAAAAAGAGAAGATGGAAAGGAAAGGAAATCCCAGAATCCCAGATTGTTTAGGGGCAGCAGTCTGGGAGTCAATGGACATTCAGAGAAGCTGACATTTCAAGTAAGGACCAAGAATTGACTCCCTCAAAAAAAGTCACTTACGTTAAAATAAACAGGTTTCCCAGGTCCAAATGAAGCCACATGTAAAGTGATATCAATGGTAGACTAAAGCCCTGGGTTTTGTCAGAAGTCAGTAAAGCCTAAAAATTGGATTTTTCTAAGATTCCAAATAGAAAACTGAAGAACAATTTTTATGATGACTGAAAAAATCCTGACCTACCATAGAAGAGATACAGACAGGCTTTTTATTCTAAAATCTAAGTATAAATAACATATCATTTAATATATGGATGACTTACACATCAGCATATGATGACAAATAAAGTATGCATTTTTATGGCCTACATCTGTACTGAGCATGGAAAAACTAGAGAAGTATTTTTGAGTGCATATATAAAAATCAAATAGACTAGCAATGAACCAAAAGTTTACCTCTTATTTTTTAATTTTTGTAAACCTAAAATTATTCTGGTACTTACCTTTCCTGTTTTTTATACAAATGAATATTCATTTTTATATTATTTTCTTATTTTTTCATTTGCCCATTGATTGTAAACATTTGTTTAAAAAAGAAAATTCTTATAAAGTTAACATGTTTTCTTTGGATACCTCTCCTTATTTCAATAATTGGAATTGTTGGGATTGGTATGGATAAAATTTTCCATCTCTTATGAAGTGAATTTCCACAGATAATTATACCCTTGAAATCTGAATTGTCTTTTTGCTGGTTTTCTTAAAGAGTATTTTCCAAAAGCTTATGTTGCGTATTGGAATATTCCCAGCATTTTCTGTCTTTATAGTTCTCATTTTCAGACTACTGAGTTCAATCAAGGAACTGCCGAAATACATAGTTAATTTTACTACAATTTTCTGAGGTTAAGCATGGCCAAGATGTATTAATTTCCTAATGTTGCACAACAAAGTATCACAAACTTAGCTTAAAGCAACACCCATTTATTATGTCACCATGATGTATATTGGAAGTCTGGTCATAGCAAGACCAGGTTCCCCACTCAGGTCTTATAGGCTAAGACTGAGGTGTCAGCTGGGCTTCATTTTTATCGGAAGCATGGGCCCCTCTTTCTGCCACTTAGTCGTGGCAAGTCCGGTTCCTTGGAGTTGCAGGATTGAGGTCCCTATATCCTTTCCGGCTGTTAACCAGGGCACGCTGTTAGCTCCTTGAGGCCCTCCCACAGTTTCTTGCTTTATGGCCCCCTCCATTGACCTCAACAGTGGAACACTGAATCTATCTGGATTGACAAATCTTTTACTCAAGGAAGAATGCCATCTCTCTTAAGGGCTTGCTTAATTAAGTGAGATCTGAGGGTAATCTTCCTCTCTAAAATAAACTGCCATGCATAATATAAACAAACCACTATATTCACAGATACCTGAAGGGGCTGAGATATACAGGGCATGAATTATTGGAGATCATCTTTGAATTCTGACTACTATACAAGGCATCTAAGGTGTAAGGGGAAGTACCAAGAACTGCTTGGATGAAGCACATTTGACATATCTCTGAAGCCCTGCAAGGAGATAGACAAGGAGCTATTATACATTGTTAGTGCCCTTGAAGGAAAGGATTGTCTTTTTTTGTAGTTCATCACTTTTTGTGTAGTTCATCACTTTTTGTGTAGGTCATCACTCTTTTTGTAGTGCCTAGCATGGTGGTTGGCATAACAGACAATCAATAAACAGTTATTGAATAAATAGACAATGAATAAATAAGAAACACTCTTGCATCAGGGAGTGGAGAATGGGAGAATAAACCCAAACCCAAAGTCACAGGGTTGTCAAAACTCAGGTGTTCATTGAAGTGATATGAACCAGGACTAGAAATCAATAATAATGTAGATGAATGAAAATGGACCAGCAGTTCAGCTGAAGAAGAAATCAATAGGCAACCAGGGAGGAGGGAATAAGGAGATGAGATTAAAATGAATATTTTGCAAGAAGATATATGGAATAGATTTTGGTGAGAAATACAGGAGTAAAATCAGATGAGGCCAAATCCCTGATAATTTAAGAGGGATTCAGATCAAGAGCAAAATTGAAGGAGGGACACTAATCCCTCTAACATTGGATGAAAGAACATAAAAATGGTATCAGGCATAAATAAGTGTGGGGGACTTTGGTAGGCAATGGGAAGAAGCAGGGTGGAGGAGGTGAGAAAAATTTCCAAAAATGATTGAGCTGGTGGGAAACAAGATTATCTACCAAGAATATGCAAGGTTTGAAGCCGTAGGCCCTGAGGAAAGAGTGAAGGCTTGAAATACTACTATGGGGAATGGTCACTTTTACCCATCAAAACAAATTTTACCCATAAAATTTTATAAAGCAGCACTTGTGTTGATTAATGTTAAAGAACTTGCTATTAATATTAGAGAAATTTCTATCAAAACTTTATTGTACTAGGATAGGATATTTTGCCTATTTGGGGGCCATTGGTCGTAGAAGGGACCATAGTTTAAATGATTGGATAATGGGGTTAAGCTCAGAAAAGAGAAAAAGGAAACCCTTTTTGGGTTTGATAAGCAAAGAAAATGGAGTGTCAGGAATAGTCTTCTTAAGGTGGAAGAGTAGACTGAGTTAGAATTAGGGGCACAGAAAATGAAAGAGTAGCAGATTTTGTTCAGAAAATGGGCAATTAAAGATTACAGTTAAAGTTTACAGATTAAAGTTACAGGTAAAGATTTCAGACATGGGGTCTGAAATTTCCACAGTGATAATAAATCCAAGGTGAAACAACATGAAAGTGCTAATAAAGGGGAGAAAATGTGTTATTGAAGTTAAAGAGACAAAGGAAATCTAAGGCCAGATAGTAGTTGATTGCCATTTTATATGGATGTTGGACTCCTCCAGCCTATGATGGCCCTAGACAACTTTGGAAGGACTGTGAAAAATGTGCCAATATCCTTAATAAAAGTGGCAGAATGATCAGGACCCTGGAGGCTCTGAGAATACCCCACAACAAGAAATGTACAGAAGCACGAAATATAGAAGAAATAGAAGGAAAAGTAGATTTCACTCTGGGGCTTTGACTGTAGCTTAGAGGACAGTCCACTTTCATTTGTGGTGAGGAGCTGGATTTGTTCTATGAAAAACTAAAGATTTAGAGCATACCAACTGGCACTTACAATAATTCTATTTGGTGAACACTACAACAAGCAAGAGACTAAATATATTCCATACCTATATAGCCAATGCAATAATTCCTTGTGGCCAGTCAATACTTCTTGTCTCTTTTGGATAGAGTAATAATTCTTTATCACAACCTAGAAAAATTGTGAGGGGGGTAGGGCTTGCAAGTGCATATTATATGTCATATATTATACTATATCTATCTTTCTATGTAAACTTAATAGACTAAAAGTTAGAAATTAAGGATGGCTTGACAAAAGTGAGAACAGTTAAGACTATGTAAAATCCCTACTTATCTACAGTATGTCTTCCTTCAACATTTTTGAGCAGTGAATAGTTCCTAAAGGAAGATCTGAAAATTTAATCTTCAGAAAGAGACCAATTTAGAGAATCTGAAACCCAATTTTTTATTACTATTTGTATCTACAACCTTCGCATCACAAAATTTACAATCCTAGTTGATAAACAATCAGAAAGCTTTAAATCCTTTGTATTTTATTCTTCTACAAAGCAAAGATTCACCTACTAAATAAACATATTTAGCATGTACTATGTTCTATGTTGTGGGCTAGGTATTTTAGGCATGGTGTGTATAAGGGAAATTTGCCTGTGGAGCCTAGTCTTGGATGTTCAAAACTTAATCTTAGAAAATGTAATCACTGTTTGAGATATAGGAGCATGTGCAAAAGTTTGGAAAGATAAAAAGGAAGCTGACTGAATTTTTTTTTAAGTCCTTCATCCATATTTTGAGATTGCTACCTGTTACTTACACAACTTGAAACTTAAAAAATAGGGATGTCTGGGTGGCTGAACGGTTGAGTGTCTGCCTTTGGCTCAAGGCATAAACCTGGAGTCCCAGGATCGAGTCCCACATAGGACTCCCTACATGGGCCTGCTTCTCCCTTTGCCTATGTCTCTGCCTCTCTCTGTGTCTCTCATGAATAAATAAGTAAAATCTTTAAAAAAAAACCTGAAAAATAAAATCTCTAGACCCTTTCATGCTTACCATGTATGTGAAAAGATGGCTTTTAGACAATATAATTCCATTTTTTATCTACTTACATGCAAAAAAATTGATTAAATGATTGACATAACAATAAATAACAGAAAAGTAATTTTATCTCTATCTTATTTATTAAAATTATATATGAAGTAGTATAAAAGTTTAAATGATTCCTTTTTGATTAATACCAAATCATCCAAAAACAATTTTAACAATTAATAATAGGGATGATATAATAATTTCTCTTTAATTATAACATTTAATAATAGGTATGATATAATTTCTTCTTAAATTAATTATGTAAATTATAATAAAGAAGAATATCTTAAACTTTCTTAAGAATGAGACATTTTCATCGACAAAGATTTTGCATGTGTGTTATTTAAAGTCAAATCATGTACATGAGGGATCCCTGGGTGGCGCAGCGGTTTGGCGCCTGCCTTTGGCCCAGGGCGTGATCCCGGAGACCCGGGATCGAATCCCACATCGGGCTCCCGGTGCATGGAGCCTGCTTCTCCCTCTGCCTGTGTCTCTGCCTCTCTCTCTCTCTCTCTGTGACTATCATAAATAAATAAAAAATTAAAAAAAAAAAACAAATCATGTACATGAGCTTAAGTTAATACTCTCTTAAAAAAAATACTCTCTTAAACAGTTTTAAATTAATTAATTAAAATGAGTAGCATTTTAAAATACTTGATGTGATTTAAGTTGTGCTTCCTCTGAAAAGTGCAAACACTAACAAAATCTAGATTTCCCATCATTACTTTGAACTCAAGAAAAAAAGAAGAAAAAGCTTTCTAAGTATAAAGTAATATATTTTGAATCCATTAGCAAAAGAAATCATTCCTGCTAAATCTGACATAACACATTTTAAAAATCAAAAAACACCTATGAAACTTAAAAAGAAAAAAAATAAAAAAAAATTTCTGAGTCACATGAATTATTTTATGTACAATAAAATAGAAAGATGATGGCTGTTTTATTTTTTTAAGATTTTATTTATTTATTCATGAGAGACACAGAGAGAGGTGGAGACATAGGCAGAGGGAGAAGCAGGCTCCACGCAGGGAGCCCGATGTGGGACTCGATCCCAGGTCTCCAGGATCAGGCCCTAAGTAAGCAAAAGGCAGATGCTCAACCCTGAGCCACTCAGATGCCCAGATGATGGCTATTTTAAAGGCTAAGAGAGTCCCTGGTGACTATTTCCTCCAGCTACTTTGTAATATAATATTCCTGAATTCAGTCTTCCTGTCCCTTCTCTCCACCATTCTCTTCTTAAGAGTTATTCCTTTAATAGATCCTACACCCAGCAGAAGAAGAGAGTTAATAAAGATTCGAGCAGAATTCAATGATAGAAAGACCAGAAGAACTGTGGAAGAGATCAACAAAACCAGGAGTTGGTTCTTTGAAAGAACTAATAAGATACATAAACCATTAGCCAGCCTTATTAAAAAGAAGAGAGAGAAGACTCAAATTAATAAAATCATGAATGAGAAAGGAGAGATCACTACCAACACCAAGGAAATACAAACGATTTTAAAAACATATTATGAACAGCTCTACACCAATAAATTAGGCAATCTAGAAGAAATGGATGCATTTATGGAAAGCTACAAACTACCAAAACTGGAACTGGAAGAAATAGAAAACTTGAACAGGCCAATGACCAGGGAGGAAATTGAAGCAGTCATCAAAAACCTCCCAAGACACAAAAGTCCAGGGCCAGATGGCTTCCCTGGGGAATTCTATCAAATGTTTAAAGAAGAAACCATACCTATTCTACTAAAGATGTTCAGAAAGATAGAAAGAGATGGAGTACTTCCAAACTCGTTCTATGAGGCCAGCATCACCTGAATTCCAAAACCAGACAAAGACCCCACCAAAAATGAGAATTATAGACCAATATCCCTGATGAACATGGATGCAAAAATTCTCAACAAGGTACTAGCCAATAGGATACAGCAATACATTAAGAATATTATTCACCATGACCAAGTAGGATTTATCCCCGGGACACAAGGCTGGTTCAATACCCGTAAAACAATCAATGTGATTCATCATTTCAGCAAGAGAAATATCATTCTCAATGGGGAAGCACTGGGAGCCTTTCCCCTAAGATCGGGAACAAGACAGGGATGTCCACTCTCACCACTGCTATTCAACATAGTACTGGAAGTCCTAGCCTCAGCAATCAGACAACAAAAGACATTAAAGGCATTCAAATTGGCAAAGAAGAAGTCAAACTCTCCCTCTTCGCCAATGACATGATACTCTACATAGAAAACCAAAAGCCTCCACCCCAAGATTGCTAGCACTCGTACAACAATTTGGCAGTGTGGCAGGATACAAAATCAATGCCCTGAAGTCAGTGGCATTTCTATACACTAACAATGAGACTGAAGAAAGAGAAATTAAGGAGTCAATCCCATTTACAATTGCACCCAAAAGCATAAGATACCTAGGAAGAAACCTAACCAAAGAGGTAAAGGATCTATACCCTAAAAACTATAGAACACTTCTGAAAGAAATTGAGGAAGACACAGAGAGGTGGAAAAATATTCCATGATCGTGGATTGGAAGAATTAATATTGTGAAAATGTCAATGTTACCCAGGGCAATGTACACGTTTAATGCAATCCCTATCAAAATACCATGGACTTTCTTCAGAGAGTTAGAACAAATTATTTTAAGATTTGTGTGCAATCAGAAAAGACCCCGAATAGCCAGGGGAATGTTAAAAAAGAATACCATAGCTTGGGGCATCACAATGCCAGATTTCAGGTTGTACTACAAAGCTGTGGTCATCAAGACAGTGTGGTACTGGCACAAAAACAGACACATGATCAATGGAACAGAATAGAGAATCCAGAAGTAGACCCTCAACTTTATGGTCAACTAATATTCGATAAAGGAGGAAAGACTATCCACTGGAAGAAAGACAGTCTCTTCAATAAATGGTGCTGGGAATATTGGACATCCACATGCAGAAGAATGAAACTAGACCACTCTCTTTCACCATACACAAAGATAAACTCAAAATGGATGAAAGGTCTAAATGTGAGACAAAATTCCATCAAAATCCAAAGGAAAACACAGGCAACACCCTTTTTGAACTTGGCCACAGTAACTTCTTGCAAGATTCATCCATGAAGGCAAGAGAAACAAAAGCAAAAATGAACTTTTGGGACTTCATCAAGAAGCTTTTGCACAGCAAAGGATACAGTCAACAAAACTCAAAGACAACCTACAGAATGGGAGAAGATATTTGCAAATGACCTATCAGATAAAGGGCTAGTTCCCACGATCTATAAAGAACTTATTAAACTCAACAGCAAAGAAACCAACAATCCAATCATGAAATGGGCAAAAGACATGAACAGAAATCTCACAGGGGAAGACACAGACATGGCCAACATGCACATGAGAAAATGCTCTGCATCACTTGCCATCAGGGAAATACAAATCAAAATCACAATGAGATACCACCTCACACCAGTGAGAATGGGGAAAATTAACAAGGCAGGAATCCACAAATGTTGGAGAGGATGTGGAGAAAAGGGAACCCTCTTACACTGTTGGTGGGAATGTGAACTGGCGCAGCCACTCTGCAAAACTGTGTGGAGGTTGCTCAAAGAGTTGAAAATAGACCTGCCCTACGACCCAGCAATTGCACTGCTGGCGATTTACCCCAAAGATACAGATGCAATGAAATGCCGGGACACCTGCACCCCGATGTTTCTAGCAGCAATGTCCAAAATAGCCAAACTGTGGAAGGAGTCTCAGTGTCCATCTAAAGATGAATGGATAAAGAAGATGTGGTTTATGTATACAATGGAATATTACTCAGCCATTAGAAACGACAAATACCCACCATTTGCTTCGATGTGGATGGACCTGGAGGGTATTATGCAGAGTGAAATAAGTCAATCAGGGAAGGACAAACGTTATATGGTCTCATTCATTTGGGGATATAAAAAATAGTGAAAGGGAATAAAGGGGAAAGGAGAAAAAATGAATGGGAAATATCAGAAAGGGAGACAGAACATGAAAGACTCCTAACTGGGAAATGAACTAGGGGTGGTGGAAGGGGAGGTTACTGGGTGATGGGCACTGAGGTGGGCACTTGATGGAATGAGCACTGGGTGTTATTGTATATGTTGGTAAATTGAACACCATTAAAAAATAATTTTTTTAAAAAATAGAGTTATTCCTTTCCTACTCTTCCCATCTATGAAAGAAGCCAAATGTCTCCACCGATCTGTATAGGCAGACGATCAATATAAAATGTTTTACATTCTGATTTTAAATAATATGGTTTGGCAAAAGTTAGATTTTTAATTAAATCAAAGTTAAGAACTGATTTCAAATTATTACTAAAACAATTCATGGTTATGACAGTAGTATTAGAATATAAAAAGTTAAGGTTAAAACAAATCTACATATATGGGTCCATCATATACAGACACATATATTTTGATTACATATATTTGCATTATATATACATTCACATTTATACTCATAAAAAATTTTATGAATTACTATAACATAAATGATATTATGAAATGTGCTTTTTTCACTTGAAAATATATAAAAATGTCAACCACCAATTCTTGCTTACCAATGGCCAAATCCTTTTTTTTTTTTTTTTTTTTTTTAATGATAGGTACCCAGGGTCAATGGGCATATACATAATTTGGCAGTCCCATAACCAAAACTGTAAATTAGTTCAGTCTCTCTGGAATGAATTTAGCAATGTATTTCAAGCGCTTTAAATATAGTTTAATCATGGTAAAATATGAAAGTCTCTACACCCTACGTTTTAGATTGTATGAATTTCCATTAAAAGGATATTAATTACAATATGTTTCATAATTTCCAAAAAATAGTAACAATCAATGTAAATAACAAAAGGAGTCTGGCTAAAATATACATATGTAATATATCCAAGCCACATAAAAATACTTTATCTAAAAATTATGTAGATCAAGGAAGAATATGAAAATGCTCCAAAGTTTAGTTCATATGCAATTTTTACACAGGTTTAGTAAACTATGATAATTTTAGCACAGATTCTCATTGATGGTACTACAAAAAGGAGAATGGGAACTACCACTAAGTACGGTCAATTTATACGGCATTCTAGAGAATGCAAACTAATATTTCTGGGTGGTTGAGTAGGGGAGTAGTGGGAGGGAGGAACAGCACAAAGGAAACTTTGGGGTAACGGACATGTATACTATCTTGATTTGGTTTGTCAACTTTACCTCAGAAAACCTGTTAAACCCTTAAAATGTCTACTAGATGTTAGTGAGGAAGTGGAGCACCTGGAACACTCATATATACTTTTGGTGGAATGTTTGATTCAGGTGCATTGGAAAATAGTCTTGCAATGTCTTAGAAAGTTAAACCTAGGACCAGGTTTACTATATATTTACTTAACAGAGATTTAAAAAAAATGCCAACACAAAAATTGTTCCTAAGACAGTGATTCTGTCACAAAATGTAATGACTAAATTTTTAGAATGTTTTTAATTCATTTAAATATCTATGTATGTATGTAATCTCTACACTCAACAAGGGGCTTGAACTCATGATCCTGAGATCTATAGTCTCATGCTCCATTGACCAAGCCAGCCAGGCACCCCTGTAATGACTAAATTTTAGTCCTGATTTTTTTTTTGATTCATGAGTCATGAACAGTCCTAAATGTTCACTTCTTTAGTTATCTTTTCCTTGTCCTCCCTAAACCATATTCTTTGTTTTCTTCCCACATATTTGATACAGTATATTTGATACTTCTTTTTCATTTTTGAGATCTCATCATCCTTAATCCAGCTGTTAAACGCTATCTTGATTTATTTTTAGTAGTCTTCTCATACTATGCTCTTTCTCTAGCCTAATTGCACCCATTTCCAGTTTCTAAATTAATACCTCATAATCAACTATCTTCTAAGCTCCAGACACCTATGAAACATGCCATATAAGTTTCTCAATGGCTCTGCAAAATCAGCACACCCTAGGATAAGCATGATCCTACCCACACAAACCTGACACTCTTTAAAGTATTCACTATCTCGGTGAATGGCAACATCCTGTCCCATTGTTTAGAACCTAACCTGCAATCAAGGATGCCTGACACCTCTCATTCCATCACCTCCGACATCAAAGGAATTAACCAAGCTCAGGCAACTCATGCATTGTTTCCTTTTTTTTTTTTTTTTTAAGATTTTATTTATTTATTTAACAGAGAGAGGGAAAGTGCACAAGCCTGGGGAAAGGCAAGGGAGGGAAAGAAGCAGGCTCCCTGCTGAGCAGGAAGTCTGATGCAGGGCCAATCCCAGGACTCTGAGATCATGACCTGAGCCAAAGGCAGACACTTAACCGACTCAGCCACTCAGGCGCCCCTCACACATCATTTCTAAATTTTATTAATTTCTCTCCAACTATACTGGCTCTCTTCTAATCAAACATGTCTTCATCTTTTACCTGGATTACTGCAATAACTGGCCTCCCAAAGTTTATTCTAGTCCCTGCCCAACTTATTCTCTACAGTAAGGTAACTTTTTCAAAATGTAAATCTGATGTTAACACACCTGTAATCCTATTTCCCCTACACAGCTCCATTATAATTTTTCTTTTTTTTTTTTCCTGTTGTCTTAAAATAATGACTGAAATCCTGAATATGGCAAAGAGGGCACTATTATTTGCATGATCTGGTTCTTTGCCAACTCTCCAGTTTTTTTTCTCCCTCCTCTTCCACCATCCTCTTTTGTTTTTTAATTTATTCATGAGAGACACACAGAGAGAGACAGAGACATAGGCAGAAGGAGAAGCAAGCTCCCTGCAAGGAGCCTGATGTAGGACTCTATCTCCAGACCCAGGGATCTCAACCTGAGGCAGATGCTCAACCACTGAGCCACTCAGGTGCCCCCACCCTCCTCTCTTTTCACCAGTCACTCTCTTCTTTCCAAGATTCCTTCCTCCACAGGATCTTACATGCACTGGTCCCTCAATACAGAATTCTCTTTTTGCTTCTCACCTTCACTTGGTGAACCCCTACTCAATCCTCTGATCTCGAGGATCTTCACTTTTCCATATTATGTCAAATTTGTTTGTGATGTACTTTTCCAGAACTGACTTTTTAAATTTTCTTTGAACTTATCACATTTCAAATTACACATTCATTCATTTGATTAGTTGCATAATATCAGCTTCCCATACAAAGTGTAAGCTCCAGGAACAATATTTTAGTTCATCTTTGTCTCCAAAAAGATAATTTGCATCTCCAGGTAATATTTCTTACAAATAAGCTATGGCTGTGGAAACCAGATCTCATCATGAGTGTTTTTGAGTACTACAGCAATTTTCATATTGTTTCACATGTCCTGATGAGTAACTGATTGTTTTTAATATACAAGTATATTTGTAAGTTTTTATAAAATGTGGATCACAAATTCGCAAAAGGCTTTCATTGAAGTAGGTGTCACTATCAAAGCACTTGAACCCTTGGTTCCAGATTGTTATTTTCCTGTTTTATTTTTTTTTAAGATGGCCTGTTGTCCTTTGATCTTGCTCTGACACCTGCACCAACCTACTTCTCTCTTCTTAAGGGGTCCCTGTAGGATCCCAGGTCATGTGGATAAAATTAAAATGGAGATCATGTGATTGAAACTATTCTTCACAACTTCTCCCAAAACACACAGACACATATTCACACAAACACTTGGATCTGATTTTCAAAGTGTCCAATTCGGCTTTTAAATTTTATATCTCCACTGAATGGATTTTCTCACACCAATAACAAAACTGAAAGTGCCTAAATTTTATGTTTCAAAATTAATAGTTTGTGACACTTCATGATCACTTCCCTTTCACCGGCATTCTAATATTTCCCTACTTCTTCGGTACATTTCCATTAAATCATTTTTCAGTTCTTTTTTTTTTCCCAGCTGGCTCTTCTGAAAGAATGTCTCATCTATCAGTATGAAGTGATCAGATGAATATTATGATTGTTTAATGTTTCCTCTGCAAGATGTAAACAAATGGGGATGGAAAGTAGGAGGTTCTTTGAGGATCTAGCTAAAAATCATGTAATAATTTTCCATCCATTTCTTGGTAATATGATTTCTATTTTCAGTAAAGGCAAAAAAAAGTGGTCTTAGGTCAACAAATCCTTGTAAAGAAAGAAGAATTAGTTAGAATTTCTTTAGAATTTCTTAGAGTATTGATTTATAGAATTGATAGAACTACAATAGATATCACTGAACAGAAACAGAATAATATTTATAGTAAAATATGAACTTTAATCTTTAATTCCATAGAAGAATCAAAGAAAGTTACTTTTTAAAATATCAAATGACTTGTAACAACTTTATGAATTTCAAATACATTGGATAAAGTTTTACCAAATACTTATCTCTACTTCCAGGATTAGAGCCATTATAATTCTACATACATTCTGGTAACACCGTTTTCTGAAGCATCATTTAATATTGACACACTTAGGCAATAATTTAGTAACTAAATAGTCTCCAAAGACATGAAAAGAGATAGTGAAAATTAATCTTGTATCCTTCTCACTCTTCCTCCTAGTTTTCCAAATCAACTTAATATCTTTTGGGGCAGTTTTCAAAAAGAACTCTGAATTAAACAATTCCTAGATTAAATGCAATCCCTTTTGCTTATTCTTTATCAGGCCATTATCTCTGATACAGTTCAGTCAAATTGGAAAACCGGGGCTAATTTGAAATACCTCTTGTTTTCTTACAGTTTGAAGAAAAGATAAAGGTCAGAAGCAGGCTTAAGGAGACAGACAGAAGTCATGAGTGAGAAATAAACAAAGGAAGTTCCTCTGCAGTAGAACTATTTAAAACATATGCCAATAAAATGTTCAAAGGATTCCTACAGGGCTCCAAGGATAAACACAGGCAATACTTTTTTTCTTGCAAAGCTCTACTTACCTGAAGCAGTAAACTCAAATATCCAGCACGGTTCTGTGAAAAAATACAAAAGATAACCATATAGTATTCTATCCATTTATTAGGAATTAAAACTTTTAGGGCACGTGACCATGAAGGTTAACCTCTCAGCTCAACCTGCTATTAGCTGTGTGACTAGGGGTGAGTGCTTTAACATCTCCTTGCCCCATCTGCCTTATCTGTGAAGGGAAATAATTATAAATACTTTGTGGAAGTCTTAAATGAATAATAGGTGCAAAATTCTTATAATCTGGTCAGTCACACAGTAAATGTTCATTAAATTCCTACAATTGTTACCAATTTTATTATTATCCTCACTATTCTAGTGAGGTAGCACAATAAAGGGGCTGAGCATTAAAGACTCTAACTTGTAAGAAGCCAGAGCAATAAGTCTGTGGAAAGTGATGAGATTCACCTCAAAACACATTGGGAAAAAAAGAGAGCACTTACAGTCCTCCCTTAGTCCTCACACGAGGAGAGTTAAGATTTCAAATGAAGGGCTATTTTTCAATATGTTTATTGCTGGCTACCCTAGAGTTCAGGAATTTGGGAATAAAGTAACAGAAGTATGAGGAAAAAACATAGGAGACATTAAAAACCAATCCAGAAGGCCCAGAAATAATAAAAAGAAATTAGAGGAGGGAAGGGAAATTATTAAAGAAATAATAAGGGAAAATGTTCTAGAGTTGAGTAACAATGCTTATCTTCAGTTCAAAGTGACTCATTTTTTGGTCCCCCAGTACTGCCTTCTCATTGGCTACATTAGATTCTAGGAAGCATCAGAGTAATATTTTCAAAGTTCTCCAAATCCTAAAACTCCAAAAATTGACTGTGTCATCTTAACTGTACAAGAATCCTGAATGCACATTTTTAAAATAATTTTTGTCTTGTATTCTTTGGTTTTATTAATTAACTCTGTACTACTATAATAAAATGATTCTTGGGGTGCCTGGGTGGCTCAGTTAGTTAAATGTCTGCCTTCCACACAGGTCATGATCCTGGGTCCCCCATAGAGGCTCTCTGCTGAGTGGGGAGTCTGCTTCTCCCTCTGCCCCTCCCTCCCTCTCAAATTTTCTCTCCCTCTCTCTCTCAAATAAATAAATAAAATGTTTTTTAAAAATTATCCTGAAATTAGAGCTTCAACGTAAGACAGAAATCCTTGTTTACTGTCTCAGAAAATAGTCTGGAGGCTTGCAGTTCAGGACTGGTAGGATCTCTACACCCACTGTGGTTTCTCAAGATCTTCCAACATATTCATAATACAGTGGGGAAGGAGTGAAAAATAAGCTCAGTATATATCTATTCCTTTTAAGGACATGACCTAAAATAACCACATAATATTTTGGCTCACATTCCTTCAGGTATAAATTAGTCATAGGGCCATATCTGGATATAAGTGAGTCTTGCTGGCCCTTGCTGAGTGACTATGTACCCAACTAAAATTTGGAAATGTAATTTAAAAAAAAAAAAGAGGTGAATTAATTCTGGTGGAAAAGCTATTTCTCTGACTGATTTTTACCAAGAGCCATACAATACTTTCTAGATTTATGCAACATTTTAGGCAGTTTTCTTTTTTTGCCATATAACCCACTAGATAGACATAAATATTAAAGATGATTATTGACTAATATGCTTTATTTATTTAAACTAAATTAATCAAATAGAAGTCTATTGTGCAACAGATAAATAGAAGGTACTATACAAAATTCTTTGTAACAAAACAGAATAATTCCCAGTACAAATGAGGATAATACTATTAAATAGTTTATTTAAAGGCTCTTGAAAGTTTTCATCCAACTATTTCAGGTTTATTGGCATTTTTCCTTTATTAATTTATTTTAATAATTTATTTTAATAATTGCTATTATTTTGATTATTTAATAATTTTATGATTATTTTAGCAATTACTATTAGCATATATATGGAACATTATCTTTTTTTTAATCAGCTACATCCTAAAATTTTTTTTAAAGATGTTATTTATTTATTTACCTGAGAGAGAGAGAGAAAGAGAGCAAGCAGGAGCAGGGTTGGGTAGGGGTAGAGGGACAGGAAGAAGCAGACTCACCACTGAGCAGGGAGCCCAATCAGGGCTCCATCCCAGGACCTTGAGATCATGACCTGATCTGAAAGCAGATGCTTAACTGACTGAGCCACCCAGGTGCCCCACATCTAAAAAAACTTTCAGGAAGAAGGAAAGGGTTCAAATAAACTAATTAGATGATTTCCAATTTTTGAGGAAAATAGACATAAACTATGAAAACAATATCAAGGAGTAAAAGGATACATGAAATATCTTTTGGATATACTCATTTAGTAAGGAAAAATAGACAAAAATGTAAAAAATTTGCTATAATTAACTACAAAAAGATTGAATTACCAAAAATATGTTGATACTAATTTGAAAGTTGAGAGTTATCTACTAACATGGAATGATACAAATAACATCAGTGTTTTGCTTGAATTACCCAAATAATCTCTTCAATCTTATATTTGCCTTTAAAAAATTCTTTTGGATCAACAACTGAATACAGTAACAATAGATAGTACTGTATTTTACTATTTCCAGAAGATAGATGAATTGGCGATGTTAAATAGAATGGCCAGATAGCCCTCAGGGAAATGCTATGAAGCAGGGAAATAATCTGGGGAAAGAGAGCCAGTATACAGGACTTAAGTTGGGAGACTGCCTGGAATGATCTAGGAAGGTAAGAACTCCCAGAATGAAATAAAATAGCAGACATGGAAAGGCCTGAAGGGAAATGATCTGGGCAGAGGACTCTGAAGCTGGAAAGAGTTGGCCAGTGTGGCTAGAGAGACATGGATGAGTCTGAGAAAATGCCAAAGGCTTGAGTACAGAAACCTTGCAGGCCACAGGGAGGATGCTGAATTTTATTCTCTCTGTGTTGAGAGGCTATGGTAGATCTGTAAACAGCAGAATGATCTTATCTGCTCTAATTTTACAGAATGGTATGACTGCTGAGTACAAAATAGAATGTAGAGGCAAAAATGGAGGTGTGTATAGGAGTCTACTGAGAGGTCCAGAGCTAGACAAAATGGACCTGCTGGCTTAGACCAGCAATAGAGGAAGGGTCAGTAGAGGTCGGTTGAGGGTTAAATTTTTATTTATTTAATTTATTTTTTAAGGATTTTATTTATGTATTTTTGAGATAGCATGAGCAGAAGGTAGGTTCAGAGGAAGAGGGAGAACCAGGCCAGAAGACTCCTCACTAAGATGGGAGCCTGACAGGACCCTGGGATCATGACCTGACCCAAAAGCAGATGCTTAACCCACTGGGACGCCCAGGTGCCCCAGGCATCAAATATTTAAAACAGAGTGAACAATATTTAATAATGGATTGAATATCAGATATGAAAAATAGAGGATGGCTCCTAGATTTTCTCCTAAACAACTAAGTAAATTGAGGTAATATTTACCAGGCAAGTCCCTTTCGTTTTGTGAAAGAATTAACTGCATAATTCTTTTCCATTACAAGTTTCACGTGTGCATTAAAAATATGATGGAAATAAAGGTTAGATTTTGCACATCATATCAGAAATAAAACTCCAGCTTGAATCAAGAGATGTATGTTTTTATTTAACATTTCTTTTCTGTGTCATATATAAATGCTAATTAAAAATTTAATAGATATTATCTATAAATCTACCAATGCAGAGAACAGAAAAATCTGGAGACTAGTTTTGAATAATCTAACATCACTGTACTTTCTGCCTAATGAGAGTGAAAATGAGGTAACCAACACTACACACCTGCTATTAAACTGAAAAAAAGGCCATTTTATAAGCATTAAACTCCTGTGGTCTGCCAAATGTTCCTAGTCACTCACCTATTGGGAGGGTAATTACCATTCTAAGGTTGCTAAAGCAATAGAATATGCCTTTATCTATTTTCCTTCAGGCTGAAAAATTTTAAATGTTTTTGAAAGTTCACTTTCTGGGCTTCTTATTTGATTTATGGGAATTAAGGTGACATTACTGCATCACCTCAATCAAATCTGACAATACTTTTCTTAACCTAATAAAAATTCCCCCCATAATAATAACAACAAGTTTATTTGCTGTGAGTCATTTTTAATTGCATAGTATATGGCTATAATTGAATTGTACCCATTTTTGTTTGACATTTTAATTATCCCATTACCAGAAAATAGATGTTATGAAACTTTGAAAAACAATTTTTGGTAGTTCAAAACTGTTTTTAGCCATTCTTATAAGCATTCAATTAATCTTCTCCTGAAATCTTTTAAACATGGGAGAATTTCTTCAAGTTAACTTCTTTTCTCTTAATACATTTAGCATTTTCCCTTAAGTATTAATTTCCCCCTTGGAGTTCTCAAGAAAAGTTAAATCTTATTACATCTTTCTCTCCTCTTTAATCTGACCCTCCTTTTGGAACCTCTTTTGCCCTCAGTTTTGACCAAAGATACCTGTTTCACATGGTTCAAAGAATGTCCAAACTTTTAAAGCTCACAGTTTTTTATCTTGGCTCTGTGGTGATGAAAAATGCATGAGAAATTTTATTATTATTTTTCCAAGAGGCTCTGTAGTAACAGAAAAGGACAGGTAAGCCTAGGGCCTAAATGACATTAGAGTTTTCACCTAAGAAAGGAGGGTAGCCCAGGAATAGTCAGGAAGTAAGCCTTAAATTTAGCTCTACTAAAATGTTTAATGCCCAGCAAGAGATTAATCAGACCCTGAAAGGCAAAACTCGCCAATGTAGAAATCTTAATGATTTCTAGGAGAACTGAGTGTATCGGGGGTTGACCTGGGACTAATGTCCCCTTTGAGGAATGATACCCCAGCTCTTTTTTCCCTATGCTGTTGTACATAAGACAAAGCAGGGAATGTTTCTGGGTGTCAAGGGTTGGAGGAGAGAGAACATTGTAGCTATTTCACAAACTTTTGCCTCATCGTTTACTTTAAACTTTCACTGATGAAAAAGAAAAAAAAAAAAAAACTGTCGTGAGGAAGTTTATATGTGGTGTTAGTTTCTCTGGACTGGGTGATGAGTATAGTTGGCCAGAAGGAAATCAGTTAACTCACTCAAGTGGTACCAGAGAAGGCTGGAATCTCACTCTCCTCTATGACTCTTGTGACTCTTAAGTCCTCTCCTCTTACATCCTAGATTTTAGGATTCAATCCTTAATTTTTTTTTCTTTCTCTACTCTCTCTCTCTCTTTCCACACAATATGTATTTCCAAAGATCTTCCATTGTCAGGCGCAACATCAGCAAAAGATACATGTAACCCCAATATTAAAATGTACTCTAAATTCAAAATTATGAAAATGTGAAGCATAGAAACATTTCAATCAAACAACATGATACTGTGTATTAATGATTCCAAAATCTAAAATTTATTCCCATCAAATCACCCACTAGTCATTTTCAGGTACATATCCCACCCCTAAACCCTGTTTTCCCTCTTATCTTTGCTTTTTACAGAAATAGTAAATAAAGAGTGCTAACGTTGCTCTCCAAGTCAGAGATGCCCTTTAACCTCCATTTCCGATGTTCCACAACCAGTCGGTCATCAACACTTTAATCTATGCCTCATACATATTCCTTTCTTTTCTAAGTTACAGCCCTCCTCAAGGCATGGCTAGAATATTGACAGAGCATCGCAATTTCACTTTGCCTCTAGGCAGAAGCAGGGCAGGTATCATCAGGGTGTGTTCTTAAATCACATTTCCTCATTTTACTTCACAGGTCCACCACTTAATATGGGTGTGTAACTTTGGGCAAATTATGTTCTTATGATTTTTTTCCTCACTTATAAACTAAGTGTAAGAATAGTACTTCCCTCATGTAATTGTTATGATTACATGAAGGAATACATAGAAAATGTTAGAACAACATTTGAAATTCTAGCAAGCCTTCATAAGATATTAGCTACTAAGGCATCACATTCCAATCCACTTGATACAAATGTGTTAGCATCAGCCTTACTAAAATATCAGTTAATTCAGCCACTAAACAGAAATGTACTTAGCAAATGAGTGTCTGGTGCTTAAAAAAAAAAAAAAAAAAAAAAGATTTATTTTTATTTATTTATTTATTTATTTATTTATTTATTTATTTGAGAGAGAGAGAGAGAGTGCATGAGGGAGAGAAGATGTCAAGAAGACTCCCCGCTGAGCACAGAGCCCAACTTAGGGCTTGATCTCACTACCCTGAGATTATGACCTGAGCTGAAATCAAGAGTCTGACACCCAACTGACTGAGCCACCCAGGTGCCCCAAGTGTCTGTTTTACAATAAGCATTGTAGGTAAATAAAATCAACAAATTCACCAGCAAACAGATGAGGGTAGGGGGAGACAGGGATACTAAATAAGAAAACAAATATATGAACAAATAGTTTAAATTGTGATAATGGGTATGATTTTATGATTAAGATAAAACCAGATGTGATGGACGTGGAAGTCATGGCTACTTTAGACTAGGAGGTTAAAGTAAACGTCATAAAAGAGGTGATGTGTGTCTTTTCATTAATATCACATAATTGGTATATTATGTAATAGGTAAGCTTTTGAGACTGGCTTTCTGTCAGAATAATGCCTTTGAGATTCATCCAAGTTGTTATAATTTCTTATTTTAACTATATGTTTTTAAAAACTCAGGAGTTTTTACATGGATACTTACCATTCTGTTGCTCCCTCTTCAGACAGTATAACTTTCCTCCTGGTATCATGTTCCTTCTCTGAAGAATTTAGTTTTAGCAATTATTTTATAATGATTTTGCTATCAACAACTTATCTTACTTTTCCTTCATCTAAAAACGTTTTTATTTCACTTCCATTCTTGAAGGATATTTCTGCTGAATATAGAATCCTGCATTAGTGGTTCTTTTCCTGAAGTACATTAAAATTTTTGCCCCACTTTCTTCTGAGTGCCATAGTCTCTGAAAATCATTTGTCATTGTTCCCTAAAAGTAATGGGTCATGCCTCCTGGGTGCCATCAAGATTTTTTTCTCTGTATTTGGTTTTAAGCAGTTTGATTATGATGTTTCTACGTTTCCTTAGGTTTATCATGTTTAAGAATTGTTGAACTCCTGGAATCTGTAGATTTATATCTTTAGTCAAGTTTTACTGGCTTTCAGCCATCATGTCTTCAAATATGTTTTAGACAACATATTTTTTCTCTTCGTCTGTGATTGTAATGACATGAAGTTTAGGTTCAACGTCAGTTTCATTTTCCAACCTTTTTAGCATGGCCTATACATGTCCCATACATGAGCCACTTACTTTGGCATGGGGTGGTCACTGGTAGTCCATCCATTAGTTCTCAGCATCTTTTGTTATTTGTTTAGAAACAGATCCACAGTTTCAGAGCTCAGGAGCCTAGCCAAGGGTTTATAATGATTTTGTGGTCTCCCCTTTCAAAGTCCTTTTTTGCATTTTGGTCTTTTACCAGAAAGCTGAGATTTTAGTTAGACTCCACTCTGCTATACTCTGTCTCTGACTGTGTGCACATTCAGGAATGATGGGCAATGGGTCAGAAGGAAGAAAAGCAATAGGGGTTCACTCCACCTTCTTGGAATCTCAACTCCTTCAATTAGAGCGGAAGACCTTCTTCCCTTTGAATTTTCTTGTTTTTTTTTTTAAGCTTTTATTTATTTATTCATTAGAGACAGACATTGAGAGAGAGAGAGAGAGAGAGAGAGGCAGAGGGAGAAGCAGACTCCCTGCAGAGCAGGAGCCCAATGCAAGACTCAATCTCTGGACCCTTGGATCATGACCTGAAGCCAAAGGCATATGACTAGTTGCTTAGCCACCCAGGGGCCCCTCCCTTTGAATTTTCAATACCTCCAGGCTCCCATTGCCACCCATTGGTGCTGCTCATTCCACAGCCACTGTAAGCTTGTCTGGTAGCTAGAGAATGGGAGAACTGAGAAAAGAAAAACATAAGGGACTCCCCCAACTCTCTCTCAGTATTTAGACCCCTTTATTCCACTCCTCAGACAGAATAAGAGGGTTTCTCCTGGAACTCTGTCTGCACCTTGCTGCCCTCTTCTGGTGTTTGAGCTGCCTTACATTCAGGCCAGGGTACATCGGAGGAAAATGGGAAACCCTTTGCCAATCTGGTGTACCTTGAATTCTGATCTTCTTCCCCTGTCCACCAGCCACTACTTATTTTTCAAACACCTCAAGTGAATTCCATTCTATAGGGTATATAAGATAGAATATACTTCATCCATCTCGCCTCAAATCAGAATTCCCATTGTGCTCTTTTTAGTAATCAATTTTCAAATAATGTATCTATTTGCATCTGACTTGAATAAGTATTTGGTTCCTTTTTATTTTTAAGATTTTTTTTATTTATTCATGAGAAACACAGGGAGAGAGAGGCAGAGACACAGGCAGAGGGAGAAGCAGGCTCCATGCAGGGAGTCCAATGCAGGACTCGATCTGGGGACTCCAGGATCACACCCTGGGCAGAAGGCAGGCGCTAAACCACTGAGCCACCCAGGCGTCACAATATTTGGTTTCTTAAAATAGGAATAAAGAATGTGGTCAGAGAAAAAGAATGCAGAGGGATCTAGCGGAATAAGTAGATCTTGGCTCCAAGAGCCAAAGTAATATGCAGACTGCAAGTACTGAGTCAAAAAGCTAGACTGAACCATGTGTTCCTCATAACAGGAACTAACATATATTCATTCTCTTACACCCAGCACCGCTATAAAGTCGTATAAATGGTACCCATCAAACATTTGTTTCTTACTGGGTTGGTCAAGAGGTGATAAGGAAATAAGAAGGCAAAATGTACCACCAGAATTCCTGGGGGTTTCAATCAGCAAATAATTGGTGTAATCATATTACCATCTATGGAACATATGTATTTCTTATCCTTCACGGGCAAAATTTGTCCTAAAAGATGTTGTCAAATAACTTGTTGAAACAGATAAATGGGATCCCTGGGTGGCGCAGCGGTTTGGCACCTGCCTTTGGCCCAGGGCGCGATCCTGGAGACCCGGGATGGAATCCCACGTCGGGCTCCCGGTGCATGGAGCCTGCTTCTCCCTCTGCCTATGTCTCTGCCTCTTTCTCTCTCTCCCTGTGTGACTATCATAAATAAATAAAAATAAAAAAAAAAGAAACAGATAAATGTAGTTTCCATGTCCTTCTGATCTAAAAGTCTAGTGCTTATTTTTAAAGAAAATGGGGTTTATTTTGGAAAATTTACATTTAATAAATAAATTTTGGCTCCTAGAAATGATGGTGTCTTTTGAATGATTATTACCCACCAGCTTTTTAATTCCACCCTCAAAAATTTTGTAAAAGCTTATTTATGGTTTCTGAATTGGCAGTGGCCTATCATTGCTGAAAATGTGAACAAATTGTATTGCTATTTATACTTAATGCATTCTAACTGAAGTAATTTAGTAAGAAATATTATAATCTTTTATCTAGCCCAATGCACTTATTTTAGAAATGAAGAAATTAACTCATAAAGATTAAGCAACTTGCACAAGATTATACAGAATAATAGGAAAAGGAGCAGGGCCCTGGTACTAATCAAGACTCAGAAGTTCTCTTGATCTTGCTCTAACTTTTCTATTTTTACTGTGTAGTCTTTTAGTTATTTTAACAGCTGTGACAATATCTGAGAGAGTTAAACTAATGTTACCTTTAGAGTTTAAAGCTAGTTCCTCTATTTTATGGTTTTGGAAGATGTCAGTGGTTTAGAAAAATGGTTTTTTGTTTTGTTTTGTTTTGTTTTGTTTTTGTCTCAAGATAACTGTAGTTCCGAGCATCATATTTTAAACTACATATGAAGATATAATGTGTTGGAGGACACACCATGCCAACATTTCTTCTAAATCACCAGGTTATAATCACTTCCTTCCTACATTCCTAACACTTATACCTTTCTTTCTAAGTTTTTAGTCTGGAAAACATCATAACTCTAAGATGAAATGAATCTCTGCCTTTTCCACCATTGTACCCTGAATTCTAATTGTAGATGGAAAGAAACATATTGCCATGCCAACTCCAAAATATCTATCTCCAGACTGGACTTCTCTCCTGAACTCCACATTCAGAGTTCTCTACCTGACATCCACACCCCAATGTATAATAGACATCTCAATGTTAATACACCCAAAAACTAAGCTCCAGCTATTTCCCTGAAAACTTTAAACATGGTGCCTCTTTAATTTGAGTTGTTAAATTTTTGTTATTCTTAAATTTCTATTATTTTTAATACTTTAGATGAATGTTTCCTATTCTCTGGCTTTCCTATCTTTAACTATATTAACATAGTTGTTCTCCAGTATGACTTGATCATTCCAATATCTGAAATCTCAGCAGGTTTTTTCCTGATATGTGCGATTCTGCTGAGCCTTGCCGTTTCCTGGTGTGCTTGAGCATATTTGTATACCACTCATTATTCTAGTTCAAAGTTACACACGAAGGCAGACCAGCTGGGTATAATGAAGCATTGGCTGATGTTGTCTCTCTAGCGGTTTCTAATCTTTAATCTTTAGGAAATTAGAGCAAGTCCCATACATCTATCTTCCTTTATTACAGTATTTGCAATTAGAATAATCACTTATTCATCAACTATTTGGGAGAGCAAATGTGTTTCTTAATGTTTTGTTCTACTATGGTTTTGCTACACAATATTTCAGGAATTGTCTGTAAAAGGTTTTTTTCTTTTTTTTTTTTTGTAATAGAATTTTGCTGAGAAACGCCTAGGTGGAAAAAACAAAGTATATTTTGTATATTTTGTTAGTGATGCCTCCTCTCTTCATTTTGTTTGCTCTAAGTCAAAATAAACGACAGTACATAGTTAACTTTATTTTTATTCTCAATATACATAAACACTTAAGCATTTTTCCAAAACTCATTGATATTCATTATAAAATGCCCAGTGTCAAGATTTGTAAAAACTGAATAAATACTAACAGTCTTGGTTGGGAAAACTCAACTTTGTAATCTGTAAATTCCCAAAAATTGTACCTGAAAATTTAATGTGCTACCAATCAGTATCCCATGAGATAATATTTCAGAACTTGACAATATGACTCTAAAGTTCACTTTAAAGCATGACTAATAAAAAGAGAAGAATATTGAAAAAGAATAAAGTTAAGGAAACTTGTCCAAACAGATGGTAAAGATATTCCTAAATCAGAAATAGATAAATCAATAGATGAAATAAAAAGTCCAGAAACAAAGGTAGTATATGATACAAAGGTCACAGTATATCAATGTTGAAAATAATTGATTATTTAATTATTGGTCTTTGGACAACTATTTAACCACTTGGAAAAAATAAATAATCCAAATACTCACTATATCCATTACTACAAATTACAGAGTAATAATAATTGAGAGTAATAAATATGGTATGATGCAAGTGGTGCCCTATAAACTTTTGTAATGTGGCAGCCTGGGAATAAGAGATTAAAAAGGCTAGAAAAATATATGGACAAATGATCAGATAATCTTAGAGAGCCTATGCTAAAAGCCAAGATAATGAAAGGAAAATGACTTTACTACATAAAATTTTAACACTAGATACTAAAAAACACAAAAAATTGAAAACATTTGGGGCAACTGGATGGCTCAGTCAGTTAAGTGTCCAACTCTTGATTTTGGCTCAGGTCATGCTGTCCACATCCTGGGATCAAGCCAACGTTGGGCTCCGTGCTCAGTGGGGAATCTATTTGAGGATTCTCTCCTTATCCCTCTGCTCTTCCCCTGCTCATGCACTCTCTCTCCCCAAAATAAATAAACAAATCTTTTTTAAAAAATTGAAAACATTTTAAGGTAAATGATAAACTGAGAAAACATGTTTTCAACATATTTAGCAGACAAAATATCTATATGCTGTGCTAAAAGTTTCTACAAAACCTGAAATAAGAAAGATATACATCTTCCCAATAGTAACGGAAGTATAAGAATATATTTACAAAGAAATAAGCAATAAATAGTATGCAAAAAATTATTTAACTGCATTATTGATAAAGAAATGCTTAATAAAATACTTTTCTATCATAAAATTGGCGAGTATAAAATATTTATACACAATACTAAAATTGCTGACCTTTTAAAGAAAATGGTCAATTTTGTAAATTATTCATGAATAAATTGTGTTATTTTTCTGAAAACTTTAACAATCTTGTTTCATCTTTAACCTTTCAATTTCACATCTAACAATTTGCTCAGATTTTTTTTAATTTTCTGCACTTATATTTAACTACTTATATTTAACAAGTAATTTTAAAGTAACCTAAACACACAATGTATTCAGCAAATAGAGACCGATAGATCCCTGCATAGATATATGTTGTATATTAATCTTTATCACTAAGAAATATGTTTAACTATTACCAAATTAAAAAGGTTGCAGGGCAGTATTTGTAGTTTGTCTTTATATATACTCATGTATGATCAGTTTTAAGGGTAGGATAGAATTGGGTAGCAGGGGACTCTAATGAACCTGGTAGCAAACCTGAAGCGGTCACTTGCTAGCTATATGAATATATTCCATGGCAATAAGTTTCTACTCCTTTGAAATCTGATACACACGAATTTCAGGAAACATTTACAGTGTTGTTCCTAATAACTTCATCCGTAGTAGAATGGGTAGAAAAATGAAGCATATCACATAAAAATGAAAGTAAACAGAATACAGCTACACAAGTATGACTCTAATAAACATAATAGTGGACAGAAGAAACATGACACATGCATACAGCATGATTCTATTTATATACAATTTAAAATCTAGTAAAGCAAAATCATATTATTTTGGCAAACAAGCATATATAAAAAAATTATGAGCAGAGGTAAGAGGCCATTATAACCAATAATCCCATGGCTTCTGGCATGCTCACAGTGTTCTTTTCTTGACTTTGGTGAAGACGGAGGGAAATGAATGGGAAATCACATTATAATAATTTACTTATTCACATATTTATATTTGTATATTATATATATATATTTCATAATAAAATAAGGATTTTTAGAAGGATTCTTGACATTTGTTTCTCTATCAGAAGTATGCTGGTCCTTTGATCATCTGATTATTTGGCTATAACATACAATGGGGTGAGAAGGAAGGACATGATCCCCACAGTGTCTATCATTCTATTCTGAGCCAGTGGTCATATTTTTGTCTCCTCTTGTAGAGAATAAACTTGAGTTTTTCCAGTAGCAGGATGCATTTTGCTGCACCATGCCTATGCCTTAGCCTTGTTGTCATAGGGATTAACATAAAGCATTTATAAAGCAGATGGCCAGCTTTGCATGCCATCACTCTCACAGGCCCAGATGTGGCCTGAACCCATGACCTTGTTAGTACCAACAGTAAATAACTGGAGTAACCAACTAGAGTTCATCTTAAAAAAATGGTAAGTGAATAAAAAAAAAAAATAAGGAAAATAGGAATGCCATTTAAAGTAAATAATTAAAACATCTATTAGTTCTAGAATGAAAAATAGATGAATAGAGTCAAGGCAGGCAATTCTTACATGGAGTTAAACTATAATATTGAGTTTTATCTTTCATTTGAGCAAGAGAAAGAAAAAAATTTAAAAAAGGTTAAGCAGCAGCTTTATATGTGAGATACAGTACATTTTTATTATTACTCTCTATAAGAGTATAGTTGACTATAGCTAATGGCACTTAAAAATTATTTTTTTCACATCCAGAAATGAAGAAAAATATATAGGAATACTAGTAACTCTAAGATATTTCTTAGAAGAATAACTGTTGATAAAACAGAATCTAGATGACATATTTATATTTTTTTAAAGATTAAAATTTTAAGAAAGTAAAAAGTGCATGCAAAAAATATAAAAACATACTAAATATTTTATACCAACTGTTTTTAATTTACAAAATAATGCTGTAATTAAATTTGAGAATTAGTATTATAATTTCCTCAAAAAATAAGCTATCTCTGCAAAGTATGCTTGTTTATAAAAATTATCAGAATCATTTTTGCTTTTTTGCTTTATTGTATAAAATTGACTAAACTTCTTGAAGGTCTCTTGAAAGCTCTTGAAGTGTCTTAAAGACATTTTCTTAAATGGAAAATTTCAAGATTTAAAACAAATTGCTGCTTCTAACACACATTATACTTCTATTTTCTTTACTTTTCATTGACCATTGACCACTTTTTTATCCATTTCCATCCACTCCCAATTTCAAATGCTATCTCTTTTGTATTTGTACATTGTTCTAAAAATGGAAACTTTTTTCTGATTTGAAATTATTCAAACATAATCTGCTTTAGTGCTTTGCCTTAGTTTAGCTTTCAGCTCCCTCCATCCCCCTTGATGTAGAAATGATGGTAGAATGAACACTGAGAATGCATCCCATCTCTTTAAGCCTAAATATTCAGGAATGGACAATGTTTCTTTTCAAGGGAATGACCCTTCCTGATTTATTAGCTTCTCCTTCTGGATTTATCCACATGGGAAAACACTGCCAAAGCTCATTTGTCTTTTCCTGCCTGTATCCTTATGTCATGACATTGAGGTACTTTGTTCTGCAAAAGTATTTTTAAAAGGTGACAAGCCTTTCCCTGTGGAACATTTAAATAATAATAAAAACCAGTTTTAATTAGGATCTGAAATAACTTCGAAGAAGAAACTGGGAATGGAACACAGCTCTCCACAGCTCCCACACAGTAGATTGATTTTATGTTTCTTGTCTACACTTGAACAAAACCTCGTTATATTGAAGTTGTTTTTCTTTAAGAATATTCAATTCCAGCTCTCTCTTTCCCTGTAAGGCTAAACATTTTCTTTATTAAGGACTGTTAGGATCATATATCATTGTTCCTAGTACTATTTACCAAAACATTTCCACTTCATCTCTCAAAGGCATTGTTCCTCTCAATATTCAATTTAGAACATCAAGAAGAAAGAATAGTGGGGCACCTGGGTGGCTCAGTTTGTTAAGCGTCTGGTTCTTGGTCTCAGCTCGGGTCTTGATCTCAGTCAGGGTTATGAGTTCAAGCCCTATGTTGGGCTCCGTGCTGAATGTGGAGCCTACATTTTTTTGTTTGTTTGTTTGTTTTTGTGTTGTTGTTTTTTTTTTTGGTGGGGGGAGCCTACTTCAAAAAAAAAGAAAAAAAGAATACTAAGATGTTTTTTATCATCCTAATATTTAATATAATATCTTACTATATGTCTAGCTAAACATTTGGAATATTTTTGTCAGGAGAAATAAAACAAGATTATATAATCGACCTTAATCATTTTATAGAATAGGAAACCAAAGCCAAGGAACAAAGTGGAAAATTCAGTATGGAGTTAACAGACAGTATTAAATCTCTTTGGCTTTCCATTATGCATTTGAGGAGTATTAATATAAGGTTGTTTAACAATTCTTTGTTTCAAAATAAAAATAAAGACAAAAGGACTTAGAAACAATGTAGACTGACGAAATTCAGGGAAAAAATCAAAATTTTTGCCCTACTATCTATAAAATTCTGTCATGACCATTATTCATACATATGACTTTTCTTTATAAATAAGATTTCTTCACCAAAAATAATTTCCTTATCTCCTCTTACTCTCTATTCTGTGTGCATGATATGTCCCAAGCACAGAAGGGAATACAAATGACACTTCATCTATGGAGTCTTCCCAAGACTTCCCAAGAACACCCCACGGTGTTTTATTTCTCCCACCACCCTAAGGTGCTCTTCCATCACATTGTACACTTTCATTTACTCATATTATGCTGCAATTATTCGTTCATATTCTAGTCTTCTCTATCTAAAATGTAAATTCACCCAAGGTAGAAAATATGGCATTCATTTTTATATCTATGGTGTTAGTACCATGGTAATTATTCAATTACTATTTACTAAGTGAATCAATGTATGAATGATTGCCTCTTAGTAATTTTCCCAAGTATTCTTGAACTTTCTACACACATAAATATGTGTGTAGGATATATATACATATACATATGTGTGTGTATATATATATATATATAATATTTTTTCAAGATGTTCTCAGTATGAATTAATCCACCTACCTAGGTTTTAGAACAATAAACTATTTTCCCTCCCCCACTCCCCTGAACATAACCATGATTTCAGCCTTCAAAGAGGATTATTATAAGGCATTCACTTAGTAATTACACTTTAGCAAGCTATGGAATTTCAAATAGAGATATATTTAGGTTCACTATCCCCTTTATTATGCTGTCAAATTATTTCCAGTATGTTTCAAGGCCTAATAAAAGGCATTAATTGATATTCTGATGGCTTAAAAGGAATGAATGTAGCCTTCAAAATTTTAATGAACTACCAGGAAATAACAAAGGTCCACAGGAAAAATATATAGAATCAATATTAACAACAACAGTCAATAAAATGTTTTATCCAGTTGGAGTTTCATAACGTAAGAGAGATATAAAGAATTTAGAAAGGATACAAAAGGTATCATAATTCCAGAAGTTAAGCAATTAAAACCTGGGATGAAGAAGGGAACTATAAAAATGGGAAATATTCCTAGATATTTTCTATCAACACATACAGAACTAAAGAATATGATACCAAGAGGAATTATTTAGGTATACAGAAGATTATGGGAGTGAAGGAAGGGTGTTCACTGTTTATTAATTTCTGTAACTTTCAAAAAATCAAATGAGCATATGCTATGTTTATAATCATAAAATAAATAATTATAGAAAACGTCCCATACTCATAGTTCTTAAGCATTGAAACATTTTACTGCAAGAGGTTCTGAAATATCCATCCCTGGAGATTATTAGAAATAGGATAGAGACAGATTAGTTTGGAAAGGTCAAGTAAAACTTGCTTAAATGGTGACCTCTACATCTGCCTTCCATTCTGTAATGTCTATGATTGATCCTGAGTGTTGCTTAAGACAGAAAAATTGCTATTTTTAAAGAAACATAATCTAGCAGACAATAAAAATAGATTTTTGTTTGGGGAACTTGTAAAATCCTTAAATTCATATTTTACTACATTATCTAATAAATCTTTTTCCTGTTTTCTGAGATTTCTTTAAATTTTGGATCATCTTCTCCTTCTCTCCCCTCCAATAAATGATCCTTTAGAGAAAATTCAGAAAAAAATCATAATAAAACCACAACAACTGATTATTAATGAAAATCCCTGTAAAGTATAAGTATAAAACCAGAGAATTGGATAATGGTCTGAAAATGTATAAATGGTCTGACCCACATATTAACCGAAATTTATAAAACACTATGCATAAGAAACTATATCACAAACCAAAGAAATCAAAGATTTCTCAATACTCCAAAACCATTACCCAATAAAAATAGGTATGAGAACAAAAAATGAAACTTTGGCATATTTATAGATCAAATACCTTGAAATTATTGACATTTGACTGTTTTGATCTAAATAAAAGTCAATCTCTTGTGATTCAAAGTAAGGCATGTTTATTCCAAAAAAATCACAAAAGATGAATTATTATTATATACTATATATATTATAGTATAATATATATTACATATATATTATTTCATTATATATCATGAAATAAATAGCATTAAGATAAATACTATTCATTTTTTTAAATTTATTTTTTATTGGTGTTCAATTTACTAACATACAGAATAACCCCCAGTACCCGTCACCCATTCACTCCCACCCCCCGCCCTCCTCCCCTTCTACCACCCCTAGTTCGTTACCCAGAGTTAGGAGTCTTTACGTTCTGTCTCCCTTTCTGATATTTCCCACACATTTCTTCTCCCTTCCCTTATATTCCCTTTCACTATTATTTATATTCCCCAAATGAATGAGAACATATAATGTTTGTCCTTCTCCGACTGACTTACTTCACTCAGCATAATACCCTCCAGTTCCATCCACGTTGAAGCAAATGGTGGGTATTTGTCATTTCTAATAGCTGAGTAATATTCCATTGTATACATAAACCACATCTTCTTTATTCATTCATCTTTCGTTGGACACCGAGGCTCCTTCCACAGTTGATAAATACTATTCAAATACAAAATGGAAACTTCTTGTTTGATTCCTTTTAGCTATTTTGATTTGGAAATTTTGTTTGTCTTTTCCATAACTATGTTAATCAAACCCACTTTCTGATAAATTCTTAAAAAGAAGCAAGCAAGAAAGAGAATAGAAACAGTTTCATGATTGATAGAGATGGATATGAAAAAATTGTACCAAAAACTTAAATAAACCAGGCAAAATGTAGTTTTCATTGATAGGTAATAACTTGCATATCATATGACATAATTTTAGTTTCAAACTTCAAATGAACCTTGGCTAAGTGTTACTTTTCTATTTATTTTCATGTCTTTTATATGATTGGTAGCAATATATATTGATCAAAACAAATAATATATGCCTGCATTTGTGCAAGGATATCACTCAACGATTTTTGCTGCATTTTCTTTATTTCATGCATATCTTTTAAAGTTTCTAGCTTTAGTTGATAAAATCCTCAAACTAGAGCACTGAAGGTATTTCTCTCAAGATGAATAGAATCAATCCTAAAATCATTAGGTTATACACAGATCTTAAGATCTAGAAAATGTATTTTAAATGAAAATTCTGGGTAAATAACATTAAGATATATTATTAATTTAGGACACATGGGTGGCTCAGATGGTTAGGTATCTGCCTTTAGCTCAGGTCATGTTCTCCAGGTCCTGGGATGGAGCCCTGCTTCAGGTTCCCTACTCAGTGGGGAATCTGTTTCTCCCTCTCCCTCTGCCTCTACAACCACCCCCACTTGTGCTCTCTCTCTCTCAAATGAATAAACAAAATATTTTTAAAAGATATATTATTAATTCATTGAATATTTAATGTATTTTTAAAGATTTACTTATTTGAGAGAGAGGGAGAGAGAAAAAGAGAGATGAGGGGCAGAGGGAGAAGGAGAGAGGATACTCAAGCAGATGCCTCACTTAGCATGGAGCCTGTGACTTGGGGCTCAATACCAGGATACTGAGATCATGAGCTGAGCCAAAATCAAGAGCCAGATGCTTACCCCACTGGGCCACCCACATGGCCCTATTTAGTGTATTTAAAATATGCAACACAATCCCTCCTACAATGGCAAGCAATATTTACAGATAGTTATTCTACCTTTGTTTCATAAGAAAGTACACACTATCCTCTACTTTGTACTAAAAGCCTTCAGCCAAAGTAAGAGCAGCAGCAGTGCCATAGGTTCTGCAAATTCACATATTGAGGGTACTTGTTTAATTTATAGAAAGAATATTTCCACCTCATCGATCACAGTGGAGTCAGATTTCAATTATACCCGATCAGATTCCTGCATCTATTTTTTTTTTCTGCCAAAAGAGAGGATCTCAGAACATTTTGGCAAGATTTATACACCAAATCAATCCCTGCCAGCACTTCTCAAACTGAAGTCATAAAGCCATTTGTTGATGTTTAAATTTCCAAAAGCTCAGGTTGGATGGGATACTAAATGAAACCAGAAAGATGGAATATTGCACATTACTCTATTTTTTAACCAACTCACCTTTGTAACAAAGTTTGGGCACTCTATTCAATATTTCTTTTGATTTCAAACTTCCTTTTTTTGCATATGAAATCAGAATGAAAAATTCCTCTTCTGCCAATGCTAAATTATTCATTCTGATTTCATGCCTCCATTTGCAATAGTATTATTCCTAACACCTTGAAACAACCTAATTCTTTCCCTCAATAGAAATGCCGAAATCAGAGTCTTTCACCAATTATAACAAAGCATAAGGTGATGCCCAATTTTCACTACTAAGCCAAAAATAAGCAAACTACTTAAACATGTCTTGAATGTGTGTGTGTGTGTGTGTGTGTTGTGTGAGAGAGAGAGAGAAGGAGGGAGGGAGAGAAGAAAAGAAGGAGAAGGAGAAGCAGAAGTAGAAGCAGCAGCAGAAGAAGGAAGAAGAAGAAGAAGAAGAAGAAGAAGAAGAAGAAGAAGAAGAAGAAGAAGAAGAAGAAGAAGAAGAAGGAGGAGGAAGAGGAGGAGGAGGAAGGGAGGGGAGATGATGGAGAAGGACAAGAGGAGGAGGAGGAAGGTGGGAAAGGAGGAGGAGGAAGACTGAGAGGAAAGGGAGGGAGAGAAAGAAAGGAGGAAGGAAATCTGTAGGCAGGTTCTTGTTTATTTGTATGTTGCATATCCAAAGAAGCCTAAATTAATGAATTATCTGAGACCAAAACTCCTTTATACAAAGAAAAGACTTTATGTAAAGTCATACAAATTTACACAATACCAACCACAATGAGCAAACAAATCATAAAACTTGAAAAGTCTGTTTGTAGCAGCTACAAGACCAGAGATACTTCAGTGAGGACCTTTTATTTACCTCCTGCCTAAGTGAATATTGAATATACAATTTGTGCTTGCTTGTAAAGCCTTTGAAGGTTTCTTTAGTTCCCAGGCTTCTCTTCCTGTGTCCTTCCTCCTTTCCTAACATCGCAGCCCTCAAGGACCCAGTGCCCTCTTGTTCTCTTGCTCTCCCCTGACCTTTCAGTATAGATTTATCGATGAGAACACATTTATAAGATGAACTAAAGTTATTCACAGTAAGATGTTCCACAAACCAGACATTTGTCATTTGAGCCTTTACAGAAAAGGATTGCTTATTTGTCTCTGCTCCTCATGTTTCTTTGAAAAAAAAAAAAAAAAACCTGGTTAGTATCAGGCTAGAAGGTGAGGATACCCTAACGGCCTAGCTGGAAAGAACAGAAAAAAAAGAAAAGTTTACCATTTAGAACACCGTTATCAAACACTGATCACTTGAATAAGAATCATCTGGAATCCTTGTGAAAATGCAGATCCCTGGGCCACATCCCATACCCACTGAATCCTAACCTCTGCCAGAATGGCAAAAGAACCTCCACATTGCCCGAATGTGCAGGTGATTCTCACACAACTGAATACCAAGAATTACTACCTGAGGATGACTATTCAACTTCTATTCATGTAAAAAAACAATGCCACAGCTAAAGCTATTGTTTCTAAAATGATCTTTTCCTAAGATTTGTCTTTTATTTTTCTTTATTATGCTATTTCTGCTTTATTTTCTAGAGTCTATTATTTAGTGCAGGAAAATTGTTACAACAATTCTCTTTAAATTAAAACAAAAACAAAGCCCCCACTGGGCTGGTTTCACAACTAAAGATGATGTCACTGACATCTCTTTCAGCATCTCTGATCTCAACATGTAAAGGAAATTAAATTAATGAAAACAAAGACCAGCAAAGAGATTATAAATTAATTTTCTCTCCACTAAAATGAACAGCAGGAGAAAAAATATTTTCTGTGATTAAAAATGACATCATGCTATCTTCCACAAAATAACATCCCCAAAAGTAATTCTATTTAATTTTTTTTTAAATTTAGTGCTTCGTTTTTAAAACTACATTATTTCAGGTGTGCCTGGGTAGTGCAGTCGGTTAAGTGGCTGATTCTTGGTTTCAGCTCAGATCATGATTTCACGGTTCTGGGATTGAGCCCCACATTGGGCTCCTTCCTCAGCATAGAGTCTGCTTAAGAGATTTTCTTCTCCCTCTCCCTCTGCCCCACCCCCACCCCAGTGAGTGCATGCTCTCTCTCTCAAATAAATAAAATCTTTTTTTTTTTAAAAACTACATTATTTCAAAGATTTTTTTCTTTTTCTTTTTTTTAAATAAATATTGTTGGTTATATCATCTGGTGCCTAAAGTTGAAGGAATTAATGAGCTATTTGACTCTCTGCTATGACATTTTTCAATTTTAGGATAGATCACTTTATTATAATTAACACTTTAACTTAATGGAAAAAGCTGATTTTTAAAGGGATGAGCCAACATTTAGCAAATGTTTACCTCCATCATATCACCCCCAGGATTCTATGTCTGCTGGTTGACTATGAGGGAATTACACACACACCCCACTCTGCCAAACAACCTTGAAGAGAGTTAAGATGTCCAAATTGCTCCAGCTACATTTTCTAATGATCTGAAAAATACAAAGTTTGTGGTTATGACTGTGTGTGTGTGTGTGTGTGTGTGTGTAAAAGAGAGAGGAGAGAGTTGAAGAGGAGGAATAAATGTATCTGCTTTTCTTAAAGAAAGAAAATGTATTGAAATTTGTACCTGAAAGTACTATCATATCCTCATTCTATATATAGTCTAAACCGAACTCATCATTTTTTTTCTTGAATATAATGAAGTGTAGACGACAGTGACACCATAGAGTCATCCAGTCAGCTTGACATCCAGGAATCAAGCCTGTACAGAAAGTCCCTACATGCTATTAAGGGAGCCATTCCCTGGGCTCTATAGTGTTTTCAATATTGGAGCATAAATGAAACACACACACACAAAAATACAAAAAGTACTCTTGTTTTTAGAGCAATAAATGATTGTTCTGTTTTGTTTTCAGAATATTCCAATGCTAGAGTCTTTAAAACTTTCTACTCTGGCAAAATATTTGCCAACAGTTGATTTCACTCAGAGGCAGATGAGCACATAAAGAAGTTCCAGAAAGGCTAATAATGTGCAACAGCTTCAAATCAATAAGCTATCTTCAGAAGCAATTTGGCACTAGCCCCAAACCTATACAGAGCAAAAGAAAATCTCAGAAGTTAACCACACCCACACTCATAAGGCAATTAATTTATCCATGATTGCTTTTGTTATTCCTGCAAGGCCTTTGGAATTAGCTCAAGACTTCCTAACCCCTTCACTAACCCCAAGCATCTTATCAATTAATCCTACCAACACAACCCTGTGGTGGAGGTTTAATGTGTGATTGCTAGTCTCAAGTGGGCCCTTAACACTGTCAATTAATCCTGCTGCATTCCTTAATCCATTCACTCAAAAAATATTTATTGAGTGCTCCCTAAATTTCAGGTACTGTTCTAAGAACTGTGGTATAGCCAGAAGTAACACAAAAATCTACGCCCTCGTAGAGTTAATATTCTAGCATAGGAAGACAATTTAAAAATGATTAAATGATTTAATATATTAGGAAGCTTCAAATATTATGAAAAGAAAGGAGGAAAAGGGACATGTGCTTTTGGAAGGGTGTTATTTGCAAATTTTGGTAAGTAGGCCAGGTGCCTAGTCATGCAAGCATCTGTGGGAGTGCTTTCTAGGCACAGGATTGGGCAGGGCAGATGCCCAAAGGGAGGAACACATCAGGCATGTTCCAGAAACACTAGAGTCCAGTGAGCAACAGGTAGAGTGATTGGAAATGATGTCCCAGACGAAGCAGTGGCTAAAACCATGTAAGTCCTTGTAAATTCATGCTAAGGTTTGGGCTTACATTCTGAGAATGAAGGGAAGCTGCCGAGGCTTTGAGCAGAAGAAGGATGTCATCTCACACGTTTTTAAAGAGTCTCACTGGCTGTTTTTCTGGATGGACCATAGGGAAACCAAGGGTGAAAGCAAGACACTGATTGGGAAATGACTGCAATAATCCAAGAAGGGAATGGTGCAACTGGAACCAGCGAGGTAGTGACGTAGGTGATGAATGATGCTTGGCTTCTCCATGTCTTTGGCATAGAATTCCACAATAAATTGAAAATCAAGTATGAAAGAGTAGGGGAAAAAAGCCCCAAAAGTTCTCAGCCTAGAGTGCTGGATTTCTTCAAATCCCCAACTGCAATCCTATCTCACTTGATGACCTTGCCACCTATTTAACTGAGAATTTGCCGCGGAACTCCCTACAGCCCTCCCTTTACGTATGGCTCTGCATTCACTTGTGCCCATATTCTCTGCCTCCTCTCCTCTGACTATGGATGAACTGTTGGTGCTCCTGTGGCCAATCTTTCCGTTGGAACACTAAATCCCATTCCTCCTTGTTTACCTAAAAAAGCTGCTTCGGCTAATCTGTCCTCAGCATTTATTCTGTCCTTACATGATCTCTCATTAGTATGCTTTTACCATTTTGATTCCATCTGTCTCCCTCCAACCACAGCCCCATTATTCCCTCAAGTGACCTATTTATTTCTTTTCTAGAGTAGAGGCTTTTAAAGAATTGTCTCTACTCCTTCTCCGATTTTTCTTTCACCTTTTCATGAATGCAATAAAATTAAATTAAATTGAATTTTCCATCTACCATTCTACTGAAACTACTCTTAGCAAGACCCTCAGCAACTTCCATTTTACCAAGTCCAGGGTGAACTTCTCAGGCTACATTTCCTTGATATAACAAGTAAGTATTTGGTGGTTGAAAACTTCCTCCTGATTGAACCCCTACATTCAATTGAATCACAACACCATACCATCCTGGTTTTTCTGCTGTCTGATGTCATGATGAGTACTTCCTTCAGCTGCTGATCCTGCTGATACAAAGAATCCAAACTTCAAGAGCATCAGCCATAGCTTTAAGTTTATCGAGACTTTTATTTTATCTTCTATTAGAATTATGTTCTCTTAGGAAACAAGACTGCTGGACCATGAAGCCTAAAGTAGTAGAGATGGAAGAATAAATTCCCCCTAAGTGAGTCAGTGGGAGTGATGATGAGCAGAGACCCTTGACTGCATCCTGAAGAACAGCTCCTCTCCCTCCTCAGATGTCAGCTCTGAGCTGGCCCCTCAGCAAGGCCTTCAAGAGGCTATGCCACAACTTCTCAGACTTATGGATGATGCAGAAGGTGATAGGAACGATGCAAGCCATGGCCCTCCTCTTTCTCAATCTACTTTTTCCTCTTCTCCCTGACCTCTTAATATTAAAATGCCCTTGAAACACTTCTCAGTCCTTAAATTTATCTACTCCTGATAACTACATCCAGTCTCATGGCTTTAGATACCACATTCTCTTCCAAAATCATGTCTCTAGCTTTAACCTTTTACCTTCACATTCATATTCATATAATAGACATATATATATATATATGACATCTCAAATTTAGTATGTTCAAAACTGAGTCCTGTATCTTCTATACTCCTTCCAACAAAAACAATAGAAATGACCTGCCTTTCCTGTTTCAATTAACAACCACATCCTTCCAAGCCCTCCGTACAAAAATTGTAGAGTTCTTCACCCTTCTTCCTCAATACATCTAATTCATCAGCAAATCCTGTTAGTTCCATCTTCAGAAATATATCTAGAATCTAACCAGAGCTTTTCAAGCCCACAACTATCCCTCAGGTCCAAACTGCCATAACCTCTCATCTGGATTACTTAGACAGCTTTCCAACTGATCTTTTGATCTTAATCTTTCCTCCTCTTCAATCTTCACTGCACAGCAGTCAAAATGGGTCTGTAAGTTAGATCTTATTTCTCTGTTAAAAGTAAAATCCAAAGTCCTTAAAATGGTATATGATCCTCTACAATGTCATGCAACCTAATTACTTTAGTGTTTCTTGCTACCACTCACCTTTTTCACTCACCACACCACACAAAAGTCCAATCATCCTCTTTTACTGTTCTGTAACCATGCGTGGTATACTCTCACTTCAGAGCCGATATATTTGACATTCTCAGCCTGGAATGCTATTCCCCCAGATAGCATCATCACTAGCTCCCTTAGTTCCTTTAGATCTTTATGGAAATGTCTTCTTAGTGACATTAATGAGATTTTCCCTAACCACCATATTTAAAATTGCAAACACACTCTCTCTAAATTCCCAATACTTTTTTCTTCATCTTTGTAACACATATTACTACTAACATTTTATATATTTTATTATATATTTAGATCTCTCTCTCTCCCTCCCTCTCTCTCTCTCTCTCTCTCTCTCTCTCTATATATATATATATATATATATATATATATATATATATACACACACATATGTATATTATATGTTCCTGGTCTTATTAGAACATAAATTTCATGAGGACAGGCTATTCATCTGTTTTGCTCCTTTCTGTATCCTTTATTCCTAAAAAAGAGCTGTCTAGTAGTCATTCAACCTATGTTTGTTGAGTAGATCCATGGAATATACTCCCTGAGAAACTCTATGGTAGTATCTTCTCTCAGATTAAAATGTACTTCATTTCCTTATACATTTTTGTGGTTACCGACCCAATGGCAGTAGTTGTTTCAGGAGGAGGAAACACGAACATTATCACTAATCAGAGCTCTGCTTATAATTCATTTTAAAAGGTAGTATGGGGAATCCCTGGGTGGCTCAGTGGTTTAGCACCTACCTTCAGCTCAGGACATGATCCTGGAGTCCTGGGATTGAGTCCCACATCAGGCTCCCTGCATGGGCCTGCTTTTCCCTCTCTGCCTGTGTCTCTGCCTCTCTCTCTCTCTCCCTCTGTGTCTCTCATGAATAAATAAATAAAATCTTTAAAAAATAATAATATAAAAAATAAAAGATGGTGTTAATATGACCCTATAGTTTTACTAAAGGTGGTATCATTTAAAAATGATAACTGATTTCTAATCCCTTCTAAAGTCTGTGAAAGTCAGGGCTCCTGGCTGACTCAGTGGATAGAGCATGCAACTCTTGATCTTTGGGTTGTGAGTTTGATTCCCATGTTAGGTGTAGAGAATACTTTAAAATAAAATCTTAAAAAAAAAATGTGTGAAAGTCAAACATACTCATAGATTATATTGCCTTTATAAACTGACACTAATAATCTTAACAAAATCTAGTTAATCAATCCTAATTTCATGTAGCTAATATATTTAAATTTTGTTAGATATTGATATGTTAGTTATTTTGTTTGAAAATGATTACATTACTACCCTGAAATTTATTCACTTATTAACTTTAGAAATTGCTTATCGACTTCTATTAAATTAGATGAAGGTTTAGTTCTTTTATACCATTGACCACTACTTTTTCCTATTATCCTTTTCCCGTTGAGTGTTATCAAATTTTTCATTAATTCAATAGCCATTGCTACCATTACTGTGACTGTCTTAATATTATTCATTACATAATCAAGTAGTGTTTCCCTGTTTAGAATATTTTCATTTCCTCTGGAAAAAAATGAACTATTTTCCCACTTAAGTTTCAATGTGCCTCAACATCTATTACCAGCTTAATTTCTCCAGTATATGTGTCAAATACCTACCAATATTATTATGAATGTTTACATGTCAGTCACCCATCATTGCTTGCCTTTTCATTTCCCTGAGATCTCCTTCCCAAAGTCTTATCCTCCTGCTCCAATTTAGACAGAATATTTCCTGAGCCTGCTGCTCAGCTGTCATTCTGGAACTGCCAACAGTCAACACTGGTATTTGGTTCAATCATCTTTAATGTGGAATCTCCTGGTTTCTTCTACTTTCTTGAGTTTATCATTTATGCTGGAGTCTATCCTTCAATAGTTTCTTCAGCTAAAATACAATGGAGAGTTGAATCCTTGCTTTGTTTGTTCTGCTTTTACACTTGATTTAGAGTTTGGCTAGGAAGAGAATTACAGAATGAAAATACTTTTCAAATTATGAAGTTATAGTTCCACATCTTCTGTCTTCCAAATGGTGCCATTGAGATTCCCTCCCACTATCATAATTCTCTATTCTTTGTACTTTACCTGTCCTTTCACTCCATTCACTGTCAGTAGATAGGTTTTCCCGCGTCCTAAAATTTCCCAATTATGTGCCTTGGTGTGGTTTGTAATTATAATTAGTATTTATTTCACATCATAAGATTTTACTTGGGCCCTTTAACTTACAAAGCCAAATCTTTAATATCTGGGGTGTTTTTTCTATATTTTTATTTCTTCTCTCTCTTTCTCTCTCTCCGCTCTTCCTTACTAAAATTTCTAAATTTCTATCATGTTTTTATTTCCTTTTTTTTTTTTTTTCAAACAAATGGTCTCACACATTTATTACTGAATCAACCTACTGGTGCAGAAGCATAGTAACAGAAAAATCATTTCCCTGAAAAAGTATGTCTATTTTTCAGGTAGTAGGGATGTTGACAAAGTCATAGGATAGGAACATGTGACCTTCACACAGAATAAATATTGTGCTATCTCATGTATGATCCCTAACAGACCCTGCTTGGCTCTTCTCCAGTGCCTCTCTTAGAATTGTACCTGATTTTATTACTAGTTTTCATGAATCTCCTGGGGAAATATCTGACACTATTTTTCAAAATTTCTGGCACTTATATTTTTAATTTCCAAATGTTATTTTTCCTAACCATGTTTCGTGTTCATGGATTCAGGTTTTGATTTATGGAAAAACATGTATATTGGGGGATATTAATTCAAGGATTTTTTAAGGATTTTTTTTTAAGTTTTCCTTTTTCCTGCTGCCTGACTTCCTTTTTTACTTCCTTTTTTAGTTTTCCATTTGTTTTGATCTGGCTTCTGAAGTGCCTCTAGGATATCTAGCTATCCTTGATTGTCCATTCATGTTTAAAAGTAAAGCACTAAAGCTGACAGGAACTCTTCTGTTTGGAGGTAGTAATTGTTAACTTGAGGGTTCCCTATAAGGTCCTTATGCCGACAAACAATATTTTCCTTTTACTTTGGGGATAGCTCTGTGTCAGCATCTAGAGGTTGCTTATCTGTGACCTTTTAAAGAAGAAGCCTAATAGCGTTTTTTTTTTGTTTTGTTTTGTTTTTATTTTTGTTTTACTCTAGAGAAGATAGACCATATATTCCAGATATTCTGTTGATATTCTGGAATTTGAATAATAGGAAAAAGAGTATCTTGCAGATGGGCTCCTAACTTCCATTTTAGATATGTCACCCACACCTGTGGCTAATGTTTCCTGACCAGCCAATGTGATGAAGCTAATGTTTTCTGACCAGCCACGCTGATGATAGTCACTCACTATCACATCATGCTTTGTTTAATCCTCTGCATAATCTTTGTCATAATATTTTTCTTGTTTACTTACTATTTCTTTATTTTATCTCTATCCCCTTCTGGAATGAGACCTGAACCATTATCTGTTTTATTCACTGCCTGGTACATAGTAGGTAACTAACAAATATCCATGGAACGAATAAATGAATATGTGAGTAAATAAGATCTAAATTTCCTACCAGCAAATTTCTTAAGAACAACAACAACAAAAAAATGCAGACTGGGGGATAGCTGGAGGGGAGGACAGAAGTGCATGACTCTCCAGCTGGATCACCTATTTTCTCCATTTCAAACAACGTTTTTAAAACAAATGCCCCCATTTTTAGTCTAGTATCCAACTTACCATCTGTGGTGTTTGATGCCTCCAAATTCTGGGACTTTGTTGATACTTTGTGCACAGCTTGGTAGCTTCTTGTGGTTTTCCACTCTACACTACTTTAGCTACCACTCCTTTATCAGCTCTGTCTACTGCTTTTCTCTTAGTCTTGAGGAATTTATACTTTTTTCCTCCTTGCTATGTTATTCAAGTTGAAGGACAGATGATCTAAACAACTGACGTTACTCTATCATGCTAAGCTAAAACAAGACCATTTTCAACAAAACTAAAAGACAACCTACAGAATGGGAGAAGATATTTGCAAATGACGTATCAGATAAAGGGCTAGTTTCCAAGATCTATAAAGAGCTTCTTAAACTCAACACCAAAGAAACAAACAATCCAATCATAAAATGGGCAAAAGACATGAAGAGAAATCTCACAGAGTAAGACATAGACATGGCCAACATGCACATGAGAAAATGCTCTGCATCACTTGCCATCAGGGAACTACAAATCAAAACCACGATGAGATACCACCTCACACCAGTGAGAATGGGGAAAATTAAAATTAATAAAACTGTAATATTAGATTTGTTCTTTTGTGGGAACTGCCAGCCATAGAAAACTAGTCCCAACTGCATTCTTTAATTCTATCAACTCCACAATTACATGTCATTGCACCATTGGTCTCTCAAGAAAAGGCTTCTTATTTCCATAATTCCTGAAAGTTCCAAAAAATGGGCCTGAAATGGCTATGTCAGATACTTAACAATAGTGAATTAATTTTCATCTTGAAAGAAATACAAATTCTATTTTATTTCATAATTGGAAACAGAAATCAAGTCTGCTGCAGTATATCAGAGGAATTCATATCATCACATCAGGCTGTCAACAGTCTCACACTTTGTGTATCAGATTTTATGAAAGCCATGGACAATAAGAATCCTTATTAAGGTATGAGCTAATTACAGTATTAAAAAATGAACCAGGATAAGCTGACCTTACTAAGGGCAAATATAAACAAAGCATGTATAATTGTGGCACAGAATTAATAACTGAGCTTTTGTTATTGTCAGCTATGTAAGGAAAATGAGTAGAAGGCACTTGTTTGACACTTTGATGAACACTCTTTCTCCTTTATCTCATCCTTCCGTGATCCATCCATGAATAAAGCAGGTAAACTCGAAGGAAAAGTCACTGTATATTCTTAACACCATAATTTTGTGGAAAAATGCTTTTTCTCTTTCTTTACACAGATAAAAATGCAGATAAGAGAGAAATTAAGTCCTCAGCTTTGAAATTTGAAAACGTCTTCGAAGAAGGCAATTTTCTTGCAGTGAAGATTTTGGACGTTCCAGTGTTTACAACTACACGAAATGCTTGTATAAAATAGATCCAAGAAGGAAAAAGGTGGCTATGAAAACTGCATAAAGGAATCTTGTTTTTCTTGGTTTTTATTTATTATCTGTTATTTCCTAAGGAAGAAATGAGTTGAATAGAGAAGCAAACTTGTTGAAGGAGGTGTCGGTTTTAGCTACTTACCTGGTTTTTAATTGCTTATTTATTTTTTAAATTAACAGAACCAAGCCTGAGGTGATTGTCTTCAGAATTTTACCATAATTACATTGCAATTTTTCTTAGATCTTGACTTGAAGATATCAATGTGCAACTTGTCTTTAGTGTTAGTCTGATGTTCAGACTTTGCCTATTTTTCTAGTACATGATAACTGCTATTCTTTTGTGTGGCAGAAACCTTGAGTCCATTACAAGACACATACTTAATAAGTTAATAATAGGATCACTTGGGAATAATACTCAATGCTGAAGCTTTCTATTTTCCTAATGTAAATCGTGTACTTGGCATGCTTGCATGTAATCAGCCCATAATCAGATAAGAAAAGAACAAACACTTAATTTGAAAGCTCATTTTCATGCCATAGATGTATTCATGTAATACTGATAGCCTGATTTGAACATCCAGCTATGAAATGACAAAAGATCATGAAGGTAGATTTCTTTGTTTAGCCTTGATATTTTGCAGAATATGTAACTTTCACAATCGCAAGAGAAACATAAACTGCTTTGATTTGATTTGTGAGTTTTATTGTACAACTAAATAGGAACGTGGTTCTTGAGTTCACTAGGGACTTGCAGACCACTCTGTCATTCTCCTTCGACATCTAACATCTTAAAGGAAAGACTAAATGGAGGTGAAAGAAATTACTCTGAGGTATCAAATGTTGTTAGCTCTCAAAGAAGATGAAATATTACTTCCATGCAGATTTTTCTGATAGAACTCTGCCTTTCTAGGAACACAGCATTTGATCAAGTACTCTGACTGTTGGTGTGCCCCTGCAGTGATATTTTACCCCAATGCAGTGCACACTGAGAAAACTAATTAACTCTGACTTCACTGCATCTATCCCCAGAAGACTCAGCATTCTTGCTGTTTGGGTAGAATAATTAAGGAAAAATAAAATTTCTATGAAGAGAAGAACTTTTTGTTCCATTACTGTAAAACATAGAATTGGAATAAATAATTAACGTTGGAAAGCAACAAACTGCAAACTCTTTCCATCTGTTTATTTGGGGAGGAAGGCAGGTGACCTCACCCTCACTCCATAGATGATTAGCTCTTTTGTTCTGGCTTCTGCAGGATGCGGGACTGCTCATCTGTCAATAGCTTCACACACCAGGCCTGGTTGTGCCTATCCTCACCAAAAGATGGGCGAGTCAAATAAGAAGACCAAGTTGTGAACAGTAGAGAGCTAATGTCAGCAAACCAGGCAGCTTTGTTCCATGTTTAACAAACACACTCAGAGGAAGACATGGGAATTTAAAGCTCCTACTCAAGACCCAATTACTGGATATCCAGCTCAAAGCTTGAAACGTCATCCCCAATCAATCAGTTGTTAGAGATCACAAAATATTTTTGTTTAGCTTTTATAGTTAGAATTGGCTAGAGATTGAGTATCCCTTGAAGAAATCAAAGCTTATCACACATTCCATCAATATCATTTTTGCAAGTGAGATAACCAGTGGATAAACTTTGTCATGGGTGGCCAAAGTCTTGTTAATTGGACAGAGCACTTAGATGTTGGGTAGAAGATAAATAATTTTCCTAAATTAGAAACCGTTTCATAAAATTAAAGCCAACTTCATAAAAACTTTTGAAAAGCTCTAATCTCTTTTCACCAAGTCCCATGAATTGCAGGACTTTCTAGAATTGTTAATTTAAGATAATAAGAAAGGTTTGCGAACCCGATGGCTTTGGTTTACCTTTTAGGCTACAAGTAAAATTTATTCAAAGCAAACCCACCACCCACATTCAGAATGATTGACAAAAGTGAATACAGAAACCAAACGGATTTCTAAAGGATAAAAAAATTACCCTGCATGTTTTGAAAACATTAAAAGACTTTTTAATTGTTAAACATTCTTATTTGAGACTGTCAATAACTTGTGATGATCAATTCTGACCTGATGACAGTTAGTAGGTCAGCAATTTTTCATCTCCTCATACATTCTGAAGCTCCCGAAGATGTGAGATTTCCCATAACTTAGTTTCACAATTTTGGTCAAATCACAGTACATGAGATTAAATATAGTGCTTTTGATATTGCTTCTTACAATTGTAGGGAAGGCTGCCATTAAAATTCTGTTTGATCCACATGTCAGCTCTTCCTTCATGGCTTAAACATAAAACAAGGTTTCAACCTTCAAAGACTCGAACAAAAATATCATATGTCTTTGACATTTCATGCTCAATAGATAATGTTTTCTGTTCTTAATTTTGACAACATTTTATTATTTGAGGCATGATACTCATGGACCCACATTCTTTTGCTTCTGCTCACAAAACCAAGGACCCAATTAGTTAACATAAAAGATAAGATAGAATTCAATGCTGGCGATACATAACTTCAGCACAGTTACAGGATATATTAACTTCCAAAGACAAAACTTGAAGAAAAGCCATGAGAATTTTTGGCTATCTGCCTCCTTTGGAGATGTGGCAAGGAATCTAACACATTCCAAATATATTCTTTCATTCAAAGATTTAAATTTAAATTCTGAGCTCTCAAGTCAAATGTTTCAAAAGAATGTTCCTGTGGACTCTGGAGTGGGCTTCATCTCACCATATGTTGAGTGTACATCCAGTTCATCAGGGCACAGTGGCAGATACAGCAGTGCTCTGTTAACAATGCCATATACCAGCTGAGGGAATACCTGTGATCCCATTACTTTTCTTCCATTCACTCATGAACAAGGGCAATCTGTACTCCATGCCCTCAAGATGAGGTCACTAAAGGATGGGGCAAGGGGGAGGGGCAAACAGATTCCATTTTTAGCTTTTGAGTTTCAAATTGACTTTGGAAATATATAGTGAGACAGTAGTTTTAAAGAAAAAAGCTTTTCAATCTCAAAAGGCCAGATGCTGAAGGAATCAAAGCCCAAAGTTAATGCCAAAAAGAACATATTTGGAAGAATGCATGAGACATAAGAGCAGATTTTTGCTATTCTAGTAACTAAAAAAAGAATCCCTCTGAACTAGAGGTGAAGCAGAACTCAAGGAGAATGATCCTGTGATAGGGTGATGTGAGCTCTGAGAAGAGGCAGGGAGCCCAAGGCAACAGAACCCTCTATTGGTTTGGGGTCCAAAAGTAGGGAGGACTTGTGCCCCACTTCCCATTATGAGAGCTGGACCTGGCAGGCTTGCAAGACTCCCACTCCACTACAGTGTGCAAGTTTTCATACAGAGATGGCTGTATGGATGACAGTGCCGGGGACAGAAATGCTGAGTTTGTCACAATCCCAGCATAGTGTTGTAGAGCAGTTCAACACTTCACAAGCCCCAAGTGGGGATGGAATTTAAATGAGAAAGAGTGCTGAACTTGAAAAGGCCTCCAAGTACAGATGAAGAGGATGTAGAAACAATCACAGCTATCACTACAGACAAGATAGGAAACTGGATGTCAGACGTGTCATCATGGGGGTTTGACAGTGACCATGGACTGTCAGTGGACCATGGACCATGACAGTTTAACAGATGCAGGCATGGATAGATGCCACAAAAGGGCTAAGCATTATATGTGGTGCTTTGCCTTAGTGTTATGTAATCTTCCAGAATTCAAATACAGGCTGGGAGCACAGGCAGAGGAAAATCCTGAACTGCTCAGGACTGAGTGTTCAATGCCTATAAAAAGGATTTTGAGGTATCAAGAAAGCTCTATAGAGAGGACATATTTATACTGAAATTGACCCCTCTGCAAGCATGTGTTTGTGGCTCCAAATCTCATACTCCCTTCATGTATGAAAGCCTAACCTGAATAGATTACTGTCTAATCAGATACAGGAAACAATTCCTTAAGCTCCATGATTACAAAGGTAAAGAAAAGGACTGACATCTGAGAAAAAGTTGTGCTACTTCTAGTTATGTAATGTAGTCTTTTCCATAAGTGCTTAGTTAACATATTCATATTTGCTTGTTTAACACAAGATTTGTCAATTGCCTTTTTTGTTGCCACTTGCCAACTAGAATTTTAAAAATATTTTCAAATGGTTGAAAATAAATTTAAAAAATATATATTTTGACATTTGAAAATCATATAAAATTCAAATTTCAATGTCTCCAAATAAATTTTACTGGAAAAGAGTCACACCTATTTGTTTATGAAAAGTAGCTCTTATGCCACAATGGCAAAGTTACATACTTAGATTGTATAGTCCGCACAGCCCAAAATATTTACCATCTGTTCATTTACAGAATAAGTTTGACAAGCCCAGATCTAGTAGCAAACTTCCAGGTTGAACAGACACATAACCCAGAACGTGCTTTTTAGTTTGTCAAATATGCTTGCTAGAGTTCCGCCCCCCCCACCCCAGTTGTATATTAAATTAATTAAGCTCATGCCAAACTTGAGTGGTTAGGTATGAGTGTATATAAAGGTCTCGAAGCAGGGTGTGACACACAATGTGCATCATCTAAGTGATCATGCATAATTTGAAATTGTACCTTTAGATGCTGTTAATATTTACTTCTGTGGTTTCAACATAATTTTTATTTTTCTTAACTTGAATGTCCAAGTTTCTATTCAATTTGCGTGTCAGTGAAAATAAAAAGTCATCTCTATAAGTAAAATCAGTAACTGTCAATCATCATGTCTTTTTACTTTAAGTGTGGACCTAAATCACAAAAAGATGTCAGCATCATTCCACAATAAGTGATATATAAATGCTTTTTTGAGTTTTGGTTTCTAATAGAATGAGAATAGTAACAGTAGTTATTTATACACGCCTTCCAAGAGTTAAGCATTTTAAATGCATATTTTCACTGAATTCTAATACCATTCCTACAAACCAGGACAGTCTCCAGTCTACAAATGAGAAGAGTGGGGTCCAGAGAGACAAAGGCACTTACTCATGGTTGTCGTTCATAAGTGGCAGAACCCAGACCCAAACACTACTCTAAATCCATGCTCACCCCCTAAACTGTATCATTTTTTCTTTATAATGTCTATATCCATTTAAGACATTCTATGTTCACCTATCACATTTCTATTTCACATATCATTTCCTCCCTTACTGAATCTTCCTTCAATAAAATTCCCATTAACAAGCTGATTGAGGAGAGCAGTAGTCCAGCTGGTAACCAGAGGCAAATTTAATTCTGCAAGCCAAGACCCTGCATGTAATCAAGCTCATAGCCTGACTCTTTGTGGGGCCATGTCTATACCAACTGCCTCCTGGGGGCAATAGCACTTTGAGTTGCCCATTGCCCTCCTGTGGTGACAGTTTGGAATATGGAAAATATGCACTTATTCTGACTTGGCTCATAACATCTACACACAATTTTCTTGGCCTTTGCTTGCAGAGGTGGTGCCACCATTATTGTTCTTCCCAAGAAGATAGCTTGACTAAAAAGATGTGTTGAGTCCACATATCCCTTGACTTTAACAGGTGTATTGGCTGCTCTTTATTGGATATCTTGGCTTTTATAATCTTGTCTCTTTGATCCCCACATGACCACATTCTGGGAATGATAGGCCTCCATGTTCTCTTCAAAAGTTTACTACTTAAAAGCTGAAGATAACACAATAGTTTTAACCTAATTTTCCAAATTAGCCAATTTATTGACCCATCTGAAAGTATATTCAACTGATAATTGTTTTCTTCCCTCACTCAGACCTCCCCAAATTGAATTTGCCAGTCTCTGGTGGCATGTTTGGGACTTTCTTCTCTGCCAAATTGAGATTTTTAAAATGTGTTGATTAATAACCACCCCCATGTTTGAGGCTTTATAACACCTCACATATTACTGATGCTTAAGAAATCCTTCTTGGCAGTCTCGGGATATTTCTTATGATCTTTCCAAATATGTTTAGATGAACAATTTGATTCCATTCAGCATAAGGTTGAACAATGAGCAAATGTTATGAGCAAAGCAGGTACAAAATAAATAAGTAGTCTGCCCTGGGAGAGCTTTACCAGTCATAGTACAAAGGTAAAGATGAAAAATGACTTAGGGCTTGCCCTCAAATGGACTGGGTATAGAAGTTAAATTGTGTCTCTCAACCACCACTGCCAAAAAGATATGTTAAAATCCTAACCCCTGATATCTAGGAATGTGATTTTCTTTGGAAATTGGGGCTTGGCCAAGGTGATCAGGCTAAGATAAAGTCATTAGGATGAGCCCTCATCCAATGAAACTGGTGTCCTAATAAGAAGGAAGTTTGGACACACACACACACACAGGGAGAATGCCAGGTGAAGGCAGAAACACACAGGAGAACACCCTGTGAAAACAGAAGCAGAGATTGGAGTTATGCCACCACAGCCAGGAACACCTGCAGCTAATATAAGCTGGAAGAGGCAAGGAGAGATCCTCCCCTAGAGGTTTCACAGGGAACACGGCCCTGCTGACATCTTGATTTTGGACTTCTAGCCTCCAGAAGTGTGAAAGAATCAGTTTCTGCTGTTTCAAGGCATCCAGTTTGTGGTACTTTGTTAAGGCCACCAGAGGAAATAAATACTGTGGTATGCATAAGCCCTATACACAAATGAGTGGTAAAAAGGGAGTGCTCAGAACTTTATAAGTGGGATCAAGATGTGAGAAAGACTTAGAATTGGGAATCAGGGAAAGTTTCCTGGAGTAAAGACATAAGATCTCTCTCTCTGTCTTTTTTTAAAGATGTATTTATTTATTCATGAGAGACAGAGAGAAGGAGGCAGAGACATAGGCAGAGGGAGAAGCAGGCTCCATGCAGGGAACCTGATGCAGACTCGGTCCCAGGACCCTGGGATCACACCCTGAGCTGAAGGCAGACGCTCAACCGCTGAGCCACCCAGGTGCCCTGAGACATAAGATCTTAGGATATGTGGGAATAGTAAGGTTTAGATGTCTGGAAATGGAGTGCAGGGAATTCTAGATGGAGGGAACTGCATTTGGATAAATGTCAGGTAGCAAAGAGGAGTAAGTAGTACAGCACAATAAGGGAAAAAGAGAAATGAAGATTGGAAGCTAGAAGGTGTGCAACCAGATGATGGGTGTGGAAGGATTGGATGCTAAGGATTTTGCTGTTAGGAAAATAAGAAAACCATTGAAGGCTTTTGAGGAGTTGAATGACAGTAGGAGGACTCTCTTTTAAGCAAAATGCCTAATAGCTTTTGTGTAGGTTAAGTTGAAAAGGGGAAAGATTTTGAGGCAAGGAGACAAGATGGTAGGCTATTACAGTATCCCAATATATCAGCGATGATGAATTTATCTAGAATAGTTGTAATGATAACTTAAAAGGATAGAAATGTGCTTGTGGTGATACCACAGAAGTGCAATGGATGTCACTGGACTACCTTGGATTTGGGAGATGAGTTACAGACAGGAGTTATATCTGTTATCTTTTGCAACCATAATTCTGTGTGACAAGAATCATAAAATCTCAGTGGAATGTAATAAAAAGAAAACATTTGCTTATGTGTTCATGGGTTGGCTAGACAGGTCAGCTACCTGAACTAGGCAGAGGGGAAGGGAGGTTGACTCAGGCATCTGCTGATCCCCCGGGCTCTCTCTTCCATCTGGGACCTTAGCTGGGACAACAGGGCTGACTCTGCCCTTCACACTGTCTCATCCTCTAGCCAACTGGTATAGGTATGTCCGAATGGGACAAAGGCAAAGAAGAAAATGCATGAGCATAAATGTGTAGAATTCTTTGAAGACAGTTTCCATCATGTTTGGTCCCACTGGCCCAAGAAAATCACGCAGTGAAACTGCCAATCAGAGTGGAAAAGGACTATGAAAGTTATAGAGCAAAGAGTATGGGTGCAGGGAGGCCATTAACTGGGTCCAATAATACAATCAGTATACTGCAAGAGTTAAATATGACTTCAAGGTTTTGTGGGAGAGGAATAATAGAATTGTTATCCCTGTAAAGTCCCAGTCTTTCTTCAAAACTCAATTCAAGCACTACTTCTTTTGTGAAATCTTATCTATAGCTCCTCCAGATTATGATCACTTCTTTTAAGTATTTCCATTATTTAACTGATCATGAATTCTACTTGGCTGGTTTTGTGTCTGCCTTTTTATACTTAGCTGCTCCTCCCTAAGGGCCCAGGCCATACTGCTCTGCAGTTTCAAGAACTAAGTTCAAATGCCAACTTCACACTCTACTAGCATCTTCTATGTGCATCTCTATCTGTAGATGTACAAGCACTGCTGACCACATATGTTGTTGTGAGAATAATTCAAAGTAATGTGTGAAAAACCTCAGAAATGTTTTTGATTATTATGATTATATGTCATTATTTTTATTTTCATGGATACATACTGTGCATGGTGCTTAATATATAAAAAATAATTTTTAATGTCTTTCCAATGACTGTGAACAGATAAAATAGATGAGACATAGTGGGTGCTACTGAACATGAAAGCCAACGGCAGGATATTGGATGGGCTGAGCACTGAGGAGGCTACTGAGAAGGGGATGGGATTAAAAGAATCAAAGAAAAACTGGCCTTGGAAAGAGGAAGGACATTTTGCCCAACTAAATACTTGTATGGTGACAGTCTTCTTTGAATAACAAGCATTTTAACTAGTCATAATTTCAATTTTGGTTCTTGGTCTTGTTTTTTGCTGTTTTAGTGTGTTTAAGACACACAGGGCACATCCGATGATGCTTTCTCTAGATCAGTGAGGATCAAGAAGAACCTACCTATCACATCCTGATAGCATGTTTTACCTTCCAAATGTAATGGGATGTGGAAAACATCTATGAAAGCCCTGGACTATTTCATAGACACACATCACTTAAAATGTAAAGAGATGATTTCAATATCTCTACATCTTTAGAGATATTAAAATATTTCACCCTCTAAGGCTCTGCACCAGGTTTCACAAAACACAACATGATCATTGCTTTGCTTGACTTCTTCAAACAGTCACTTTCTTGACTTGACAGTGGGGACACGAGTATAGTTATACCCCATGTAATCGGTCTACATTGCTTATAACAAAGTGAAAAGTTAATTGAGAGCAATATACCTAATAATGATCTCCCAGGAATAATAAAATTTAATATAGTACATGAACTGTCCAGGTGTCAGGAGCATGTATTAAGAAAGAGTATCTAAGAGGGGGAAAAATGTAGTTACCAATATGCAGAAGAGAAATGATGGGGGAGTATGGGAAGCCATATTGTATTTTCATTCACACTCACTATATTTTCATCTTCATATTTTAGAATAGGATTTTTGTCAGAGTTAAATGGAATAATGAAAGTTAGAGCTGGCTAGGAACAAAGTTTCCTTTCACTTCCCTGATGAACAGTGTTAGAGAGGCCAGGTTGGATTTGCCTGAGAGCATGAAGAGGAAAAGCCAGGTAGGATTGTGTTAGTTCACTGCTCTAAGGCCAGCAACGAGAACTCCTTCCTGCTCAGTAAGCACCTAATCAGGCAACAAAACTAAATGGATAAGATGATTGAAACTCACGTTTTCTGACTCGTAGCTCAAACATTGAGCATAGCACATTCCTTTTTGTTATGATAGAGAAATTATAAAGAATATTTAATATATCTTTTTAATCAAAAAGAAGTTGTTTTTATCTCTTACTCAGCTTTTATCTTAATAATGCTCTAGAAAAGAAACTAAAACAGAAAAATGGACAAGTGAATTCAAGGATAACTGGTGCTACAAAAGGAAAGATCATTTTAAGTGAGTCTGCCTAAAATGAAGATGAAGAATTTTATATTACATCAGGAAGAGAAATGTATTAGACTTTAGTCTTGAAAATTGAAACTGTGAATAATACAAATAAGTTGGCTTAATTTGTATCTTTAAAAATTCATGTCGTAATTCCAATTTTGCAAGAATTTTTATTTTATTTTTTTAATATTTTATTTATTTATTTATTTATTTATTTATTTATTTATTTATTTATTTGAAAGAGAGAGGCCCAGGGAGAAGCAGGCTCCATGCAGGGAGCCTGACGTGGGACTTGATCCCGGATTTCCAGGATCACGCCCTGGGCTGAAGATGGGCGCTAAACCACTGAGCCACCAGGGCTGCCCTACAAGAATTTTTAAAACAAATAAATAACAAGTCCAGTATTCACTGATTTGTATGACAAATATATTTTTCCTATGGAAATTGTGTTGTAAGACATGCTATGCCCCAAATTGAAATTTCATGTCACAGATGCAAAGATACTCATACGTGTTTTCCAGCACCTCTTAATCTTATAGTTCTCAAGTCATTCCTTGTTGAAAGCCCATCATGTACAAAGCATGTTGTTCCTCTCCTCTGACCTAAGCCTCACGTTTCCTGGGCATGTGATGGTCAAACAATTCTCCCACGTGAGTTTGGAAAGCTTGGCTCTTTTGTGCTTTCATTTTTCAATCAAACCAAATTGTATTGCTGAATTACATAAACGTGTGATAATCTTCAAGGAAACGACTGACAAAGATGTGGCTTAACACCAATACAGGTATTACAGAAAGAGGGATATTTGATTGGCACTTAGTTACTAATACATTTTTTTTATTTTGACAATTTGTGCTTCTCAACACAATTTGATCATCCGTTTTCAGATAACAAATGGATGATATTTTTTGAGCACTTTATACAGATTAGTGGTTCCAGGGAATGTGTCCAAAATGTCATGGACATCACATTTGAATAGAATTTCCTGAGAAATACCACTTTTTGCATCATCTTAGAAGCTCCTACCTTTGGTTTACTTGCTCTTCCCCTCCTCCCTTCAACACCAGTAAGCACAACTCTCTAAAGTCTATTACCTCTCTCACACTTGACTTCTTCAGATTCACTCATCAAATTAGGTTTTTACAGGGGCTCCAGGGGGCTAGTTGGTTAAGCGTCCACCTCTTGATTTCAGCTCAGGTCATGATCTCGGGTTCCTGAGATTGAGCCCTGCATCAGGCTCCACTGCACTCAGCGTAGGTCTGCTTGTCCCTCTCCCTCTACTCCTCCCTCTTCCCACTCTCTTCCCACTCTCTCTCTCTCATACCTAAATAAAATCTTTAAAAAATATTAGTTTTTTTCATGAAAAGCCTCTACTTTTCTAGTTAAACCAGGTTTAGAGGTCATGAGAGAAAACAGGAGTTAAAGTACATGACATTTCCCCCATCATACTCTAAGAATAAAAACTTTATCAATCATCTTCAGTTCTGATTTCCCTTTCTGAAAGTTTGAAACTGATCTCACTAGCAGATATATATTCACTGAGACCATCTTAGGGGCCAGATGTAAGTTATATTCTATAGGTTTTGATAACTATATAAAATTATATATATTATATTATACCCTAAACCATAGTTTAAAAATGACAGGCTGATTTCTTAATGGTATGAATTATAAGCCTTGAAATATCTTAACTATTATTTACATGTAGCATAACTTCATTTATTATGTTGAAAAGAAGGATAGGCTGTAAGTTCGAATAAAATAACCTTTCCCCTGCCTTATATAACTTATTTAGTGGTATAATGTTCAGAGAAAAACAACAATCTTGGTTCATGATTTATTCAAACTCTGAACCATAATGCTAACAGCTAGAAATGCAAATTCTAATGATCATTCTCTATTCATTACAGGGGAAAAATATTTTCTGATCATCCTATTTTATGTGAATTCTGATAACAGTTTCATTTGTCTTTCCACATAAATTCCAATATGATTTTCTTTTTTTAAAGATGTATTTATTTATTTTAGAGAGAGAGAGAGAGAGCATATGGAATGGGGGCACAGGGAGAGCAAGTCTTGAGCAGACTCTATGCTGAGCCAGGAGCCCAACACAGGGCTCAATCTCATAACACCAAGATCACAACTGAGTCAAAATCAAGAGTCAGATGCTTAGCTGACTGCACCACCCACGTGCCCCTCAACATAATTTTCTAAAAGTGTTAAAAAATATATATACTCACTTTAAAAATGGTTGATTCTATATGTGTTCTTACACCAGCAATAATGTTTGATGAGCCTTCTTGTAATTATGAAAATATAGTCCCTTAGTTCAACTTAATTTATTGCCATCCATCAGATATTTATTGAGAACCTGCACTAAGGAAGCAATTGTAGAGATTTAAAAAATTATAAAATTAATTTGCTCCCTTAATTAGATTATAATCTGGTGGAGGAGTTAATGTTTACAGATATGAAACTATCACAGACTTAAGAGATGAATTAAAGTTGGCTTAAAATTGTGTCATACCCCCCACCCGCCCCACCACAAAGACAGCTACCTGGGTGTCCTCAACACTTTGATATCCTCTTCTCTTTAATGTTTAAATACAGTAACTTGGCTTTCTCTCACGCGCTATGAAGAACCCAGTAACCACTCCAATAGCTGAGAATAATTGCTGAAGCATTTCTTCTAGTTTTCTCTTGCTTCAGTTTTCTGATTCTAGTCTTTAATGATTTATATGTGGCATCTCACTTCTGCAGTTGCTGCCCTTGGGCTGCTCACCTTTGCCCCCAACAGGCTATAGCTCTGATTCCTTCAGTCCTTTAGAAGCCATTGACACAAGACAGAACTTTATTTAAGACTTGAAAGAGTGGAAGGTGTGGTTTACAGCACAGAATAGACATTAAAATTTAACATATATATTATTACCATTTTGAGGCATGGGTGCCTTCTCACTGTCCATGCTTCCTTAGACCTATAGACTTAGCTACATTTTCTCGGATTCTCCTGTATGTCTTCTTCTCCAGTATTTCCAAACTTCTTACTCTCTTATACACAATCTCAGATAATCCATATCTATCCTTTAACTCTGAAGAACAATTTGGCACCCCTTTTATAATACCTGCTATAGAGAAATCTCACTGCTCCCAAAGATCCTGCCAAGCAATCTCTCTTTAAAGTGAATCACCTTTCCTTATATAGAAATGCTACTTACCTAGTATGTGAAAGTGGTTGTAGTCTGTTAGTTATTACTTTGGAATAGTAGAGAATCAGTAAGAGAGAGCTCCCTGGGTTAGACCTGTCCATCAGACTTTGTGGAGAAAATAGGAATTGGGTCAGATCAAAGAGGCGCTAGCACTTGAGTAGATTGAAAAAAGGAAGATATTCCTATTCGGTAAACAAGCAAATAAGGATTGAAATATGGAACTATGCCTGACTTATGTAGGAGAGAGAGAAAGAGGAGAAGTGCTTGACGAGAATCGAGGCATGGTGAAGAGTAGAATGTGAGCTCAGGGAAAGAGTTTGGTGACTTAACAATCAATTATAGCTTAACTAGACGGCATCAAAAAAATTCAAACTTGGAACAAGAGAAAGCAAGAAGTGGAGTCTCTGTGGGATTCTTTAACAGATGTGTGACACGGTAAAGAAATATTTGGAAAAGTTTAGTTGATGTAACAGAGATGTGTTGATGGAATAAAAGCCTGGAGGCAGAGAAGTCAGTGTGATACAGCAGTAACTGTGAGGGGAGGCTGAAGACATGAGCCAGCCTGCCAATGCTGGAAGGGAAGAGGGTGGTGAGAATTGAGAAAGAATGGCAAGGATCCACCATGGTTAAGCTCAAGCCTACTGACCAGCATCACTGCCCTGACAGATTTGGTGAGAAGCTGGGACAGGAACGTGAACAGGAGAGGAGAAAGCTGTCCTCCAAACTGATGGGATTGTGCCAAAGCTATGATTCAGTGGCAATTTTCTACCCCACTTTCCTTTCAGGACTTCCCTTTGTACCTCTCAAGATTTATATACCACTATTTGCTAATATAACTACGGAAATTTTTAAAAATTATTTTTAAGTTCAATTTGCCAACAGATAGTATTAACACTCAGTGTGGAAAATTTTAAAATATGTATATATTTAATCTTTTACAATTTTTTTATTGCTTTAGATAACACAGGTAGTGAATGTGGATTGAAAAATAATTGATAAAATAATATCAAGTGATCCACCATCTAGGAAGGGGAGGTAGGTGGGCCGGGGGTGGGGGTGACTGGGTGATGGGCACTTGATGGGATGAGCACTGGGTGTTATTCTATATGTTGGCAAATTGAACACCAATAAAAAATAAATTTATACATAGAAAAAGAAGAAAGAGAAAGAAAGAAAGAAAGAAAGAAAGAAAGAGAAGAAAGAAAGAAAGAAAGAAAGAAAGAAAGAAAGAAAAAAGAAAGAAAAAGAAAGAGAAAGAAAGAAAGAAGAAAGAAAGAAAGAAAGAAAGAAAGAAAGAAAGAAAGAAAAAGAAAGAAAAAAAGAAAGAGAAAGAAAGAGAGAGAGAAAAAAGTGATCCACCATCTAGAGATACACCCTTCTGACATTAGGCTGTTGAATGCACTATATTTTTACAAATTAATATGTAATTCATTAATGTCAAGTTGGCCTTCTGTCCAGTTCATATGTTTTCTTAATTTGGACTTCTATAAAAGCTTTTTACGAGGGATCCCTGGGTGGCGCAGCGGTTTGGCGCCTGCCTTTGGCCCAGGGCGCGATCCTGGAGACCCGGGATCGAGTCCCACGTCGGGCTCCCGGTGCATGGAGCCTGCTTCTCCCTCTGCCTGTGTCTCTGCCTCTCTCTCTCTCTGTGACTATCATAAATAAATAAATTAAAAAAGAAAGAAAAAAAGAAAAAAAAAAAAGGTTTTTACGAAAGACCGGTTCCGGGCGCGGGGGCAGATCGCGCCCCCGTCCCCCCCACCCCACCCCCCCCCACCCCCCCCCGCACGCGGCGGCCGCCTGAAGGATGCGGCTCCCAGGAGACGTTTTGATGCCTTTAGCTGATGAATACGATCCCATGTCTCCTGACGATTATGAGAAAGTAGTGAAACGCCAAAGAGAGGAACGACAGAGACAGCGGGAGCTGGAAAGACAAAGAAATAGAAGAGCGAGGAAAGAGGCGTAGAGACGGACAGGAAGCTAGTGGGTTTTCGAGGCGACCAGATCCAGCTGTGATGAGGCCGAGGATTATGAGCGGGAGAGGCGGAGAAGAAGCATGGGCGGAGCTGCCATTGCACCACCCACTTCTCTTGTAGAGAAGGACAAAGAGTTGCCCCGAGATTTCCCTTGCGAAGAGGATTCCAGACCTCACTCTCCGTCTTCCAAAGCTGCTATCCCCCCTCCAGTGTACGAGGAACAAGACAGCCCCAGATCTCCGCCTGCACCTGGCAGCTCCTTCCTTGCCAACATGGATGGCACAGGAGCACATAAAATCATGCAGAAGTACCGCTTCCGGGAAGGCCAGGGTCTTGGGAAGCACCAACAAGGGCTGAGCATAGCACTGTCCGTGGAGAAGACAGGCAAGCGAGGAGGCAAGATCATTGTGGGTGATGCCACCGAGAAAGATGCATCCAAGGAGTCAGATTCAAATCCATTAACTGAAATACTTAAGTGTCCTACCAAAGTGGTCCTCCTAAGGAGCATGGTTGATGCAGGAGAGGTAGATGAAGACTTGGAAGCAGAAACCAAGGAAGAGTGTGAACAATACGGCAAAGTTGGAAAATGTGCGATATTTGAAATTCCTGGTGCCCCTGATGATGAAACAGTACGAATATTTTTAGAGTTTGAGAGAGTTGGGTCAGCAATTAAAGCTGTTGTTGATCTTTTTTTTTTTAAGATTTTATTTATTTATTCATAGAGACACAGCTAGAGAGAGAGAGGCAGAGACACAGGCAGAGGGAGAAGCAGGCTCCATGCAGAAAGCCTGATGTGGGACTCGATCCCGGGTCTCCAGGATCACACCCTGGGCTGCAGGCGGCGCTAAACCGCTGCGCCACCTGAATGGGAGGTAATTTGGTGGACGGGTGGTAAAAGCACGTTTCTACAATTTGGTTAAGTTCAGGGTCTTGGATTTGGTGGAACAAGTCTGATTTTAAGAACTAGAGCAGGAGTCATCTCAGATGATCCTTAAATGAGTTGCAGGCTGAGCAGAGAAGGAAAAGGCATCAGCCAGCCTGTGTGGCTGCTGCGTACAGAGATTCTTGGAAGGACTTCTAAGATATATGTTGAATGATCCCTTTTTTATTTTGTGGTTTTTAAAATATAGTATAAAAATCCTTAAAAAAAAAGACAAGTTCATTAACCTTTCTTTGTTTTGTTTTCTCCATTTAAAGCAATAAAGAAAAGAACACTTGGTATTAGTATTGCCAGGGTAGAATGGTTGCAAAAAGAAAGATAATATGAAAAGCAAGTGTCTCAGAAAAAAACCTCATTAACAGGGATGGGTTTCAAGCTTTGTGATTTCAATCTTTTCAGCCCATGACATTAACCTTCTCAGAAACTTCATACTTTCAAACCACCCATGTTTATTAAGACAAGCATTGAGAAAGTACTAAAGCCAAAAAAGATATCTTGTACCCTGAATTTACACTTACTCCAGTATCCACAAAGATTTGTTTGGCAGGCACTATTTTTTTAAAGAGAGGTTTTCTTTCTGCCGTTTATGGAGCCAGGAGTGAAGAAAACATAATAAAATATGTTATTTGAAACCAAAGACAACAGAATGTTCTGAGATGTCATTTATTTTGTTTAGTAACTTTAGCTATAGAAAGCTCAACAAATCCTACAGAGAGCTGTTCTTTAGAATGGAGAACTATTTTCTATCCCTTAATGATGACATATTTCTAAAGAAGAATGACTTGCCATTATCTCCTTAGGGTTCTAAACATAGCTAGAAGTCAATTTTAAAGTCTGCTGTAAGTTGTAAAGTTTTTAACAGCATTACCTTTGTTTTTCTAGTCTCGGGTCTGACAGTAAAATATATTTATTATTTTCAAGAGTTTTATAGACCTTCACTACTTCCCGGAAAATACAATGAATAGGAAGAAAGGATGAGCTAACTTGGTAAAGTAATTTGGGGATATAGAGATGAGATATCTGGTGCATATTTGTCAACGACCAGTGTCATTTATCAATGACCTTGGGAAGGTCATTTCATCTCTTTTTATTTAGACCTTATGTTAGCATCTTTTTAATGATTCTTCTCATTTAAGCCATTACTTAGAATACTAGAAAAAAGTCAAACTAACACTGATTTTCTAAGCACAGAGTGTGTATAAGACTGTCTACACGTCCATCACACAAAGGCAAGCTGCCCAAGCATCCCACAGGATGGCTTCACTGTACACTCTTGAAGGTGGATGCCTAATGATCTAGGGGCAAAATGCAACAGCCACACACCTGTGACCTCTTCAGTTTCCAAAAATGCTTAGGAGCAATTCTAACTAAAAAAATGACTGTGGATAAATTGCCTCAAGAACAAACGATTTCACATCTTAGAAGAAGGTCAAAGCAATGCATGTGTAAGTCTGGGTGACCCTCTGTTGATATTCTCAAATTAAAGAGAACTTTCAAGGTGTTACCCTCAGCCTCCTGTGCTCCTCCCTCACTTTCCCTCTAAGAGGCTTAAGACTTCAGCACTTTGGACCATGAGGAGTTGAAGAGGGCACCACTCCTAGAATATGTTCTAGCTAGACAAGGGAAAGGAGGGAAGAGGTGAAAAAAAAAAAAAAAAAAAAAAACAGTTGTAAAATTGTCATCCTGGTTCTGTGACTTCTAGTGCAACCTTATAATTTCAGTTTACTACTCTGACTTGTAACCAGATCACGTTACTAGGTGAGAAGAGGGTCCCTTGTTGTTATACATTCTGAGAGAAAACAAAATTTAGGGCACCAGAGAACAGGGAGTCTTTACTCTTGGTGTATCGTCTGGTATGCAACATATGTTTATTGAGCGCCCACCAGATGCTGAGTGCTGTGCTTGGCCCTGCTAAAGAATAGATAAAGATAGGTTAGGTCCCTTCCCCCAAGCTTACACTCGATTCAAGAGAAAAGATGAAAATACATCACTTTGATCATACCTAGCAAACAAAGTGAGGGTCAGCGGACCAGCAGCACTGGGTCACCTGAGATTTATTAGAAATGTGAATCATCAGGCTTTACCCCAGCCCTTCTGAGTCAGAAACTATATTTTACCAAGATCCCCAGGTAATTTTGTATGCAAACCAAAGTACTTTGAGAAGTACTAACAAATAGAACACTATTTTCTCCTCCCATGGGTCTATTATGCCACAACATTAAAAATAGCCACTGGCCCAGCTACATGCCAAGACCAAATGTGTATGTTCATGAAAGACAAGGATTAATTTAAAAGAAATATGCCTACGAGGCTGGAGATAACAGTAGACAAGCTTAGCAGAGAGGCTGTTGTTCATTTTTAGTGCTATCAGAGAATAAAAAAGAAGACATTCTTTTATTTAGCTTGCTATTTGTAGACCACTAAAAGGTACAAGTGACCTCATTAAAGGGAAGAAGGAAGAAAGATCTACAGTTTGAAATATGTTTCCATTAGTTTACAAGGCCAAAAAAGATAGCATCTGGAGGTTATTCAATTTTATAAAAGATTTTGTGATTTAGTGATTAAGATTCTTGTCTCCTTATTCTCTTTCTGGAATTAGCATTTCTCAACAAAAGGAGACCTATCAGCTAATGAAGGATTTTACTCAAAAGACATTTCAGTTACATGTAAGAAAACCAAAAGTATCAAGGTGAGTTGTGGAAGGCTACAGCATGTAATTTAAGTACAACATATGTAACATAATATCTAAATATTTTCATCTTTAAAAGTTATTTGAAATAAAAAACAGCCAATTTTTGTACTTAGTAAAGATAAAATCAATTTTAAAGTGATGGTTGATATCGGCAGAAAATGTACAAGTTACTTTGAATCACTGGACTATGAGGGAAACACCTAAGAATTTTTAATGATTACTAAATTGCTCTTCACAGTACTGATTACACTTTGCACTATATCCTGCAATTAGGTAGATGTATAATTATTACACATTACCATCGTATTACTATTCTTATACATTCATTCTTTATTCTTCTAGGTCCCTTAAAGAATCAATGACATTCCTGGAAGCTAAAATAGATTTCATTTATATTAATGCAGGTTCTGATTAGTTAATGGAAAATGATTCTATGCAAGTTCCTGTTTTGAATTATCCTTTATAGGTTTTTCACATGACTCTCTACTCTTTGTTTATTAGTATTTGTGGAGTGAAATGTAGTTCAAAAGAAGGAAGATGGGGCAGCCCTGGTGGCGCAGCGGTTTAGCGCCGCCTGCAGCCCGGGGTGTGGTCCTGGAGACCCGGGATCAAGTCCCACATCAGGCTTGTTGCATGGAGCCTGTTCTCCCTCTGCCTGTGTCTCTGCGTCTCTCTCTCTCTCTCTCTCTCTCTGTGCCTCTATGAATAAATAAATAAAATCTTTAAAAAAAAAAAAAAAAAGAAGGAAGATGTTCTTCCTTTTATCATTTCTGACTCTTTTTTAAATGCAAGATTAATCATGTTACTCATTAAACATGACTTCTGAAAATCGCATTTGGTCATTGAAGAACTATTTTTTCTCTTTTGTGGACTTCAATTCCCAATAGTGATGATATCTTACCATTTGCTGTGAGAAGGAAAACATAGCTGTGGCCCTAAAAGAAATTAAAAATATACTCTATTCTTGGTATATCGCCATTAATGGGAATATAAATTTGCAAGAACATTGCAAAGGCATTTGTTCTATCCAAAGTATTTGTGTTGCTTACCATGATGCTGTGGGATCCATGTTAGGAGATACACACATACATAGCCTGCGCCACTATAGAGTCTAACAATTGTGCTGTTGTTCTATTTGCTTGGTTTGGGTGTTTAATGAATTAACCATCACTATCTCTAATGTGTAAGGTGGGTCAAAAATATAAATACCTTAGAAATGAAATATAAATATGTAAGCATATGTATAGGGGGAAATGTGAAAATATTTATATTTCTAGAAATGTCTATATTTATATAAAATGTATAAGTGAACATAAAAATGTCAAACAGTAAGACTTTTAGTTCTAGAACATGAAAGTTCAGGTTTGTCATATTCTTTAGTTAGACACAAATATTTCTTCTCAAAGTAACACGTTTATTGTAAAAATGCACTTTGGGTGTCATGTTCATCATGAATGTTTCATAATTTGAGACATATAAAAAAATTTTTTTAGATAATCTCTAGACCCAACTTGGGACTCAAACTTATAAATAACCCCAAGATCAAAAGTCACATGCTCCACTGACTGAACCAGCCAGGCACCCTTAAAAATTATTTTTAATAGGGCGAGTAGTTTCTATTTTCTCACCAGATTTTCCAATGTTTATTTCATAATCATATCCTTATAGATACAGTTACTTTTAATTACAAGACCCTATTCTAACATTTTGCTATATGCATGAAAGAATCGATATCTCATCTTTTCAAAGTGAGGTAAGTCGTCTTCTGGGACAGTCTCATACAGATTCATGGAGATGTTGGTAATCAATAAAAAGAAAACTTAAATAGAGATCAGTGATTTTTCAAGTCTCAAAACAGAAATGAATAAATCAGACAAATTCAATTTTTACAAGAATGGCATAAAATAAAAAATCACAAAGGAAAGATAACTATTACTCCAACAGCCCACTGTAATCAAGCCAATACCAGAGTAAGAAGAAAATTCTTCAAGGTAAATGTTTCACACTAAGGTTTTCTTCTGTTCATTTTCTTGATGTTTATTTAGGAATCACAGCTGGGGTTTTTCCACATGCAATTTTCCATAAGTGGAAATCTGAATCTTCATGTTAACTTACATATTCTCTAAAATTGTGCCCTACGATTAGAGCTTCTATAATGATGGAATAAAGAAAGGGGCATTCTGGAGACATAATAATTGCCTATTTGGAGCCACAGGACTGAATTATCTGCTTTACAGAACTCAGAGTAAATTCTCTGCAAAACTCTTATTATGTAACTGACAGAATTTTGCTAATATTTTTGTTCCTTTGATTATTTATGTAAGAACTCATTCATGTATGTGATAAAGAACTGTGTGATGCTACTTTGTCCTACAATGCGGTATATGAAAGGGTCTTTTCTGGAATACAAACTCAATGGTATTTTCTTTACAATTCAGTTCATTTCATAACATATGACATATTATATATGAAGTACCTACTATGTGAGAAGTATAAGACCCTGTGTTTGACCCTACAAGGAATGGGATATAACAAGATAAATACGACTTAATCCAACAAAATTTCAATCTCGTAAAGAAAACAGAACACGTAGCATTAGTTACTCTACTATAATCTCCCCCACAAAAGTGTCATAGGAATTATTTAAACAAGGAGTAGACATATAGAGGACAGAGATAATTTCTTAATAGAGAAGGCTGAGGGAAAAGAGATTTGATCCCATGACTTAGGTAGCAGTCACAATGTTTTCAATCCAAATATCAGGCATACATTAAAAAAAAATTGGTACAGGCTTGCTTTCATAGTTTTTGGTCAATGGCATCATAACTCATTAGCATCTGCTAACACATCAGAAATTCCCCCCCAGCAGTCCTGCATTTATTGTCCTCTTCATCCCTACTCCTGGACCTCTTCCACACTGCTTCCATGGCACAGAAGACTCTGGGATAATCCCAGCCCTCTCTGTTTAGACACACTCAATGCCTCCTAGAAGTCCCAGTGGGAACAGAGATAGTCCTTTTTCGACTTCTCTATTTTTTAGAGTCCTCTAAATTTTTCTGCAGCTGTTATCACCTCTTACCTTTAGGGGACACTACCTTGAGGTAGAAAGATTTTGTGGCATAGATCCACAGTGGTGTGCACAAATGTATAACATATTGAAAAATGGTTAAGGTGTTGCCATGCTGATGGGTGCCTGGGTGGCTCGGTGTTTGAGCATCTGCCTTTGGCTCAGGGCATGATCCCAGGGCTCTGGGATCGAGTCCTACATCGAATTCCCTGTGAGCAGCCTGCTTCTCCCTCTGCCTATGTCTCTGCCTCTCTCTCTCTGTGTGTGTCTTATGAATAAATATATAAAATCTTTTTTTAAAAAAAGGATTTTTGGAAAAAAAAAAGGATTTTGCCATGCTGAGATGACAGAATGAAGTACTCTTTACATATTGCAAATAGGAAAGTTTAGAGGCCAGTTTCAACGTGCCACCTCAAAAAATGGGCTGGGGGTAGTGGTACACCTGGTTTGTCTGGGTGAAAGGAGAAGTAACAGGAGTGACTCAGTCAACATTCTGCCCATAGTGAAGTCATGTACAACAACATAGTAGAACAGCCGTTCGCTCATTCTTCCTTCCATGAACCCAGTACATCTAACATATATGTATCTTATGCTCTATCCAAGTACACGTGTCTTTGAGGTCAAGCATAATTCATCTATGAATCCTCAGCACCTAGCTGAAATGATGGGGATATATAATAAATTAATGATATACATTGATGATATATACTGTATTATGGTATTAAATAGTAAATCAATCAGTACTTGGGAGGAAAGATTAAAGGAAGACTACACAGTTATGATAATGTTCCTTTCCATGTTCTCTCTTTCATTTGTCCACCTCATCAACTTATTATGCTGGGAAGTTTTCACAAGGATTTAAGTGCAGAACATGTAATGGACACTGATATCATTGGTCTTGTACCTTAAAAAGTATAAAAGCCAGATTATAATATTAAGTCCATATGAATCAGTCACCAGTAACATTTAAATGTATAACACTTTTGCTAGAGTTAGCAGTGGAGGGGCTCTTAAAAGATTTTTATAATAAAGTGTTCCTTATGTACATCTAGAAGCACCCAAGAGTTAATTTTTTAAGAGAACCTACTATTGAGGAGCTCATGTACTCACCTACCATGATTCCCCACTATTTATAAGATAATATCTAAATTACTAGTGAAGCATTTAAGGACCTCTGATACATAACATGACCTCAACTCCCCCACTACTCCTGTACAAACATATTTTCTGATCTAATCAAACATACGTTACACATTGCATTTTTCCACCTCTGTTTATTTACACATGGCTCTCCTCTGTTCTCTCCTCCCTTTTACTGAAACAGAAATGTACCATATTCTTTAAAGTTCAGCACACAGCCCATCTCCATCAGGAACATTTTGCTGACTATGCCTCTTCCAAACTCTAAAAAACACTTGTTATCATTAATGACTATTTGGTATTCAGTAAATCATGTGCATGCATGTATCTGTGCATGTGTGGTTTGTGTATTTAAATGCAGCTATCTTCTCTCCCAAGTCAGGCTGGAAATTGCTATCTGACAAAATATATTTCACTGATTTTTAAATATCCACATCACCCAACAGGTTATTTTTCAATTAGTTCATTGGTTATTATGATCATAGTTTTATTTTTTCTATTTTAAAAAAATATTTATTTATTTACTTTAAAGAGAGAGAGTGGAGGGAGGGAAGGAAGGAGAGGGAGAGAGAAAAGCTTGAAACAGATTCCATGCTGACTGCCTAGCCCACTGTGAGGTTCAATCCCAGGATCCTGAGATCATGACCCAAGTCGCAATTGAGAGTTGGCCACTTAACTGACTGAATCACCCAGGCACCACATGATCATAGTTTTAAATGTATCTTAGGAAAAATATCAGAAATCGAGTGGATATTTTCTTCGATAGATAATTCAAAAAACATAAAAAAGTAAATACAATTAAGTACATTAATCACTCTGAACTTTATCTCATCTTGAGTCCCCTGTTTCTTCACTCTGATCTCCCTAATTTATTTTTACTTTCTGAATTTGGTCTGGTGAATCCTGTTCTTACCTCTATTTCACTGCTACCATTTGCACACATCTCAATATATATATATATAAACACTTCCCTATAATTTTTCCTATACAGATTCAACTTCCTTTACCAGATTTTAAGATCTGTGAGGTCACGGATTATTTCTTTTTAATCCTGTCTCTTTAGCTTCTAGCACATTGCCTCTTTGCTTCATAAGTGAATGAATCAGGACCTGAATCTTAAATAAGGCAAAGCACAAAATCATGTGTTTTTATTTTGTATACAAAGAAATCAAGGCTATGATAAGAAAGTGACCAAGTTAAAAAATCAGTGACAAAATGCAATCAGGACATCAACCTCTGGACACTTGGTCCAGCAAGTTACTACCATCCCCTACATAGCACTATCTTCACTGCAACCAGTCAAGGCTACTTCATGTAACTACCAGAAAGGACTTCCTCAGTTACAAGTGGTTTCCCAGGGTTAGAATTCATCCTATACACACATAATTTTTCTTTATCCAATTTCAACAATAAAAAATGATTGTTCTTACAGAATCCTTAACATATACTAAGTTCTAAGCTTTTACATCATTTAATACATTTAATTATCACAACCTTTCCTTTGTTACATATTTTTTATTCCCATCTTATGAATGTGGAAAATGAAATGTAAATTCAGTAATCTACTTAACCAAAACTATGGTAAGTAAAAAAAAAAAAAAAAATTGCATTCTATACTCAAAATGAAGCCCAGAGCTATTTTTTAGATTGTCAACAGACTATTTTAAAAATTAGAGCTGTCCTGGCCTAATATTTCTCCTTTGCAAGCATAGTGCTAATCTGCACAGTTAGCCAGAGAACACTATTAAATGACTGGGACAAAGAGCCTCTATTCTCAATTCCTTACCTTAAGCACATAAAACCTCTGAATCTATCACTGCAATGGAAAAAATAAATTACTGCCTTTCTAAATTCATTGTGTTTTTATGAGGGGAAAAAGACAGGAAGGATTGGATGAACTACAAAAGATCATACAAATGTCAATGGTTTGCTTAGGTCTGATTTTCACCACACCTTAGGCAAGGACTGTGTTGTGCACATTGTACAGATGAGGAAAACATAGATTCCAAATGGCTAAGGGGCTCTTTAGGGACATTAAGGAATGCAATGAGGTTGGATCCTAATGACTTGCCTCTCTTTCCAACACCCTTCTACTGCACCATGCCACCTTTCTGGTGGCTTTGCATATCAACATGATTCAATCTTCATCTTTGAATTAGAGAGAAATCCTGAAATTTTGTGATTTAACTCACTGGTCTAAATTTTGGATGCATATCTGAGTAAACATAAAAAATTGCACTACTTGTGAGTGTTGTTAATCCATTAAACAAAGGCACCACCAACCGCAGCTATGCATGTTTTCACATGCCACCATGCTGATCAGTTTGAGACCTCTCTACCAAGTGGGAATGGATTTGAAGCTTCATGTTAATTTAATCATTTCCTTCTCTACTGAGACTGTCAACAAGGCCACTGGTTGGCCTCCTTTTGATTTAGTATTTAAAATAACTCTTGATAATAGCAAAGGATCCTCATAATTTTTACAGGGGTTTTCATGATTTCTGTTCTAACTCCAGTCATTTACACATTTTGTACCTACCACAGAGCAGCAAACCACCTGGACAGCCTGGTTTGACAGATAGGGGAACATATGTATATGCCTCTGACATGTCCTTGGGCCCCTGTGTCTGGCTTTCCATTCTGGAGAATAAAAACAAGGACATTATGTGCAATTAGATTACCACATAAATATGTTTACATTTTTCACTCTCACACATACAAATATAACATTTTTTAATTTTTCACTTAATAAGTCATTAAGAAACAAACAATATGTTTGCTAAATATGTTTGCTTTGTCACATTCTTTAAGAATCCTGGATTTCTATTTCCTTTTTGGTGTGTTATGTGGCATCAATTTTTCTTACTCTAGTTAGGATGTAATCTCAATTGTTCAGTTTCTATTGAGCTTGGGTTCCCTCATACAACAATAATAAAAATAAGAGATGATAACAGCAATGAGAGTGATGCATTCAATATCCACGTCTATCAGTAAAGTAATTGAAACATTGTATCTCTTGGACTGAAGGTGGGGCCTGGATTCCACTCTCTGCTCTTCAATAACTGCAGAGCATTTTGGCCAAGTCTTAGGAACTCACCAGATCCAGGCTGCTCAGCTTTAAGTGAGAAGATAGGTTGACATCTTAGACCTCTTCTACTTTTAAACCTGCTGTGAGTGTATGAAATATTTAAGGATATACTACACAAATAATATATGGTGGAGGATACAAAACTATTGTCACTGTTCTCAGAGAGCTAATGATAAAAATAACGTAGAATAAGTGTAAGAAGCTAACGACAGAGACATTGGGTGTGAAAACCTTAACTCTTATATTAGGCTGTTCAGGCTGCTAAATCAAAATATCACAGAGTGGACAGTTCTAACAACAGAAATTTATTCTCTTGCAGTTCTGGAGGCTAGAAGTCCAAGAGCAAAGTGACATCAGGGTTGGTTTCTGATGAGACTTCTCTTGTTGGCTTGTAGACAGTCACCTTTTCATTGTGTCTTCACATTGCTTTCCTTCTGTGTGCAAAAAGAGAGAGAACTCTGGTGTCTCTTCCTCTTCTTATTAGGACCCTAGTACTATGGACTTAGGGCCCCACCCTTATGACCTCATTTAACCTTAACCAGCTCATGGAAGGAAGGCCCCATCTTCAAGTACCATCATATTGAGGATTATGGCTTCACCATTTGATTTTGGGGAACAGGAAGGAGACCTAATTCAGCCATCACAGCTCTCTTTCAGCTCTACCATGTATACAGCTGAATGCCCAGGACCAAATCAACCTCTGATTCTCATTTTCCTCATGGAGAATATAATCATTCATTCTTCAAAAAGAGATTGTGAGAACTGAACAGAATAAGAGATTGTAATGTGCAATATTAACTACAAAATGCTAAAGAAAAAAACATCAAAGTGATTATAAAAATGATTAGTGCTGGAAGAATTAAGTGCAAAATAAGTGCAGCATGAGTTCAAAACGACTCTCAGATGAAATCAAAGCAAAATCAAGGGAGGAGGGGTGAATAATTCTGAACAAGATTCTGATATACCACACTAACAAATACAAGGTTTTATCTGGAAGTAAATGGGAAAATTCTAGTTTTTTCAAGCGGAAGAAATGTATGGTATCCATGTGTTTCAGAGAAAAATAACCTATAGGTGTATTAAGAATTAAGTGCATTAACTGTTAGCATAATTTATGGACCAGATTTGTCAAAAAGAAGGCACTGGGGCTAAAATAAGAACATAGAATCTTAGTTATGAACATTGATTTTTTTAATCGCACTGCCCTGAATTTCAATCCTATTCTTGATTATTTACCATGTGAATTTGGAACAGTTTTAAAATCTTTTTAAGGGATACCTGGGTAGCTCAGCTGTTGAGTGTCTGCCTTTGGCTCAGGGAGTGATCCCGGAGTTCCCGGATCGAGTCCCACATCATGCTCTTTGCCTGAAGCCTGCCTCTCCCTCTGCCTATATCTCTGCTTCTCTCTGTGTCTTTCATAAATAAATAAATAAATAAATAAATAAATAAATAAATAAAATCTTTTTAAAAAATAAAAAATTAAAATCTTTTTAAGCCACAGCTTTCTCACCTTTAAAGTGAAAATAAGATTGCTTCTATCAGGCTGTCATAAAAGTGATAATACTACAACTTAATAAGTTATCAGTAGCTTAGCAAATATTATCATTGAAAAGACCCTAAAGGATATGTGAAAAAATGAATAAGCTGTGTCAACAGGAATGGGCAACTGTGTTTAGGAAATGAAGCAGACAGGGAGTAATAAACAGAAACAAATGATATATTTGAAAAGAGGAGATGGAGTTAAGGTAACAGAGCTTCCTGTATAATAAACCACTCCAAAACCTCAATGGCTTAAACAATTATTTATTCTCACTAGGTTGGCTGAGAGTTGGCTGATCCAGTCTGCACAGGTAAGCAGCTCTGCTTCAAGCTACAGGTCTGGCCAAGCTGGGCTCTCCACCCTATGTCAGGCTCACATCTGCTCCCCCAATTCTTTCATCCTCCCCGGATCATAGTCTAGCTGGGCTGCGGGCCTCTCACGGTAGTGGCAGAAATGCAGTTAGGTAACCCAGCAACTGAGTGCCTTCCATGCCTCCACTTGCATCCTGTCTGCCCCGATTCTATTGCCAGAGTAAGTCACATGGCCAAGCCCAATGTCAAGGAGTGGAAAGTACATTCTGCCCACCATGAGTTCAAAACAACTCTCAGATGAAATCAAAGCAAAATCAAGGGAGGAGGGGTGAATAATTCTGAACAAGATTCTGATATACCACACTAACAAATACAAGGTTTTATCTGGAAGTAAATGGGAAAATTCTAGTTTTTTCAAGCAGAAGAAATGTATGGTATCCATGTGTTTCAGAGAAAAATAACCTATAGGTGTATACTACAGAGACTGAATGAAGGATATCAGGGAGACTGGTTAAAGGGTTAACATGGCAGCCATCTGGGAAGTGTTGGTCAGAACTAAATTGGCAGGTCACATGGCAATCACGTGGCAAAGAAGGGACAGACACCAAAATCACATCAAAGCAAGAAACCATGAGACTTAAATATTGTCAGATATAGGAAAAGAAGTGAATTTTGGAAGAGTGGTAGAATGGTTACCAATTACTGCACAAACAATTAACTCAAAGCTTTGTAAATAACAATATTTACAATCTGAGATCAACTTTTAAGCTGGGAATTCTGGAACAACTTAGTTTGGTGGTTCTGGCTCAGTGTCTCTTATGTGCTTGCGTCAGGCACATGTCAGCGAGGGCTACCATCTAAAGGCTGACTGAAGCTGAAGAGCCACTTCCAAGCCAGCTCTCTCTCTCACACATGCACATACGCACACACTCAGCTGGCACATTGCTGCTGGCTGTGGCTGCAAGCCCTCAGTTCCCTTCCACATGGGCTGTGGAGACTGTCCTTACAATACGCTAGCTTATCCCTGAGTAAGTGACCTAAGAGGAAGCAAAATCAAAAGCAGTAAAGTCTTTTACATATGACCTAGCCTTAGAAGTCACACATGTCATTTCTATGTGAATGAAATACATACAGTCACACATTCTATTCATTAGAAGGGATTATTAAGTTCTTCACACATTCTTTTGAAGAGAGGAGTGTCAAAGAATTTTTGGACATAAGAAGATAAAAGCAGCACAGGAAAATCGTCTACAGTATTTACTTTGCAATAAGCACAACCACCAATGGAAATATCAAGTGGACAACTTGGCTATTGAAATACAATTTGGGCCAAAAGGATCACTTTTGGAGTTATCTATATGGTCACAGCAAGTGAAGCTTCTTTTATCAAATAGATATTTGGCTTTCTTCCTTTGAATCTGATAAATAGTAAGGTAGGTAATAGGAGGTGAATCAGAAAATTGTTCAGAGCTCTGGACAAAGCAATTGAAATATTGTTAACACAGCACTACCTATATTCAAGCAATTTATAAGGTATAAATCATTCTTGAGACAGCTATAAAAGGACATTCAGGAGAAATAGTCTGGATTACATAGAAAAAGCAAATTAATGACAAAATCACATGACAAAACAATATTGATAACAGTTAAAGTGGAGTAGATTTGAAAAAGGATTTTTAGGCTACACAATACAGTGTAGTTGTGTGTTAAACACATCACAAGTAAAAATATGAAGAAGAAATACTACTCAACCTGACATCTGCTATCCTGGCACTCACACTCACAAAATGTTTTCAAATATGAAGTAGTGGGTAAGGGCAGCAGTACAAAAACATGTCCTTCTTTTTATCTTTGTTTCTTTAGCACTTTGCATTGAACTAAATTGATGATAGTATAAAACAAAACTTTCTACTAAAATTTTCTACTACTTTTTCTATAAAGTAAAACTTTCTACTAAAATGTCCAGCAGGAAAACCAAAGGATTATCACACAAAAATTAAAAATAAAAATTGCTTTCCCCCCCCAAAAAAAGAAGAAAGAAAAAGACTTTCTCTAAATTAAATTTTAGCAAAACTATGAGCAGGCTGTGTTTGATTCCATTTCAAAGTTTGGGACTGACAGCCATAAGATTGTCAGCCAGGTAGAAAATGACAGGACTTTATAAAATCCCCTCTGATCTGTGGCCTGGTTTTCAAATAACTGACATTCTGAGGTTGGCTTCTTCAGAGCTAAAAGAACCTCTTATTTAATATGTTTTCTCCAGGCAGAAGGGTTCTAAGTATTTTGCTTAAGGGGGTTGGTCCCTTTGGTCCTTTAAACTGAGGGAACGATGCACTGGCCCCAAATCCATAAACACTGAAGACGAGCTTCAGTTTCCAGGTTCTAAAGAAGCTGCTTTTCCACAAAGTGGCCTTGTGATGTCTGTCTGTCTGGGTTCTGTGCAGGTTCAATCGCTTCATTGAAAACATAATAAAACTATGGAGAATGGAACTTGGTGACCCTGTTTCACACTTTTCCAAAGCACAAAAAAAAAAAAAAAAAAAAAAAAAGAATCGAGGGCATTGAAAAGTGAGTCCAAACTTTTATGGGTTTTCTTTCCCCCAGACCTCAGACAACAGCATTGTCATGAAGCAGCAGTATTCCTAAAAGGAGTCTGTTCATTGATATGCAAATGTGGGCTACAAACATCCCATTGGGCTGCGGAATCCCTGTGTCTAGCACTGTCACACAAATAGTTTTTGAATCTGAGCAGTTTATTCAGGACCATAAATATGTGTTTCACCCTGTGAACAAATTCTGTTTGCTCACCGAGTTCGCAAGCCCTGAAATACAAGGTAGACTATAAAACAGCCCCATTTGATAGGATGCGCCTCTGAGCAAAGATACTTCTAAATGGACCAGATTTTTATTTACTGCCCAAGATTGTCGTGCAAACGTAGCCTTCCCCAGATGGTAAGGTTTTTTGGTTTTGTTTCTTTAAGTATTATTTTAAAGTAGATGCTCTTGTCTTGAAATAACTTACTTGCTTTTAAAAATAGAAATGTAAAAAGAACTTTAGTTCGCGATGTTACCGCGTTGTTAGTAAAATTGGGAAAACCTTGCTATTGCTCCTGAATAGATCAGTGACAGTGGAAGAAAGAAAAATAATATTTTAGACATTTTTAAGTCAGGAAGAGAATGGGGGAGGGGGGAGGAATTTACTCCCAGAAACCATGTAAATTAACTTTTAAAATCGTTTGAAAAAACATTCCAACCACCAGAATTCTATTGAGCCCGCAGAATTTGTATAGACTCTACCCACATTTCCCAGTGCTATTTCCAGCCCTTCCTAACCATCCCACTTCTTTCTAGAGCCACTCCACCTCTAGGTAACTGCTTGCATGTAGCCAACCCACTGAATGCTCATATTTTCCACAGTACCATTGAACACATGGAGGGGACAGAGGACAGAAAAGTTCTCTTTATGAACTCTGTCCTGATCCTCTAAAACACTAGACTCATGAGTATATGTCTATTTTCATAAGAAATCAAAGCTGAGAAAAATTAACACAAAAACCTAAGATTCTGAAGGAACATATGAAGCTCATATGCCTATATGGATGAGTCTGACAGAGTTCATAATATCAAGACAGAGACCAAACTGCATTAAAGCACCTATCACTGGTAATTTTTTTTTTCTGATGACAGTGAAATAATTAAAGAAAACTTAAGTCTGTGACTGACTACACGTTGCGCCCTGATGACTATTATCGGTTCACCGTCTGTTTTGATTTAATCCTCAATATAAGATGGTACCGTTCTTTGCCCTACATGGAGGTCCTCATTCTTATTGTCCTTCTCTGTTCTTTATTTACTCAAGCAGATGACACCAGATGGAAGTGGGAGAGGGATGAGGAACTGAGTCAGACTCACAGTCAGGTGAGAAAATAATCTCTTAGCAATTTCAGGGAAGTCACAATTAACTACACTTTTGAGAATAGAGAATTCCATTTCTTCCTTTGAATGCCATTTAATATTAAATATTGAATTCTCTTTTTTTTTAAGATTTTATTTATGTATTTGACAAGAGAAAAAGAGAGCACAAGCAGGAGGAGCAGCAGGCAGAGGGAGAGGGAGAAGCAGGCTCCCAGCTGAGCAGAGAACCAGAGGTGGGGCTCCATGCCTGGACCCTGGTATCATGACCTGAGCCCAAGGCAGGAGCTTAACTGACTGAGCCGCCTAGATGCCCTAAATTATTGAATTTTAAAACAAATAAATTTCTCTCATTTCTACAATGTATTTTTTAGATGTTAATCCTTAATAATTACTTTATTTCATCAAAAGCATGATCGAATGATAAAATCTTTCTAAATAGCTTCTCAGAGTATTTCTTAAATCTCTTAAGTAGAGGTGCTATATTAAATAAAGGCAACTAAACCCCAACCATTAATTTGATCTAATTTGAATAGTTATTATAATATGTTAATATAATATGCTATGGCATACTCATGGTTTATTGGGAAATCCTGCTTTCTTTTACAAGAGTTGTTGATTTTAACCAACTAATGAAACCCATTATATTTGGACAATTGAATATAAGGAATGATGAATCTAAATTATAGTTAAAAGTTATATATAGTTAATATCTCAATCTTGTTTCACAAAATAAAAAAAGAAAGACAGGAAGGGGATTTAAAAAATAAAATTACAAAAGAACGACATGACATTTCAAGAAAATGTGAGTAAACATTCTTTCATTCCAGAGTTTAAAGAAAAGGAAAATCGTCGGCCACCCCATCGGGAAAAGAAATGTAACAATATTCAGAAAAAAGAATGTTAAGATTATGAATCAAGGCTTTCCATGCCAAGAAGACTTTGAATAATATTAATTTTCTCAGGTCAAATTTTGGAAGTGGCTAGTACTCTCCTCTAATTTTCAGCAGTATCTAGTGTGTGTCTCTCTTTCATAGCTGTACACAATTGGTGAGATACCAAAGCATAACAAAAATGAGGCATAGCTTAGGAAAGGGGAAATTAGACAATCTTTATTGAATTTTTGTGATTACAGTTATAAATTTTGCATAGAAGATCCAGCCGAAAGCATCTTAGACAATGTCCTGACCTGGGTGGAAGCTTTTCTGCTGAAATCACCATCCAGTTTGTATTGGTTTCTTTCTATCCAGTCCCCCAGAGCAGGTGTCATGAATGACAAGCTGAAAACTTGGAGAAACTTTTTAAAGATATAAACACTTCTTCAACTATTTCATTTTGTATTTAACTGTATAGGTCTGAATATTTGTGTCATAGTCTCTTGGATTTTAATGACATCTGCTTAGTTTTAAACGTGCGCATTCTTGGATACTTTTGTTGTGTCTCAGACTGGGCTCTTCTTTGAGGCACTGGTGCCATCTGCTGGATACAAATAAAATTAGAGACTGGGGACCATTGTTCAGTGTGTGAAAAAAGTCCAACCAAGTGTGTAGCCCTTGTTCCTTAAAATTTCACCTTTGTAAAAACACACTGTCCCAGAAAAATAGTTTCAACGCTGTGTCTCAACTGAGTAAACCAGAACTGAGTTTACTGAGTAAACCATAAAGTGAAAAAGGTTTTTTTTGGAATATTTGCCCCAGCGAATATAGTTTAAAAGCAAATTTAACATTCAACAAAACAAGCTCTGAGTATTCTGGGAACACATGATAAAGAGGACTCAGCAGCCTGCCTTCAAAATACTAGTAGTCTCATGTGTTAATAGATCTAAAGAAAGAAATGCAATGAAATAAAAGTGCTGCAATAGAATAATTCCATCATTTCTGTGAAAATTTATGTGACGATATACTCACTCTCAGAATAACAAAGAGAGTAATAGTTCTGCAATGTTAGACAACTGGCTTTTTTTCATTTAAGAAAGCTAAAACTAAAATATTAATATCTTATTCAAACCAGAACCCAGACCAACTAGTGCTCTTTCCATGGCTTTCCTTTTCTGCACGGTAATTTCTTACTGATTACTTCACAGATGACAAAGTAAAGGTAAGCATATTAATAAAAATATAGGCCTATAATATGCCATCAAGCTAATACCCAGAAGAGGATGTGGTCTGAGTATATACACACACACACACACACACACACACATACAATGATACAATGGAATATATATATACATACATATATATATATAATGGAATATTACACACCCATAAAAAGAAGGAAATCCTGCCATCTATGACAGCATGGTTGGAATCTGAAGGTATTATGTTAAGTGAAATAAGTAAGACAAATAACATACGGTGTCATTTATATGTAAAATTTTAAAAACAAAAAATTGAGTTAAAATATGCGGAGAAACCACTGGTGCTTGCCAGAGGCAGAAGGTGGGGACAGTTGGGAGAAATGGCTGAAGGGGTCAAAAGAGAAGTTTCTAATTATAAAATTAAAATAATTAAGTTCTGGGGATGTAACATATACAGTACAGTGACTATAGTTAACAAGACAGTATTATATATTTGAAAGTTGCTGAGAGAGTAGATCTTAAAAGCTCTCAACACAAGAAAAAAAAATTGTGGGGCACCTGGGTGGCTCAGTCCGTTAAGTGTCTGCCTTTAGCTCAGGTCATGGTCCCGGGTCCTGGCGTCAAACCTCATGTCAGGCTCTCTACTCAGTGGGGAGCCTGCTTCTCCCTCTCCCTCTGCCTGACACTCCTGCTTGTGCTCTGTCAGAGAAATAAAATCTTTTTTAAAAAATGTAATTATGTATGGTGATGGATGTTAACTGGACTTATTATGGTGATCATTTCACAATATATATATATGTCAAATTATTATGTTGTACACTTGTAACTAATATAATATTATATGTCAATTATACCTCAATTAACAATAATAATATCCAAGACATAAAAAACAATGAGAAAATGTATTTAAAACCTTCTCACATTTTTAATCACACCATTTTATTGTTGATTGGTTTGAGGTATGTCCTTTTCCACTAGATAAAAGATCATATACCGGAACTCAGCAGAATGCCTGGCATATGTACAATAGTTTTGTGATAAATGAGTGAATGAATTCATTCTAGACTTGTTTTTGTTCTCTTAGCCTAGTGAGAAGGAAAATATTAAGGTAAGATGACAGGTTGCTGAAGGAAAAAAGAAAGAACTGATGCATATAAATGGAACAAATTAAATTTTATAGGCTAACAAAAAATTTAGAACTTGCTCTTATTTTTCTCAGGTACACATTGAAATACTTATGGATACTTTAGCTATACTTAAATGAAAATCAAAGGATTAACAATGCCAAAAGAATTGCTCAAGCTAAAAGGTATTTCATACTTTTCCCTCTTTAAAACAAATAAATATTAATTTGGATAAGAAAAGACATTGAAAACCAGTAATATAGGAAGGTAGAGGGAAAAAAAGCATTTTCCTCATCACAAAGGTAATTATCCCCTGTGATAGGCACTATTGTAATTGCAAACTAGTATTAATTTATTTAATCCTCAAAACATCTCTAAGAAATAGGTATTATTATTTATTTCACTTTAAAGAACAGCACACTGAGGCATGATTTTAACAACTTGCCCAGGATCATAAAGCTAGGACACGAAGAAAATTTGTCTACACACACAGTGGGGAAGGGCTTAAACTCTTATTATATTAATGTTTCTTGAAGTGTGCTCCACAGACCATTTCAGGGAGTCTATGAAATCAAAACAATGTTCACCATATCATTTGAGACACTGATTATCACCATAAAACCATAACTCCGTAATTCTATCCTAGTTCAGTCTAAAGCTCAGTTGTACAAAAACTACCAGTAAGAGTAGAGGAAAATTACATTGTAATGGTAGGTTGAATTAGATCATTTAAGGTCTTGAACTCTAGGCTGAGGATATATTTCTGCATGCTATAGAAAGGTAATTAAGATTTTGAAAATGAGAGGCAACTGGGTGGCTCAGTGGGTTAAGCCTCTGACTCTTGGCTCAGGTTATGATCTCAGGGTCCTAGGATGGAGCCCTGAGTCAGGCTTTGGGCTCAGTGAGGAGTCTGCTTGAGATCTTTTGTGTCCTGCCCCACCGCAAGCTCTGTTGCTCTCTCTCTCTCTCTCTCTCTCTCTCTCTCTCTCAATTTCTCTAAAAATAAATAAATCTTCTTTTAAAAAGGTTTTGAATATGAAATTGTGCTAAATGAAATTTGAAAGAAATGTGTAAAGTGAATTGGAGATACAAAAACTGAAGGTAGAGTAGAACTGAGAAACAAAAGATAGCTAATTGAATGGGAAAAAAATTACTGCAAGAAAGTAGTGAATGTCTTACAGAAAATATTAAAGAAGTAAAAGAAAAAAAAAGAAGTAAAAGAGATGAAAAGCCTAAGAAATTATTTCTAAATGTTTTAAGTATACAGACAGTTACCATGAGGAAAAATATAACTCACTTTCTGTCATTAATGCAGGAGTCCCCTTATGGAGAAATGGACTTAAATTTCAGCCAAATGGGCAGCCCAGGTGGGTCAGCAGCTTAGCACTGCATTCAGCCCAGAGCCTGATCCTGAAGACCTGGAATCGAGTTCCTCGTCAGGCTCCCTGCATGGAGCCTGCTTCTCCCTCTGCCTGTGTCTCTGACTCTCTCTCTCTCTCTCTCTGTCTCTCTCTGTGTGTGTGTGTGTCTCTCATGAATAAATAAATAAAGAATCTTTAAAAAAAAGAAAAAACTTCAAAAACTTTTCAGCCAAATAATTTGATTGAATTAGAGTAAATTGTTGATCAATAAAGATGATTAAATATTGGAATATACCATAAACAAAAGGTCAACAACATCTCTCCCTGGAAATACAGTAGATGTTATGCTTCGTTTGATCACTGGCTACAGCAGATATCTATTGAGAGGCAGTATAATGAAAAGTGTGGTGAATCACAGCTCAGAAGTTCTGGCCTAATTATGCCATCTGTTAAGTTCCTCATCAGTAAAATAGTTACATTCTGACTGTCTTTTTTTTTTTTTTCATCTCCCATATGTTTTTTATAAGGACCATCTTGTACACAAAAGCATATGGTAAGTATAAAATACCGCTCAACAATAGACGCTTATGTTGATGCTGACAATGGCAATGACAACTCAAAAGCCCACCCTTTCCTATGATTTTATGAAGATCTCATATTTATTCTTCTTCTACTCGTATATTTTATTCCAGAGTCTGGGAAAATAGTTGTGAGTAAACAGACAAGACCTCAAACTAACAGAAACACAAGTTTTTAATAAAAACATTTTGGTTTACACTGGGAATCTATTTGTTCCCAGATCTATTTGCACTAACAAATATAAGTACTAAAGTTATATGGAGTACACTTTAGATGATATTTTCTTGACTTTTGAGGGGTGATTTTGTAAAAAGTTTAACAAAAGAAAATAATTTCAAAATGGTAGAAGTTACAGAAGTTTGCAATTTGTCAATGGGTGTGTTCCAAAAGGTACAATATGTAACCTGAATTTTAGCCAGACAAAAATCACAAAAGAATTCATTAAAAATAAACAAAATCAAATAAAGTTGGTAATTTAATCAAGTTTTGTGGTTTATTTTCTTAAAATTGACTCAAATATGTTAAAAGATAATCCCCTTTGAGAGGATTTCCTAGATTTGCATTCTATCCTATAATGAAAAGAGGTAAGGATATTGTATACACAGACATAAACAAAAATGCTGCTTTTACATAAATACATATGCTGTATATACATATCTTTGAATAGAGGGATTTATTTAGGTGAAATATATTATAGGCTTTTGAAAAATGCCTTTAAAATTTTTCCTTCCCATAATGAAATACAGTAGAAAAAAGGATCATTTTACAAGAGTGTTTTATTTTTGCCATCTTTCATCATATTTGAAGAGAAACAAGACGTTAATCTTATGGCAATTCCAGTCTCTTATAAGGAATACTATTTGGGTTCTCATAGCAGATGTAGCCAATAAATAATACTATTGCCACTATTTGCCTGAATAAGCAGATCAATTGGCAGTAAAACCAATATAAAGATATTAAAGCCTTTCCCCAAATACACACACTCACACCGAGCTATTTCACAAAGGCATAGAAACTTCAATCACTTGAAATGGATTTCCTAACAACACTGCAAAATAGGAGGGAGAAACCATGGACTTAAGTTGATGACTTCGTGACCACAGTGTGATGGCAGATATATTTCATGTTACATACCAAAAAGGATATTTCACTCATTTCCTGCAGATGCCAAAGACAGGAAGATAAAGTCACATCTCACTGTGATGTTAAAAATATTTTAATAACCATGGACAATGTTTACACCAGCAGACATCGGGAAAATTATCTAAGCCTTGTTTGCATTTGAGAAAGTATCTTCAACTATACTCATTTGAAAGGTCTTCACAATAAAAATAAAACTGATTTTTAAAATCTCTAAAATGTCAAAGTTTTGCTTTGAAAAATCAGTATTTACTGAAATTATTTTCTTCTACAGTTTTCACCTTCTCAAACATGTTTCTATTATACATAAGGTATTAACATATCAAAATAAAATTCTCCAAACTGAGAATTTCAAATTTTTAAAACTGATTTCACTGAAGACAGAAAATACACAGTTTGAATGTAATATTCAAAATCTTCACCAAAAACTTAGTCATTTCTGACCATCATTGAGAAAATGAAATAAAATACACTGGAATGTTCATTTAATAGGGAATTTACCACTTAAAGACAGAGGAGAAATTGTGCAAAACAGATGAAACAATCAACTATAATAGTGAGCAGCTGCACACCTTCAGAAAACAAGTAAAAATTCTTACAGGAGGGATCCCTGGGTGGCGCAGCGGTTTGGCGCCTGCCTTTGGCCCAGGGCGCGATCCTGGAGACCCAGGATCGAATCCCACATCGGGCTCCCGGTGCATGGAGCCTGCTTCTCCCTCTGTCTGTGTCTCTGCCTCTCTCTCTCTCTGTAACTATCATAAATAAATAAAAATTAAAAAAAAAATTCTTACAGGAAAAGCAAAAAGAAGCATTTGTTCTTATTAAAGCCAAGTGATTTCCCATGAGAAATAAAACCCATAATAATTGGTCAAAACTCTATTGGCCAAGAGAAAACTCAATGACTTAAGAAAAGAAAATGCAGGGCAGCCCAGGTGGCTCAGCGGTTTAGTGCCGCCTCCAGCCCAGGGCCTGATCCTGGAGACCCGGGATCGAGTCCCGTGTCGGGCTCCCTGCATGGAGCCTGCTTCTCCCTCCGCCTGTATGTCTACCTCTCTCTCTCCCTCATTAATAAATAGATAAAATCTTTTAAAAAAAGAAAAGAAAATGCATAGGACAGGGGGAAAATTTTCAATAAAGCAGAGCTTACATTTAATCTTTTAGATGCAAAGGGGCTTTTTATGCCCAATGTTTAAAGTGGCAAATATGTCAAAGGTCTGAGAGGACCACCAAGTCATATGGATTATCAGATCACCAAGAAAAAGGAAGCATTAAACTGTTATGGCTGGGGGATGAAGTATTTAAATAGCCTCTGTGGACCAAATATCATCTCTGTGTGCTCAAAATCGTGGAATGTTCCCTCCATCAAATCATTCTATTTTTCCCAATAATTTCTCTACAAGAGACATATACAGTTTATCCTGTTGAACTTGACAGACTCTCTCTGCACCAGACTTGAAGATTTACTATGCCTCCTTTTCTTAACACCATACAATTATGCATCTTCAAAAATGGAATCCAGTAGAAATGATGCCAATGATGGTCTTGGACATGTACATACATCTGATCCAAGTTCAGCCTTTCTTCCTCTACTTGGTCCTCCAGTCAGATGTTGAAGGCAAGTTACACGTGACAGTCAGTGCAAGGTTAAGTATGGACAACCAGAAGAATACTCAATATTGAGAGATGACCTTGGTCTAACACATCTCCCATTTACATAAAAAATGTTTCTACACTAAGCACAGAAATATTTCCCCTCTCCCACATCCTGAAAGCAGACAAATTCGGCCCTCTACTGAGCCTATTCTGAAGATCCTGACCCCCAGCAAAATTCCTTTCTAAGCAAACCTTTCTTTTTTCTTTTTAATGAATTTATTTTTTTATTGGTGTTTAATTTGCCAACATGCAGAATAACACCCAGTGCTCATCCCATCAAGTGCCCACCTCAGTGCCCACCACCCAGTCACCCCCACCCCCCGCCCACCTCCCCTTCCACCACCCCTAGTTCGTTTCCCAGAGTTAGGAGTCTTTCATGTTCTGTCTCCCTTTCTGCTATTTCCCACTTATTTTTTCTCCTTTCCCCTTTATTCCCTTTCACTATTTTTTATATTCCCCAAATGAATGAGACCATATAATGTTTGTCCTTCTCCTATTGACTTATTTCACTCAGCATAATACCCTCCAGTTCCATCCACGTCAAAGCAAATGGTGGGTATTTGTCATTTCTAATGGCTGAGTAATATTCCATTTAAACAAACCTTTCTAAAGAAAATCTACACTTTGTCTTTTAGCTTCATTGCTGTTAAGTGATTATACTATTACTCAAACGGAAGCCTGATAGAAGTATGATTCAGGTAATACTTCACAAATGCAGAACATTTAAGTGTGATTTTTGAAAGTAATTTGCTTCCATTTTAAATTTACTTTATCCTTTATAATAATCTTGAAATTTTTCTTTTTTCATCTTATTGCTATTAGTTAAGTGGATATGCATTTTTTTCTATTGAAACTTGGTAGAATTTTAATTCTTAAAATATTATTTTATAAATGTAGATTATTTAAATTTACTTATGAATAAATTGTATGTACATTTTATTCCACTGACAGACAGTGTAAAAGTAGCATTTTGTGTTTAGTCTTTAACAAGTCCACTATAACATGAACTATAGCAAGAATTTTATGTAATTCAGCAAGCAGATATACTTGTGACTCAAGGGTCATGTCTGTACTCCAAGGGCTGTGTTTATTCTGTACTCCAAGGCTGTGTTTATTAAGACCAAAAAAAGTAGCTTGATATCCATATGAGTATATTTTAATATCTTTTTAAAAGTAAGTATACTTGGTTTCTACCATTGTATCTAATCCTCTATTATGCCCTGTGAATTATTAAATATATGTGTATGTATAAACATATATATTTAGAGCAGTCTTAGAGATTAACAATAAAAAGTAACCATTTTTGTCCATAGAAAGATGAATGGATAAAGAAGATGTGGTTTATGTATACAATGGAATATTACTCAGCCATTAGAAATGACAAATACCCACCATTTACTTTGACGTGGATGGAACTGGAGGGTATTATGCTGAGTGAAATAAGTCAATAGGAGAAGGACAAACAGTGTATGTTCTCATTCATTTGGGGAATATAAATAATAGTGAAAGGGAGTAGAGGGGAAGGGAGAAGAAATGAGTAGGAAATATCAGAAAGGGAGACAGAACATGGAAGACTCCTAACTCTGGGAAACGAACTAGGGGTGGTGGAAGGGGAGGAGGGCAGGGGATGGGGGTGACTGGGTGTTATTCTGTATGTTGGCAAATTGAACAATAAAAAATAAATTTATTATTAAAAAAATTTTTAATAAAAAATAAATTTATTATTAAAAATTTTTTTAATAAAAAAATAAAAAGTAACCATTTTAAATTTTTTTTTATTTTAAATTTTCTAGTTAAAAATTAGTATCTACAATTTTACATCATTATCTCTGAAACCAAACATCCAGCTTCCACTTTTCTAAACTGAATGACATCAATTTTTTTCTGACTAAACACCTCTTGTAGGCAAGGACCATCCTGTAATACAGTATGTTTGAACACAGTAGACCTATAAACATTATAAATAGATTGATGATATAATATGAACCTAACAGACATTTACACAGTATTTATTTTGTGTAAGATTTAGTGCTAGGTACTTTATGATAACTAATTTAATCTTTATAACATTTCTTCTAAAGTTGGCACTATTATGATGTTTTATTTAAATATGGGAAAGTCGAAGAAGAATAGGTAAGGATGACCTCATGACCCTGGACCAGCCAAACCCCTTGCATACTGTGCACCCTAACCCCTTGCATGCCAGCACTTACCTCCCTCAATGTCACCACAATGCCCAAGAGAGAGGCTGAAGGGGATGCTAAAGGAGATAAAGCCAAGGTGAAGGATAAGCCACAGAGAAGATCTGCAAGGTTATCTGTTAAACCTGCTCTTCCAAAGCCAGAGCCCAAGCCTAAAAAGGCCTCTGCAAAGAAGGGAGAGAAGGTACCCAAAGGAGAAAAGGAGAAAGCTGATGCTGGCAAGGATGGAAATAACTCTGCAGAAAATGGAGATGCCAAAACAGACCAGGCACAGAAAAGCCGAAGGTGCTAGAGATGCCAAGTGAAATGTGTGCATTTTTGATAACTGTGTACTTCTGGTGACTGTACAGTTTGAAATACTATGTTTTATCAAGTTTTATAAAAATGCAAGGGATCCCTGGGTGGCGCAGCAGTTTAGCGCCTGCCTTTGGCCCAGGGCGCGATCCTGGAGCCTCGGGATCAAATCCCACGTTGGGCTCCCGGTGCATGGAGCCTGCTTCTCCCTCTGCCTGTGTCTCTGCCTCTCTCTCTCTCTCTCTCTCTCTCTCTTTCTGTGACTATCATAAATAAATAAATAAAAATTAAAAAAAATAAATGTAACTTTAAAATAAATAAATAAATAAATAAATAAATAATAAAAATGCAAAATCTTGTTTTACTTTTTTTTAAAGCTATGTTGTTAGCACACAGAACACTTCATTGTTGTTTGGGGTGTCACTAATAGAATATCTCTGAAGCTAGTTTGATAACCAGGGGAAAAACACCTTTCCCTTCTAGTTTTGAGAAACTTCCTCTTGGCTCCCAGGAGGAGGGATGTTGACACACATGAGCCACTTTGGTGGTGTGGAAAAACTAAAACTCATTTTTTTATGTCTTCTTCTCCCTCTCTGCCTTCAACATAGACTTGACTCCCTTAAACCCAGAGGCCTTTTGGAACCTGACCTCAAGAAATGGTTCCCAGTATGTCAGGCAATCCGGACTTTAGAGTGTCACCACTGAGATGGCGTCCCTCAAAAGAGTCCCTTTTTTTTAGTTTGGGGATCTTCAGATTGATAATTTTGCCATTTTCATTTCATTTCCTGAAAGTCAGGGTCGGCTTGTGAAAAATTACACTGTACTGCTGAATGTGAACTGTCAACCCTCACTCTAAACTTTCCCTTTTCAGAGCATCACGTGAGGACTTCGTTGGGTTTTATAGTAGCTTTCTGATTTTGGTAGTCCATTGAAGAAGGGAGTTTGAAAGTTGTTGTATCCTGTTAACCATCATCTGCCCATGTCCTGTCTGAACTACCATGATGGTTTATGAAAGGTGTCTTTAATAAAGCTGGATACAGTTTGGCTTGAAATAAATAAATAAATATAAATAAATAAATAAATAAATAAATAAATAAATAAATAAATAAATAAATAAAACTAGGTCTGGGGACGATTAGTAACTTAGACACACAGCTCTCTGATGGTACTGCTAGGATTCAAATCCAAATGACCTGGATCTTGAGTCAACCCATTTAAACACTATGCCATTCTGCTTAGATGAAGAGCAATAGCATCGAGTGATTGAAGTGTGTATCAGCAACTGTTGTTGTAAGTGTCATTGGCATTAAAATTCTAATACGCTCCCGGCACTTATTCTGTCTGATACAGGTCATTTCTTTCACTCTCTGAAGCTCTAATACTTGGCTGTTTGTTTATCCAGTATAGATATTTGCCAGTAATAACAATTTGGTATTTGAGAAATAACGATATAAAATGTTCTATCTAATGTTGATGAGTTCATTTATATAATGTCTTTCTCCCTGAAAGAAAGCTCTCCTTTTCTGTCACAGTCTTCAGAGGGCTGATCAAATGGTTTGCCTTTCTAATAAAATCATTCCTTAGAAGTACTTTCTGACTTTCCAAAAATGAGCTACGTATCTCAGAATCTCTGAGAAAGAGAGAAACTATCCTAAAAGAAAAGGAATATACAACACTTGGAAACAATAGTGTGTAATAAATCTAAAGAATCTTGGCACTTTCTTGACCATAAAATGCTAAGGTTATCACTGAGAAATTATCAAATGCTTTTCTCCCTCAAAGGGACAAGACTGCCCACCTGGAACTGAGCAGAAGACTGAGGCCTCTACAGAAACTATTCAATATGCATGACTATAAAAAATCCAACCAGTGTCTGGGTCATGGTTCATAGGACAAAGGGCTTTCCCCTTGGTACTGAGGCTCCCACTTACCTCCAATATATGACAAATGACTTGTTAGTCCGCAAATTCACAAAGCTTTGGCAACTGTTATATAATTCTGTCAGCATTTATAGTTAGACTTTAACCAAGGTGACCAGGAAGGCTCCAGTCTGGAGGCCAGACAGAGATCCTGTTTTGGGGGAGAGTTGGGAAGAAAATAGCAGTTTTCTCATCCACTGTTCAAGTATCTTATGGGGCCAGAAGCTGAATCAATCATTGGTTTCTTTTAGAAGCATAGTTGAATCAGCCCCTATTCACAGGAAAAAAAAAAATTCAGCAAATAACCATATAACATAGTGATTCCATTAAATATTCAAAATAAGTGTCCATAATAATTGTATGGAATGGAAAGATATTATACATGTTGATTTTTGTTTAAAAATAAGCCCAATTAAAACAAAGTCAGAAGTCAAAGAGTAAGAGAGTTTCACTACTATAACAAATGCTATCCCTGAAGTTAGAATAAGCACAGTCAAGAAACTGAAAATATAAAAGGTAGATTCTGAAGACATCTTTCAATGAGATAACTTAGAAGCTAGAAAATAAAACTTTTCTTTAGTCTTCCTGTTCATTAATAAGAAAAGACCTTTTAACATCACAAAGTGGGGAGAAATGAAACTGGGAGACATGAGAAGCCATCTTGCCAAATCATTTGTGAGCCTTTAGACTAAAGGCAAATCATGTTAGGGAGAGAAAGAGAGAGAGAGAGAGAGATGATCTATTTTAAGGGGAAGGGTAGAAGTGGCCAATATATAATGAAACTGAAAACTTATATCTAATAAACACTTAGTCCACTTACACTGTACTGTACTGACTCCAGCTTTATACACAACTATATATGTAAGAAAGTACATGGGCTTGAGTAACAGAAGGACCTTTGTTTAGATCCATTCTCTGCCACTTACTAGTTATTTGACATTTGCGAGTCAGCTAAACCCTTAGGGAACTAACACAAGAGAGTAATACTTTAGACTAAAGAGATCTTGAACTCAAAGGTATTTTCTAATTCGGTGTGGAAGACTGCCATAGCGGTGGTATGAGTAAATTTTATAATGGTGTCCTGAAAAGTCCCCTTCTTAATGAATTCCTAATTATGTTTGTATAAAATGAGACGGTGTTTTAAGTGAATGGTGATTTAACAAGTTTTATTGCCTCAAAGCCATTTGACCCATTGATAAAATTTCTAATATTTATGACACTGTGTAGAACATTCAAAAGCATTCCAATGGAAGCTCTCACATCATCCATCAGTCACTTTGAAAACAGGCAGAGCTCTTTATGGTGACATCTGGCTAGCCTCATGATAACCTTTGATCTTTTTATCTGGGGTGCATCCACTGCAGCAATCACAGGCTTCTGTGGCTTTCCAAGTTAGCAGCTCCGCACATTTGGGAAAATGCAAATTTGGTATCTTTTCAAGTATGGTGTTACAGTAATGTTTTCATTATCTTGGAAGGGGAAGGGAGGTTCAGCAATAGGTATAAATTACATTCTTTTCCTCTCTAGTTAATACTCACAGAACTTCTAGAAAGTTCACTTTACCCCTTTGTCTGTAAGATGCAAGGCTGTGTGGTAACGTGGAAAAAGCAGCGAACTTGAAATCAGGAGTGAGAGGAAGCAACAATCATATGTTGAGTATCCACAATATGCCAGGCACAAACATCCTATAAATGTAAGTGCTGTGTATTCAGTACTGTATATAGTATGTAAAGATATGTCAGAGTGTGTATGTATATACACAGTGTGTTTATAATTTAATTCAATAATGATATTCCAATCTTTCTTCAAATCTCGACTTCACTGCTTACTAGGTGGACAAGGGCAAATTACTTAATTACTCTGGTTTTAATTTATTATTAAGTGAATTATATTATATCTCCTTCACAAGATTGTTCCGAGGATTAAATGGGATAAGGTATGAAAAAGTATTTGGCAAACTGCCTAGAGCATACTAGGCACTCAATAAAATAATCATGTTTATTATACAAATACTTAGCACTTAATATGGACCTTGCCTTATTTTCAATATTTTAAAATACCAACTTTAATATCAACTTTAAAACTCTTTGTAACAGGGATGTCTTGGTGGCTCAGTGGTTGAGCATCTGCCTTCAGCTCAGGGCATGACCCCAGAATCCAGGATCGAGTCCCACATCAGACTCACTGTGGGGAGCCTGCTTCTCCCTCTGCCTATGTCCCTGACTCTCTCTGTGTTTCTCATGAATAAATAAATAAATAAAATCTTAAAAAAAAATCTTCATAGCAATCCTCAGGTCAACTATTATTATTATCTCTCCTCTACTAATAAGGAAACTGAGAACCCAAGAGGTTAAATGACTTAGTTAATAGAGACAGAATTAAAATTAAAACCCAAGCAATTTCATTCTAGAGTTTCTGCATCTAACCATCAAGCTCTGCTGTCAGGGTTAATTCTACACTGTCTAGCAAAATGTTTATTTTAAAGGTTTCCTTTAGACATTTTAAAATGAAATAATATGAATCCAGTTTTTAAAAACTATGCTAAGATGATTACAAGTTGTATTATCAAGTTATACAGACATATTTCAAATAACCAATTGCTAAAGAAGCCAGTGACACACAATTAGGCTAATTCCAGGAGGGTTTAAGTGAAAAACCTATTTACAAAAGTGTGAGCTGGCCATAAGGAAACCAGAGGAGAGAGGAGCAGATCAGAAAGTACAAAAGGAGGCAGTTTTACTGGAATTCAGAAGGAGCTAATTGTGTAGGGAGGATCCCAATGATAAAATTATTGGGTCAAAAGAGGGAGCCAACCCAAAGTGACCAGGCAAGGAGGGAGCAGGAGGGGACACCCTCCTGAGGGTGTCCTACCAGGCCCCTCACTGGCAACTAAAAGAAGCCTGTTGATGTAGTCTATACAAATCAACCTCCTGGGGGCAAAGGGAGTGGCTGGCTGAGACATTTTTCTAGATTTCTAAAATATTAACATTTTAAGCACCAAATGTTATTTTTTTCTTTTTGTTTTTAAAGATTTATTTATTTTAGAGAGGAAGAGAGAATACAAGCAGAGGGAGGGGCAAAGGGTGAAGGAGAAGGAAAGAATCTCAAGCCAATTCTTGCTGTGCATGGAGCCCCATGTGGGGTTTGATCCCATGCACAGCAAAACTAGGACTAGAGCTGAAACCAAGAGTCAGTAGCTTAGCCAACTGAGCCACCCAGGTACCTCTTTAAGTACCAAATCTTAACATTTTTTTACTATTATCATATCAAATATCTTCCTAAAATCTGTAATACTTTCTTATCTTCTAAAATAAAGAACATAGTACATTACTAAATTTTTGTACAGGCTCTAAAATAGTAGCATGCTCAGAAATAACCAACCATTGGCCCTACACTAGCTATTCACAACATACTGTAAACTGTTTCTTGGAACAAAAGTAAAATTTACACCATGCTCTTGTCCAACCGAATATCTGATTTGCTTGCAATCTCAATATAGCACGGTGGAAGTAACCTCAAAATTGGAATCAGACAGATCATTGTGAATTTCAGCTCCTGTTGTTAGCATTGTTCTGATCTTGAAGTGATGGAGGCATTGTAAGAGATACCGTATACAAAGACTGACTGTAGTTATAGTGCCCTGGCACTTTATAGGCACGCAATTTATGGTTATGCAATTATGAGGTATGGGCCAAAGGACATAGGCGGCTTTTTACATTTCTCAAACCACGTTTTTATAGGTAATTGCAATAGCTTGAGCCTAGGTGATGGTTGCATGGTGCTGTGGATTGAATTGTGCACACCCACTCCCATTCATATGTTGAAATTCTAACCCCTAGTATCTCAAAATGTGACTGTATTTGGAGATAGGGGCTTTAAGAAGGTAATCGAGGTAAAATGAGGTCATTTGGGTAGGTCCCAATCCAATGCAATTAGTGTTCTTTTTTTTTAATAATAAATTTATTTTTTATTGGTGTTCAATTTACCAACATACAGAATAACACCCAGTGCTCATCCTGTCAAGTGCCCCCCTCAGTGCCTGTCACCCATTCACCCCCACCCCCCACGCTCCTCCCCTTCCACCACCCCTAGTTCGTTTCCCAGAGTTAGGAGTCTTTATGTTCTGTCTCCCTTTCTGATATTTCCCACACATTTCTTCTCCCTTCCCTTATATTCCCTTTCACTATTATTTATATTCCCCAAATGAATGAGAACATATAATGTTTGTCCTTCTCCGATTGACTTACTTCATTCAGCATAATACCCTGCAGTTCCATCCACATTGAAGCAAATGGTGGGTATTTGTCATTTCTGATGGCTGAGGAATATTCCATTGTATACATAGACCACATCTTCTTTATCCATTCATCTTTCTAGCAGCAATGTCCACAATAGCCAAACTGTGGAAGGAGCCTCAGTGTCCAGCAATTGGTGTTCTTATGGGAAGAGGAGATTAGGACATAGGTGCCCACCAAAGGAAGGTCATGTAAAGGTGCAGAGAGAAGATGGCTGTCTAGAGCAGAGGAGCCAGATCTCGAAATTAATTATGCCAGAACCTTGATTTCAGACTTCTGGCCTACAGAATTGTGAGAAAATAAATTTCTGTTTTTAATTTTTTTTGAAGAGTTTATTTATTTATTCATGAGAGACACAGAGAGAGGCAGAGACACAGGCAGAGGAAGAAGCAGGCTCCATGGAGGGAGCCCGATGTGGGACTTGATCCTGGGACTCCAGGATCACACCCTGGGCCAAAGGCAGATGCTCAACCACTGAGCCACCCAGGCATCCCAATGTCTGTTGTTTAAACTACCCAATCTGTGGTACTTTGTTTTAACAGGCTAACACACACAGCTTCCTAAAATGCAGAGTTGGTGGGATTTCCAAATGCCAATTATTGTGGTCAAGTAGATGCAATGGCCTAGGCCTCTGCAATCTTAGAGGACTAGAAAACTCCACTTGATCTTACACAAGTGGTGAAAGAAATTCTTAGAATATTCACCTTTATTGTTGGGGTTTTCTTTCTTCCTGCCACCTCGTGGACATCTGCCTAATAGGCAGCAGCACTCCCATTGCCTGAAGAAATATCAAGTCCTTTAAGAAGAAAAAGATTTCCAAATTGGGCTTATACGTTTTAAAAGGGAAGACCCTGAGGTGAACAGAATATGGATTGTATGCCCAAGTAAAGACCAGAGAGAAGGGACTGCCTGGGTGGCTCAGTGGTTAAGTGTCTGCCATGGCTCAGGGCATGAACCTTGGGGGCCAGAGCTTACTTCTCCCTCTGCCTATGTCTCTGCCTCTCTCTGTGTCTCTCATAAATAAAAAAATAAAATCTTAAAAAAAAGAAAAAAACAGAGAAAATAGAAAAGTACCTCAATCTGGAAAGAGGAACAGAAGAGTTGGAGCCTTGTCTTGGAGGGCTTGGAGGCCAGGGGAGGGAGAATGAGATCTTCAGAGAGAGGGGAGATGCCTTGTAGAGTGCCAGGAAAGTATCTGAGATGGCCAGCCAAGAGGCCATATGGGAACCAAGCCAATGCCCTAGACCATGTACAGCTCCTCATCCATAGAAGGGATCAGCACTAAAGCCATCTGCGGATCATCCAGCAAAAGGGAGTCAGCCTGCGCCTCTATAACTTTGCTGGGCCCCATTTGAATTACCCCCTGGGACCATAACTTCCCTGCTAATTGCCCCAAAAAGTGGTTCATGACAGCCCCCATATCCTACAATGATAATGCTGATACCTAATCAAGTACAAGGACTAGGCAGGTTATGCATATATTACTCACCCCTTGGCAAACTTCAAATTTAGACAAATTGCTGCTGAAAGACAATTACTTTCATTTTTTAGGTAAAAATTAATCATTTTCATTAAGATGAGAATAAACAAGAGAAACATTTTATTAATCTGAATTATGTGCTGGAAGTTCATTATACTCCTACTGGCAAACCTACAAAGTAGGGCTTTATCTGCCTCTTACACATGAGAAACTGCTGCTCACAAAAATTAAGTGTCTTGCCCATAGTTAGAAAATCAGTTAATAACAATAATGAAAAGAGCCAAATATTGAGTTCTTTATGCTAAGTAATTTTAAATGGCTAACCTTCTCTTACTTGTAACACATGCCATTCTTAGAAAGTATTATCAATATTATTATCATTCCCAAGGTACACATGGGAAAACTGAAGTGGGAAAAATTAAATGACTTTACCAAGGTACACATCTGATAAATAATAAAATTGAGGTGTGAATAAGGCTGTTTGATTTGGGGCCCACATTCATAGCCACATTCTCTACACCCTCATTTTGGTAAAGAAATCTCTGTCATTAGAAAAAAACATTTAGGTATTTTATGTATTATAGGAACATCCGAGATTATATATATATATATATATACATATATTTAAAGATTTTATTTATTTATTCAGGAGAGACACAGAGACACACACAGAGAGAGAGAGAGAGAGAGGCAGAGACACAGGCAGAGAGAGAGGCAGGCTCCATGCAGGGAGCCCGATGTGGGACTTGATCCCGGGACTCCGGGACCACGCCCTGGGCGAAGGCAGGCACTAAACCTGTGAGCCATCCAGGGATCCCCGAGATATATTTTATAATTACCCAGAGGTAAAGCATTCTTTTCCATCATATATCATCTTAGCTACCTGTAACATCGTGTAATTCAATAAATAGATGCTCTCATAAAATCTATCCATGTATAACAATGCTGGAAGTGGGTAGCCTTTAAATATTTTTGTGGATTGTGTCGAAAGCATAAACTGAAACTACATAAGGTATCTGATGTCTTTATACTTTTCAATGGTATTATTAATTTGATTTTAGGTGATGACTGCTCCCATAATTACCTACTAAATCTTTAAAAGTTCCAGGAACTTTTTTTTGCTATCCTCTCAAAACTTTAGCTGGTACCAAGGGGTGTGTGTTTGTGTGTGTGTTGGGGCAAGGGGCGGGGGGGGGGGCTGCACGTGCATGTGCTTGTGTGAATGTGATTTCTAGCCTAAATCTTTTTTAAATTTAATATTCCTCTTAGGTTGTTTTCTGTGAAAAAGAGGGGTGGGGGAGTAAGGTGGTCATTTTTCTCTTTATAAAAATTCTCTGTTTATTTGAACACAGTTATTATTGTGTAGCCTTCCCTTTGGGAGGCAAGGGCAAGTCTAGAGATACATTATTAAGTTCTAGGATTACTTAATTGAGAAGTAATCCCAATTACTTAATCCCAATTCAGCAAGATGAATGGTAAGAGATTTAGTTAAAAATTTAAAGTCAGAAAAATAAGACGATAATAAAAACATTTAATTTTGACACTGGATTCTACTTCACTTTGTTACAAAAAATACAATAATCTACTAACTTTTTGTCACTCAATGTATCTATCCATCTGTAAAAAGGGAATAAAATAATTGACTCTATGATCTGTGTATTTTGAATAAAAAGTTGAGAGGAAAATTTCCTTGCACTAGAGTAAAAATGGTTAATTTCAGAAACAGCGTTGTTTGTCCCGGGTGAATTTTCTCTGTTTCAACATGAACACCTTTTGTCTAGCTGTCCACCACCCACTGGCAGTTGACCTCTCCTTCTTTCCCTCCTCACTACTGTGATGGCCCCAATCCCTTTCTTCTCTGGATAAGCCTTATTCTTTGTGCCCCTGCCCCCTGATGGGTGGGCTCTGCTCCTCCCCTGTGGAGCTACCACCAAGCTCTGTATCAGCCCCGACTCTTCCCTGCCTGACTTCATTCACTAACCTAAATTCCCTGCACCTGCTCCTGCCCAGCACCTCTCTCGCTGTTTAGTTAGCAGGTACAAGAGCAAAAATCTCTGGCAGCCAAACAAACATCAGGGAGCCCATCCTTCAGCTAAAGAAGATACATGCATAGGTTATCAGATTAATATTTTATACTACAGAGTACATGCTAATGGGCAGCATGCTAATTAGCCATCAAAAGTGAACTGCGCATATATTATTCTTCCAGGATTTTGAACAATTAACCACAAGCACTGAACAAGCAAATTGGGCCTAGAGACATAAATAAGAAAACAAATTATTCCTACTATATATTGAATTTAAACCAATGTGCTAGGCACAATAGGTGCTTTTACATTCAATACCTTATTTCATCTTCCCATCCACACTAACTTAAAAAGTTATATATCTTTATGGTTCTTTTTCAGATGAAGAAATTGTGCTTTAGAGAAAATAAAAAAACTTTTCTGAAGCCAATGAGCAGGTAAATGATTGATCCATCTTTGGATACTTAAAGCTTTAGCTGTTTACACCGTGGTATAAATCTCCAAAATATATCAGCCCATTGGGGGTGGTTGTAGACCTTCTGTATCTCTCCACATTATTAGGAAAGCTTTAGGATTCTTTCTCAAAATGTAAGTCCTTACATAACACCATTCATGGATAGCACATAATTGGGACCACAGTGGCATGTGGCTTTTTGTGGCTAAATTTCATGTAAGATGTACCAGTGGTAAGAAACAACAACCATACTTGAGAAAGGCTCAATAGAGTAAATTAAATTCCATAAAATATCTTTTCCTACAGAAATAAGCAATAAACTTCATGGTAGATTTTTGTAATAGAAATTAAAGCTTTTGGAAAATTTGTTTTTGAATTAAGCATATTGTATAATATATATACTTTATATTGAGTGAAATAAATGTCAAAAGCAAGCATAATTCTTTCCCAAGATTAAAAAAATTTGATTTTAAGCTTCCACACCAGGTAAGTCAAAGTTATGGAAGATTCCTAAAAATCCTTTTTTTTTTAAGATCATGCCCTGTTGATTTTATAATAAAAGTATTGTTACACTAATTTTCCACATCTATAATTCTAAAAGGCCAGATTTCCAGGATGACCCCCAAATTCCTGGAAAATAATTTTCAAACTCTGGATATTTCTCTCAGAATGACCAAAGGTAAGTGATAACTTCTTAGTCTTTGAATCTTCAGCATTTCACCTCTGATGAGCTTGAATAAGGCCAAAGATCTATTACAAAGATCTTCATCCAAGACAGAACAGTAAAAATTTCACTAAATACTGCTTCTAAATATAGATGCCTTTATACTGAGCCCTTAAAATCTATACATATTCCCTTTTAAGAATAGATGTTTGTGACTATGGAAATATTTTCTTCTATGAATCACTGAAAAGATGGTATCTGTTTTCCCAAATTTATAAACTTTTTCTAACAACTTCAAGTCATCCTGAATATTCAAAATAACACTGTACCTCTAATATTATGGAATTGTCCTGTAATAATGATACTACTAAATTAGAATGATAGTGCCATTTTCCTGAACAAAACAAGATTTTCTCCTTTAAAAAATGATCCACATTATGAATTATACCTGTTTTAGTAAATATTGTGCTTGATTGTGTAACACAAATGAAGAGTTAACCTGAACTTAGGAATTTTCGAGATTATTTGACAGGCTTTCTAAAAGCTGCAACTCGATCACAAAATACACTTTACAAATATGAAAGAAAATGTAAAAAAATAGCACTTGGGTTTTGGAAACGCAAGGCAAAAGATTAAAATTACAGGTGATTTCTCTGTTGACTCCAAATAAGTATATTATTTACTTCTCATTGACTATCCACTCTATTATTATATCTCACATTCATTTCTTCACCTCTTTCTATCTGGTATATCTCCTGGGTAAATAGCAGAGATTTTGAAGGAAGCAAAAGAAACAATAAGTGGCAATTTGCAGAGATTCTATCAAATGGAGTTCTTGTACCTCTCACTACAACTCAGTGAGACTGACTCCTAGAGATGTTAAACGGACTTAGACACTCTGAAACTTAACAGCAACCAAAGCACTGAGGATAACCTTTCTGACCAAAAGACTGTGTTTTGCCCTTAGAAACAATGTTCTGTGTATAGCCTCTCAACATTAAACTTTATGTTCAAAAAAAACATAAATATAAGAGTATATGCAAGCTTTATTAAAACAGAGGTGGAAGTCTACATTGAGATTTTTTCTCTTAAAAATACCATAGATTTATAAAAATCAAGATCAACACCATGAGGCTAAATAAATGAATATTGAAAAATCTATTCCTTATTTGTTTATTTATTTATTTATTTTTATTATGGGAGTACAGTTGACATACAGGTGCACAACATAGTGACTCAACAAGTCTACATATTACTCATGTTTACCATAACCATCTGTCTCCATAAAATAATATTACAATATTTTAGGCTATATTTCTGAGGCTGTACTCTTCATTTCCATGACTTGTTTATTTTAGACATGGTAGTTTGTACCTCTTAATCCCCTTCATCCACCCTATTTCACCCACCCCCACATAGCTACCCCCTGGCACCAGTTGTTTTTTTTTTTTTCTGTATTTAAGGGTCAGTTTGGTTTTTGTTTGTTGTATTTTTTAAATCACATATAAGTGAAGTTATATGGTATTTGTCTTTCTCTGTCTTGACTTTTTTTCATTTAACATAATGCCCTCTAGCTCCATTCATGTTGTCACAAATGGCACAAATGTGAGATATACCCCACATTTCCCTTAACCATTTGCCTGTTGATAGATACTTAGGTTACTTGCATGTCTTTGCTATTGAAGCAAAGCTGCCATAAACATAGGAGGGCATAAAGCTTTTTAAATTAGTGTTTTCCTTTTCTTTGGTTAATACCAAGTGTTAGAATTATTGGCTTATACAGTATTTCTACTTTTAATTTTTTGAGGAACCTCAATACTGCTTTTCACAGTGGTTATACCAATCTACATGCCCACCAAGAGTACATGAGCATTCTGTTTTCTCCACATCCTTGCCAACACTTGTATTTCTTGTCTTTTAACTTCTAGCCATTCTGACAGGTGTCGGGTGATATTTAATTGTAGTTTTGATTTACATTTCCCTGATGGTAAGTGATGTTGAGCATCTTTTCGTGTGTCTGTTGGCCATCTGTATGTCTTCAAATATCTTCTCCCATTCAATAGGTTGCTTTTTTGTTTTGTTGATGGTTTCCTTTGCTGTGCAAAAGCTTTTTATTTTGGTGTAGACCGAATAGTTTGTTTTTCCTTGTTTCCCTTGCTTCAGGAGACATATACATAAGTATGTTGCTAAGGCTGATAATCAAGGAATTACTCTGTGTTTTCTTTTAGGAATTTTGTGGTTTGAAGTCTTACACTTAGATCTTTACTGCATTTTGAGTTTACTTTTATGTATCATGTAAGAAAGTGGTCCAGTTTCATCCTCTTGCATGTAGCTCTCCAGTTTTCCCAACACCATTTATTTAAAAAACTGTCTTTTTCCCCATTTTATGTTTGTGCCTTCTTTGTTGTAAAGTAATTGACCATATAATCAAGGGTTTATTTCTGGGATCTTTGTGCAAAGGCCACATGATGAAAGTGTATATCAATACTCTTCTCTTAAAAATAGTTTAGAATGGGACTCCTGGGTGGCTCAGTGGTTGAGCATCTGCCTTTGGCTCAGGTCATGATCCTGGTCCAGGGATCGAGTTCTGCATTAGGCTCCCTAAGAGCCTGCTTCTCCCTCTGTCTATGTCTTTGCCACTCTCTCTCTCATGAATAAATAAAATCTTTGCAAAAATGGTTTAGATTTATAAACAAAGATCAAATTCACAGGACTAAACAAATCAATATTGAAAAATCCCTTAAATTTTTAAGTGCTAAATTAGCCTAGCCAGTTTTGCTGCATAACAAATACCCCAAAAGCTCAGTGGCTTACTAAATAAACATTTATTCTTGCTCATATTACATGTCAATGACTGAGGGTTAACTGCTTGGTTCTCTCTGTCTCTGCTCCATGTGTCCTCTTTTTCCTATAACCAGACTAAAGGAGCAGCACTTTATGAGACAATCTCATACATACTTGCAGAAGAGAAAACAAGAGATCTAGCTAGCTTAAGCAACAGGATTGCATTTAAAGCTTTGGTTTCTATGTGGCAAACATCATATTTCATAGGGCAAAGCAAGCCACATGGCCAAAACCAAAGAACATGGGGAAAGGATTTACACTCCTCCCACAGGACCAAGGAAATCACACAGTAATGGTAATGATATATAATCCTCTTGCTTGGAAGGAAGAGATGAGTAGGGATGCCTGGGTGGCTCAGCAGTTGGGCACCTGCCTTCAGCTCAGGGCGTGATCCTGGAGTCCCAGGATGGAGTCCCACATCGGGCTCCCTGCATGGAGCCTGCTTCTCTCTCTGCCTGTGTCTCTGCCTCTCTCTCTTTATGTCTCTCATGAATAAATAAATAAAATCTTAAAAAAAGAAAAAGAAATGAGTAATTGTGAATATAATCTATCTCAGTTCACCTTCTTGGTCACAGATATTCACTTTCTACACTTAATGCACTAAAACTTCACACTCACCTTTTCTTCTTTTTTCTTTTCTATCTTTCTTTTGTTCTTTCTTTCTTCTTTCTTTCTTTCTTCTATTTACAAAACTGTTTTCTCTCTTTAAATGTAAGTATAGGTATTTGAGCTTATCAGGCTTCATGAGATCACTCTTGTTTTCACTTTCTTGAGCCATTCTGTCCAACTGAAAAGATCTACTGAGAGCCACCTTAATCCAATCAGGTTTTGTGCACAAGCCAGTAATTTGGTCTTTGTCCCTAAACTGAGTCTTCATCTGTGTCTTAATTAGCCTTGGTGGCTCATGGTATTTATCTTCTAACCAGTTAGAGATGATTTTCTAAACCTGCACATCCTGGACTTTGTCAGCAATTTAGTATCCTTGTCATCCTTTATGTTAAAGTCACTTACATTTGAGCTCATTTTCCTTCTAGTATTACCTTATCAAATGCAGCTTCTAACAAGCAATTCACATTAGTGACATTTCAAATCCTTTTTACAGAAAGCTCTAAGTACATTATCATATAAGTGTTTGCCCTCCACATTATCTCAGGTGTCAGTTTTACCAAAGTTTTGCTACTGCATAAAATGTGTCTCCAATTACCCAGCCCCCAGGAAGTGTGCTAACTGCTTGCAATCTGGACCCTAAAGTCAATGCATGCTACATATTTTAAGTTTGTATTATGGTAACACTCCCCCTCTAAGTATCCAATTCTGTACCTTCCAACTTTGCTGCCTCACAGCTGTAAAATCTCATGGACCTTCAAAAATAAGCATTTCATTCTTGTTAATGTTTCATAGAGGCAACTATTGGACAGATGCAGCTATATTGGCTCTGCCTGGCTCAGCTCCATGAATCTTATCTGAGGACCATGGCCGAGGTTGAAACGTGTATGTGATGTAGCATACCATTTTGGAGGCTGAGAAGAAAAGCAAGAGACTAAGCCAATTCTTAGAATATCTTTTAAAAGCTTCTTTTTTTTTTAATTTTTATTTATTCATGATAGGCACACAGTGAGAGAGAGAGAGGCAGAGACACAGGCAGAGGGAGAAGCAGGCTCCATGCACCGGGAGCCTGACGTGGGATTCGATCCCGGATCTCCAGGATCACGCCCCGGGCCAAAGGCAGGCGCCAAACCGCTGCGCCACCCAGGGATCCCCTTTTAAAAGCTTCTAATTGGATGTCGCATAGTCATATCTGTTCACATTCCAATGGCAAGAAAAAATTACATGGTTAAATCCAAAATCAATGGCAAAGGACGAACACATATACTCCCTGCAACAGGAAGCTGGCAATGGGCTGGGAAGTATAAATTGCTTATGAGAAGTGGGTACCATGAATAATTATGAATAGTAATACAACATACTAAATGTATAGGTTAGCAATTTCTTCAAATCATTCTAATGATTTTTTTCTATGATGCAAATATCCTCAATGAAAACAGTAAAAAAAAAAAAAAAAAAATTAAGACCATGCACTCATGCCACTTTCCCAGAGAAGCAAATCATCTATGGAGCTTCAGAAACAGCCTGTGGTTTTAAAAATGGTATTGAGTCTTGTTTTAAATTTCTATCATTAGTAGGTACTGCTTAGGAAGTTACTTTTCTGCATAAGATAATCTGTCCTTTCTCCTATCTCCATCAGGGAAGCTCAGCACAGCTGAAACTCTAATTACTCTGTATGATTTCTGGCACACATCCGGAAGACTAGGGCCACTCAGCAGGAAATAGAAGTTCAGAGGTCAGGGGCCCATGGGTGGCTCAGTCGGTTAAGCATCTGCCTTTGGCTCAGGTGATGCTCCTGGGGTCCTGGGATGGAGCCCCATGTCTGGCTCCCTGCTCGGTGGGAAGCCTGCTCCTCCCTCTGCCCCTCCCCACTGCATGTGCACCCTTTTTCTCAAATAAATAAAATCTTTAAAGAAAAAAAAAGATCAGAGGTCAAATCTTGTCATTGCTGTTCATTTGTGTTCTTACAACTATCATCGTCATTACTGATACGGGCACTACAATAAGACTTCTGAAGCCATCCAGCGACTGGTATATAACAGATGTTCTGTAGCTATTTGTTGAATGCTATTAAATCATCCAACATTACTAAAGTATGGGATCGAATCTTTAAGTGGTCCCCACCATAATGCCAATCTGCTGTTTTTTTTTAATTTTTATTTATTTATGATAGTCACACAGAGAGAGAGAGAGAAAGAGAGAGAGAGGCAGAGACACAGGCAGAGAGAGAAGCAGGCTCCATGCACCGGGAGCCCGACGTGGGATTCGATCCCGGGTCTCCAGGATCGCGCCCTGGGCCAAAGGCAGGCGCCAAACCGCTGCGCCACCCAGGGATCCCTGCTGTTTTTGAATATATAAGCAAAGGGTCCATCCTGGCCCTTACCTTCTTCACTCCCAAACCATGATCTAAGAATCAAATTATAATTGATGTTTACTTTCAAAAACAACTCTCTTTAAGATGTGATTGATTTCACTCTTTTAAAATACATTTGATTTTAAAGGAAGAAATATTTTCATCCAAATATGTTTTTCTGGTAAAGGAAATATGTTGGCGAGAGAGAACTGCTCTTCCTTTCCCAACTTCAGAGCTCTGTCCTATAGGATGTTCATTTCTGTCTCAAGAATAATGTATATGAGGTTCTTCTTCCTAGAACATTCTCCTCCACACATCACACTTTCTCATGTAATTAACTCCTAGTTATCTTAGAAGGCTAAGCCAAGGGAAGATTTTCATTTTCATGACCTCTGGGTCAGTTTATGACCTTCTGATGTAAACTTTGATAGAAACATGTACTTCTTTTTCATAATCCTGACCATATTTGAAATTTTTAAATTATCTTTATAATCGATAATGATTGCTTGTCTCTCCAAGTAGAATTTTAGCTCCATGAGAGCAGAGTCCATACCTAACTTCTTCACCACTGTATACCCAATGGCTATTTTATGCGTTACACATCAAATACATCACAAATATTTTTTTAATATATGGCTGTATATGACTGCATAAATAAATGGGGATTGGGGACTCTTGTTACATAATCCCTCTTTGTAAAGAAAGCAGTGACTTTCTATATAATCTCCTGAAGGAGGAAAAAAGGCAGCCAAGCTCCTAAGACTTTCTTACTTCTCTAAATGTATCCACTCACTCTTGGAGGCCTTTCTGTTGGTCTCCCTTTATTTCTTTTTTAAGATTTTATTTATTCATTAATTCATGAGAGACACAGAGAAAGAGAGAGGCACAGACACAGGGAGAAACAGGCTCCATGCAGATAGCCCTATGTGGGACTCAATCCTGGGTCTCCAGGATCACACCGTAGGCTGAAAGCAGTGCTAAACTGCTGAGCCACCCAGGCTGCCCATTTGGTCTACCTTTAAATATCCCTTTTTACTTTCTGAACTTTTAGCACTCTGTAACTACCCACAACCAAATATGTCTTTAGAAATTCCTCCAGTTACATGATTTTCAGTTGTGTTGTGTGTTTGTGCCTGTGTGTGAGTGTGCACACACACATATGTGTGTGATTTAGGAACTATGTCTTGCTTAGCTTAGGATATGATAATGTTAAGAGAAACAAATACAAGGGTCATTGTGGGGTTTTTTTAATATTGCAATCTGGGAGGTATTGAAAATGATGTCATTCCCTAATGACCTCATTCATGATGGAATTGTGAAGTGGGTTATGACAATGAAAGCATTACTGGGAGAGCTTCCAAATACATCTGGCAAGCACAGAACATATATTTTTTAAAATGATTGCTCAGTTTCCAAATGTAATGTGCTAGGATTCGATGTCAAATCAGTGGGAAAGTAAACATAAAAGACAGAAAACATGAATAACCAGTATAGACCCAAAGCAAGAGAAAAGAATATTTTGTAACCTGGTTATCAAGGTTTCCACATATGAATATCATGAACATACATTTCAATGGCATTTCTGAATTATGCTTCAGGAACTTACATTATTCTAGTCTGTCTAATAACTTTTAACAGATTTTTTTTCCAGGGAGTGAATTTTTAAAACAACCTTATTAAAGCATAAATTATATATAGTAAAATTCACCAATTTTAAGTGTTCAGTTCAATGACTTATAATATAGTCTTGACATATTTTTCTCCAAACTAAATTTGTAAATTTCATGGAAAAGAAAATGTATATGATATGAAATGGCATTCTATTTAAAATTATTTAAGAGCATACTGGTGTGTATATACATTTTTATTTTATCTTAATCTGGAACATAAATGTTACATTTTCAAACAAAACTAAGAGTGTTAAGTTTCTTTTTTTTTTTTGAGTGTTAAGTTTCACATATCAAAAATTCCTTTTGAAATTGAATTTTCAAAACCACATAGGTTTTTTTCCCTATTAAGAGTTTTCCCTATTACGTGGATAAGATACGTGGAAGTAGAGAAGCAAAAACAAACAAACAAAAACACTTTAATTATAAAGTAAGTAAAATGTAGCTTCTGTATTTAATTTCTAAATAATGAATGTGATATTGTTCATTATTCATTAGAAATCATTAGTTTTCATATCACCTTGAAAACCAATTGTATATACTAACTCCAAGTCACCTAGGACATATTCATCTAATTTATCAAACTTGATCTCTCACCCACTGACTTGCTCAGGCATGGATTATACCCTACCTGGTCTTCTATGTCCAATAGATAACCAATACTCAAATGGTTTTTTCAAAGCCCTTCTCTATTGAGTATGAAGGGGCAAACATCTTCATCCTTCCCACTGTGGGTTAGGAGAATGACAGCACACAAATACTCCTTTCCCAAAATCTTCCTCTTAATCTTTAATTCTCATAAACCCTTTATCTCAGTGCTTCAGCCAAAATTTCAATTGAATTGTAATTATTTTATATACTGCTGCAACAGAGCATTTTACTAAAGACTTGCCAAGTAGATTATCTCCTGAGGACTTAAAGAAAACTGTTTCTCACTGCTGTGCAAGAAATGTTTCCTGACTGTTCTTGGGATGTTTGTAGTAAATTTTTAATGATGGTTAACCCTAGGAGGTGGTAATGGAGAAGATCAGAGAATTTTCACTTCTTTAATGTAAAGTAATATAGATATCATTGTATTTATTTATTTGTCTCCAGAAGCATATCTTACTTCTATAATATAAAACACGTTGGGGATTTGAAAGACAGGTAAAACATGGCTATGAAAAACCTTTAAAATAAAGCAGTAAAGGAGAAAGTAAAAATTCTCTTGGAAGTAAAGCATGGAACAGCGATAGAATAAATAGAAGGCATAATTTTTGCTAATAAAAAGCTGGAAGCAGAGTCATTTTGATGTGGCTTCACCAAAGCTGCATTATGAAACTTTTCTCAGGTGAAATAACTCTATCAGAATGAATTTTAAAAGTGGTTACATCAGAGTGGTCTGCTAACCTCACTGTGAAAGCAACTCCCATTAACAAAAGGAATCAGTAAAGCAGCACACCTTCTGACCGGTTCCTCGGCTTTAGCCTGCTTCTCTTAGTACACGTGGATGCCTACAGTTTCCTGATGCAGATTTTACTCATCTCCCTGGTACTTGTTCTTGTCTGGTACCTAGCTACTCTATCTGATAAATTTAGCTTGACCCTGGAACAAAAAAATCTAGAATATCTCCTCTCTATATAAATGCCTTTTGCTACTCTTATTGATCGTTCCAAACTGTCCCCTGAATCTTGAAGTGCAAGCCTCCTTACTTGTTCCTTTCACTGTCCATACATGACCCCAGACTCCATTTCTAAAGTTGTTACGTCAATCATTTTCCCAGGTTTTTTTCTACCTAAGGAAGGGCATCTAGATGCTGTGCATATTCCAGGGTCTTCTTCATAATGTTAATAGGGACATTATATGATGTGGTCACCAGGCATGAAATGATATTGCCCATCATTGCTGTATCCTGCAGGTATCCTGCTATTACACAGAAACTGCGATGGCGCTGGGCACCAGTGAAGACATTTCAGGTTAGACTTCAAATATAAAGTGACTCCCACTGAAAAAGACTTTAAATATTCCTCCTGCCACCATGACTCAAACACTTATTTATCCTGACAGACCCACAACCTTCAGAGACGGTAAGCCATAGCCTTATGAAAGACCAAGGGCTATCCTACCTGAACCATTCCAGAATTACACATAAAAAGAACATCCAGATTTACAAAGGACATTAGAATAAAACATCACTTTTCTAGAAACAGTTGATGAGATGCAGAGCTTTAAAGGATGTGCTTCTTAGGCAAAGCAGGACAAGTGTATACAAAAAAATAACTGATGGTGTTCCATAGCTTAGGATTTGATTGAGAATGTCTGCACCCATGTTCTTATCTGAGAACTCCCCTTAGTTAATGACATAACTAACTCCGCTGTCTCAGTCAAAGCATAGGGAACTAGAAAGAGCCCATCTTCTACTACATTTCCTTAAGAAGTAAGATTATTTTAGGGAAAACAATCAAAGTGGTCAGGAGAACAAATCGCATTTTGTCATATAGCAGTCACAAGTTGCTTTTTTACATTGAAAACCAAGAAGTTGGATTTGGTGAGTGTCCAGTTAAATTAGATTAGATTTTTATCTTATCCACACTTATTTCAATTTCAATTGCTACTGAAGCCAGTTAGTACAAATACAAGTAAGCATGCCACTCACGGGGCTTCTCGTTGAGTGCCCAAGGTATCTTGTTTCTCTAGTAGAACTGAAAAAAAAAAATCATCTTCATCCCAGTGTAAGAGTGAGAGGAGACTAATAAAACAAAAGATATTTATGGAGCTGAGTTAATAGAACCCATCCAGTAGAATCCTGAATGTGTTCCTTATTTTCTCAGACATATAAGGTATCCCCAAAATATTTAATCTGGAATCTTAAGAAATCCTGCTTCTACATTCTGGAAAATATAAGAGCCAAGACTTTTCTTCACTTCCATCCCTGGCAAGTCTTTAGCTTGCCATGCCAGAGAAACATAGATGCAGTTGACTATCAGTGTAGCATAAGAGTTTAACTCTATCAGACTTTCTTATGTCATAAAAATGCCCAAGAACTTGGATGACTCAGTGGTTGACCATCTGCCTTCAGTTCGGGTCATGGTTCCAGGGTCCTGGGATCAAGTCCTGCATCAGAATCCCCACGGGGAGCCTGTTTCTCCTTTGCCTGTGTCTCTGCGTCTCTCATGAATGAATGAATGGAAACTTTAAAAAAAATTGTGCAAGATTTTAGGAGCATCTCCTTTGGTATGAACTCTTAGATCTTTACTGAATCACACAATTGATCACATAATTACCATAATCTCCAGTGATATTTGTCCAGTCAAGGTTTACTTTGTTTATTTGAAAATAGTCTGGATTCACGGGGGGGGGGGGGGGGGGGGGGGGGGGGGGACACACACACACAGACTCTACAAACATGTATTTGTTTGGTGTGAGTCAGAGTGTTTGATTTCCTCTCTGAAAGATCCACAAACAGCATGAGGAAATAAATGTAAGCTAGTGGAGACCCTCTGGGGACTTTTTTCTGTTTGGCCAGTTATTTCTCTTGTTGGCATATGGCACTACATGTGTGACTTTTACTGCTTTGTTTTTTTATTTTCTCTGGATAGCCTCATTACATGAGAAAATGTAATAAAACCTTTGTTTTCCTGAGAGTAGTCCTATACTTCACTTTCAACAGCACCTGAGGGCTCCTCAAACATTCTAAAGGAAAACTTATAGCCCAGCACACCTCTCCACTCATACATCCCCACAACACGCAGTGGCCACATAAGAGAAATATTTCCTGATATGAATTACATCCAACAATTCATTTACAACAGCATATGTAATGAGGCAAAACAGTCAACATGGAGAAGAAAACCCCATGTCATAAAGTGCCAGAAACATGGTTCTACATGAGTAATTCCTTTTAACAATCCACTGAGAATATATAAGTAATGTCCTTCTCAATTGCAAAGCAAACAAAATTGAAACACTAAATTCTAGAAGATCTGTAAAAATGAAAAACTATAATATTATAATTTAACAGAAAGTGTCAACCAAAAAGAGGAGCTAAAAAGGATGTTCCATATTCATTTTTTTTCAGTTAGCAAGAATTGAAAATAGTCCATCTAATGACTGGATATATGCCTTTAATCTTTGAAATGATTATCAGTCGATTCTTTCCTGATTTGAACTATAGGATAAAATCCATAAAGATTGAAGTAGTATGTATAGTTTACATAGTTTAAATATTTGTAAAATACTACATAAGGAAAAAGGAGAAGAAATAAGAAAAAAGTAGCAAGACTAAAAAAAATACTAATAAAAACGAGTCAAAATATTTTACTCTAGTTGACTAAACTTTTGGGTTTGGAGTTTCAGGCTTTTTATGGCTGAATAGCAGTTTAAAACAGTTAATTAGTAGTTTAAACATCTGTGTATCACCATTTTCCCACCTCACAGGGAATCATAAACAAATTGACTTCAATAGTGTATTGGGGGGAGCCACCATAACAAAAACCATTGACTGAGTGACTTAAAGAACAGAAATTTATTTTCTCACAGTTTTGAAGGCTGGGAAGTCCAAAATCAAGGTGTGGGCCAAGTGGGTTCCTGGTGAGAGATCTCTTCCTGACTTGCAAATGCTGCCTTCTTGCAATCTTCACATGGCAGAGAGAAGAGAAATCAAGTTCTCTGGTGGCTTCTCTTGTAAGGGTACCAATTCCATGATGAGAGGCTCACCCTCCTGACCTCATCTACACCTAATTTCTTCCCAAATGCCCTACCTTCAAATATCATTGCATCAGGGATTATGACTTCAACATATGAATTGGGATGAGAGGGAGACTCAATTCAGTCTATAGCAAGCAGCAACACTTCACCTCTCCCCACCAATGCATGCACACACACACACACACACACACACACACACACAAACACAGGCACTAATGCACAAAGGCACAGCCCCAGGAAAAGGGACTAGAGTTTATCTATCCTACCATCATCACCCAGCAAGGCATGTAAGCTCTCATCTTTCTTCTCCTGTCCTTACAGGGTTCTAGCCTGCTGCAATAGCATGAGTTAAAGGGGTTTCTGGAAGATCTTGAGGTACACTCAGCAATACTCCATCTGGTCAGTCATTTAAAAATATATTCACTGGACATATATTGGAAAAACAGCCAGTCTATTTAGTCCCTGGGCACAAGAAATGGACAGTATTTGAAGGCAAGAGTACAACATAAGGAAATAATCAGAAGCACAAGCAAAGAATTGTGTACCAGGATGTTCATAGAAGCATTATTTAAAATTGCAGAACAATAAAAAAAAAAAGTGGACTCAAACCAAATAGCCCAAAATAGGGGATGGTTAAATAAGATGGACTATTAAACAGACATTAAATATTATGTTTTCAAAATATATTTAATTATATGGAAAAATACATATGATATACTGTAAAGTTTAAAAACATGCATAGCTATATGTATAGTATGTTTTAAATCAGGTCAAAAGTGCTACATTCAAAATGAACTGAGACTTGTGAAAAATACTTAGGACAATATAAAGTACTTTTCCATCATATTTTAGGCAATGAGAAAAGAAAAGCAAGAAAAAAAGAACCCGACTGCTTGGGGAAGAGAGCAATTTGCGAAAGGACACTAGAAATTCTCTTCCGCCAGCAAGGAAAATGATCGTCAAGTTCTAAAAATAGAATATACAGAGAAAACATATAAATTTCAATCTCAAATGATGAAGATGTCTAGTCCATAGGCTAAATAAGAGTAAAAGTCACACTATTTTTCTGTATCATCACATCTATGACACCTGGCACACTGGCACATAGTAGCATCTCAGTCAAAATTGTGATAAACAATTAAACAGAGGCATGAATACACACTAAAAGGTATCCAAAATGGTGGTTATTAGCAGCTTGGGGTGGGGAGGACATGCGAAGATATTGGTTAAAAGGTATAAGCTTCCACTTATAAGATTAACAAGTTCTGGAGATCTGACATATAGCATGGTAATTATACCTACTAATGATTTGTATTATTTATATATATTTATTTATATTAGAGCTAATAATATACTTTAAAGTTGGTAAAAGAGTAGACCTTAAATGTACTCACTACAAAAAAGAAATGGTAATTATGTGACAGGACAGAGGTGTCAGCTAATACTATAGTGACAAGCGTTTTGCAATATACAAGTGTATTAAATCAACATCCTGTATACCTTAAAGTTACACAATGTTATGTCAATAATATCTCAATAAGGGGATCCCTGGGTGGCTCAGCAGTTTAGCACTTGCCTTTGGCCCAGGGCATGATCCTGGAGTCCTGGGGTCAAGTCCCACATCGGGCTCCCTGCATGGAGCCTGCTTCTCCCTCTGCCTGTCTCTCTCTCTCTCTCTCTCTCTCTCTCCCTCTCTGTGTCTCTCATGAATAAATAAATAAAATCTTTTAAAATAATAATAATATCTCAATAAAATGGGGGTAAAACTACTTAAATGATTTTTTTAAGTATCGATGACTTTTAAAAAATTCAGCGATATCTTAAGTTGCTCAAAAAATGTACAGGTATGTCTTCAGTATTTGTACATAAATTTCAAAAGGTCAGTGAATCTCCTGAGTGGCTTCAAAAGAGTGTGTAGAGAAAATTTTTAGGTAATTTATCCTGGAAATGAAAATTAATGTATTCAACACATTCAATCCTAATGACTCAGGAGATGTTAGAGCAGATTGCCATACAGATGATTGGTCAAAAAGGATTGCACTCCTTAATGTCAAAATAATTATATATCCTTTTATCCTTATGTGACCCAACAGAATTCAGCCTCTGCTAGTAACTGTCTTTCATTATTTGATTTTTAAAAAAGAATTTATTTTAACAAAAATAGGGAACCACTGGAGATTTTTGAACAAGAAAAGACCTCTCTTTGATAAGATTAGCTAATTCTGTACCCAATACACTGGAAACTGAAGAGATTGGAGACCTAAAGATCAAGCACATGATAAACTGGAATAGTCTAGGTAAAAGCAGTAATAGAGTAAGAAAATACAAATTAAAGGTGAAAAGAGGGTGTTAACAGTAGAGACACAAAGAGAAAAGTCGTTACAACTGACCTACCTGGAAGATGGAAACAGAGAAAATCACAGACTGCCAAGATTTCAAAATTGGATGGCTAAGTGAATAGTTATACCAGGACTAGAAAGAAGAAAGTCAGGTTTCCTAATTTATAGTGAGTGATGCTTAATTCAATTATTGATCCTACGTTGGAACTCTCAATCAACAAGCATGTTGAGATTACAGAGTGGGCGCTCTGGAGAAATGTAGAGACAGTCCTGCGCCTGCGCAGAACCCAGTGCCAGAACCCAGGAGGGGGGAGCCTTAAGGGTGTGCCTACAGCCCCCCACGATTGAGCACGCTGTCTGCTGTAACTGATACTTGCAATAATGAGTCTGCATGTTCCACGAAAGGTGAAAAGTCCATTTCATTTTGAGTGTAACCCACGTCCACTAACTGCTTCTTCTTGTTCCATTCTTTACCATGTGCTTAAGACCCATCAATGAATAAAGCAGCCTCCTTCTTGAGATTGCCACAAAGCACAAGATTTTAGAGATTTTTTTCAGTATTCTCTATCTAAGAATAACACAAAGGTGTGTTGTAGAAATGTTTCTATCAGAAACAGTGAAAAAAATAGATTTGTCATTTAAATGTCTATGTTTCAGTTATCTGGGAAATTTACGGACAGGGAACGAAGTTTTCTTGGTCAATGCTGGGAAATGAGGTGTTGCTGTATTGGTTTAGCAATATTAAATCATAGATTATATGTATACAGTGAAGGGATTGAGAAGCAATTTTGGTTTCCTTTTCAGAATGGGGGATCAGAGAGATTTTTAAAAAATAATAATCATCAAATACAGTAATGGAAAACATTCTGAAAATATTGAGTGTTGCAAGCAATTTATTATGTCTATTACATTTTAAGAAAGATAATCAGTCAATATTGTGATCTAAAGTATAAACTTGCAGAGTGCTAAATCCTCTTCTAAACTAAACTTCAAAACCCTCAATGATGATTGTCTATAATAAACAAGACAGAGTAGTTTACTTATGGCCCAAAGTTAGACTTTGAAGTTCACTTTTAAAGAACGTATTTGTTAGTAGTTCTCCAAAAGAATGTTAATTATGAGAATGAAAGGGAATATTAAGCCCTGTAAAATTTTATTTTTCAGTCTAAGAAATGCTTCAATGACTCCTTTGATATGATATGACTCATATCACCATTTTAAAACACATAGCAACAAAAACTTCTTTAAAATTAGCAACTCAAAAATTCTAAAATCTCACAATCTATGTTCAACTCAGAATTATAATACCATAATGATTGTAAGGAGTCATTATTGTATGTAGCACAAAGAAAGGGGAAAAATATGGCTACTAAGTTATAACAGTTTTCTGTAACCCAGAACTTTCACTACATATTTATTCGAAGGGCTTTTTAATACCTACTGAGGCATAGTTTTGTGTGTGTGTGTGTGTGTGTGTGTGTCCTTCCTGAATCTATATAAAAATAAAAATATAAGAGGGGTGCCTAGGTGGCTCAGTCAGTTGAGCATCCCACTGAATCTTGGTTTGGGCTCAGGTCATGGTCTGGGGGTCATGAGATCCAGCCCCAGATCAGGCTCCACACTCAGGCAGGAGTCTGCTTGTCCCTCTCCCTACCTTCTGCCCCTTCCCCTGCTCCCGTGCATGCACACTCACATGTTCTCTCTCTCTCTCTCTCTCTCTCTCTCTCTCTCAAACAAATAAATAAAATATTAAAAAATAATAAAATAAAAGCAAAACAAATCTTTTAGGGTATTCCTACAGCTCACATCCCAAGTCCAATATTTCCAAAAATGTTCACACTCAGAGTCGTGGGTGGCCATGTTTTCCCACACAATACTATCATCTACGCCATCAAGAGCACTGGTGATACAGTATTGTCTGCAATTTCATTTCAAGTTGCTGACGTTCATTCTGTAGGTTTTTATGCACATGGATGAGCAATGACAACAACATCGAACCACAAGACACAACGTGTTTCCAGAAATGTTCAAAGGTAAGAAGAAATGTAAATGTTCGGATCTTTGAGATAGGATGTATCTTAAGAGCTAAGATACAATAAAGAAATTTGGGTTATAGCTCTCATCACCCCACCCACTCCCCCCACCCCCCCACTCCCCCACCCCCCCACCCCCCGCCATGAAGGTATTGTTGACACACACTGTTACATTAGTTTCAGGTATACGACACAGTGACTCAGCAACTTTATACCTTATGCTGTGCTCCCCATTCAGCTCTAATATCTTATAGGCTCCTAGAATTTCTTCACTGTTTATCTGGAATTATAAATCTAACATTTGAAAAGTATTAGCCTACTCTGAAGGTAATCCTTAATTTCATTAAGGTTAATTTGGAAACTTAAACTTTTCTACTGCTTCAATCATGTCAGCACCAACGAAGAAACCAGCACTGGCTTCTTTACCAGCTATAGCAAAACCATCTATTTGTACTTATATTTTAGGACCTGTTAAATTTATGTAGAACTGAACTCATCTTATTCCCAGATTTCCAAGATTTTAAAAACAAACACACAAGTGAAATCCTTGCTTCTTAGATGTTATAAGTAAATCTAAGAGAAATGGTGTTTTTGTTGGGGTTGTTTGTTTGTTTTGAGAAAATATTGTCTTCTTATTTCAAGTTATAGACCAACTTCTAGAAATTAGATTCAAATTTTTGGAGGCTATAAACACTGAGCCAAGCAATACTCTTGAAGTAAACATCCTAGCATCACAAGAATATGATACATATGATTAAGGCATTGCTGTGCTCACTTTTGCAAGTTTACACTTAAACCAGAGAAAATCAGCTACAAGATGAATCTAAACAAATAGTGTGCCAGAATATATTATATACACTGAAATTTTGGTTTTTCAGCTTTCATAGCAGTTATGACTCAGATCAGCTTTGAGGCTTTTTTTTTTTTTTTTTTTTGCAACTTACCAAATATCCCACAAAGCAGAAAACACGGAAATAACAAAAGATTTTTGAGAATTTAAATGTAAAATGTTTTTAAATGCTAAGTTCTGATCCATTTGCCCCTGGGAAAATCACATAATTTGCAACTAGATTTTGAGGAAGGAAGATTAGGGGGAAAAAAGAACAAATGGTATGTTGTACTAGACATTTTTAGAAACTTCATCAATATGTTTATTATTTCATCAAGAAACATAAGTTTTACCAACCTTTAATTAAAAGCATGAAAGAAAAGCAATCTGGACCAACTGAAAAAATATATATAATAACCATGAAACACTAAAACTAAATTACATTAAAGTGTACCTTTATTTCAAATAAGAAAGTAGATTTAGCCTGACATGATATTCAAAATCTTTAACTACTGGGCACAGACACCAATCAATGAGAATGGCACTGCTGTCAACAAACAGAACAACCATATGTGCTATCAACTGTATACCAAGCCAGAAAGTCAGCGGGTGATGTGCTCCACAAATTGCTCAACATCCCAATATATGAGAAAAATAAATGAAAGATGTCTTTTAATTATTGTTTGCTTTACTTACTAGATTTTTGTATTTTCTTGAACTAATCAATTAATGTGTGTGGGAGGGGAATCTTGATTTTACTTGTTTAGAAAAACTTGTGCACATTTTCCATTGATGTGTGAGAGATGATAAAGATATGGTAGCCAGTTACTTGAGAGAAGACAGGAGGATCTGACAGAGGGAGAATTCAGAAAAACGACAACAAAGAAAAAAGATGGCTAATGAGAAATTTCTAGTAGCCAACATGGCCAGATGACTTTTAAGAACTACTGCTCTGATTTAATTTGCTTTTTAAAAATTCTTTCTGTGTTTAATCTTCCTATATTAACTATGAATCCCAAGCCACTTACACAGACATCCTTGTTATAGTATAGCTTTGGAAAACTAAAACCCAAGGCTGAGTCCTATACTTAAGAAAGAAGCAGAGAGGAAAAAAAAGATGAAAGAGAAAGGAAAGAGGGAAGGAAGTCAGGAAGTCAGGAAGGAAGGAAAGAAGAAAGAGCGAAAGACAGAAGAAAGAAGAAAAATAAAAAGAAAACAACAACGAAAAAAGAAGAAAGAAAGACAGAACGAAATAACGAAGACCGATCCCTCACAAAGAAGCAGCCCTCACGCAGACCAAATCAGCCTACCCGAAACCGCACTAAGCCCGCACATGCACACACCCAGCCAATCAGCCCCGCCCCTGAAGCGCGTCCCATTCACATGACAGAACCTAAAGAAAATGACAAATAGGAATTAAGAAATATACAAGAGCAGTAATTTAAAGCAGAGATCATCCCACCCAAACCAAGAATCAATAGAAATACTGAGTGAGGCAATATGCCTCTCACAATACTTAAAATAAGAGTTCATCTATTACACTTGGATATAGGGAAAAAATGTAGGTAATCAAAAAGCTAGAGTACTTGGGACATCTCTGCTTCACTGTGTAACACTTTACTATATAATAATGATAGTCATTAGTTTCTTACTTCTCTAGCGTCAAAGAACCTGAAAAGTTATTTTAGAATAAGTAAATTTATGGCTTATTTGGTGCTCATAGGTTTGACTCTATGTTTTCTACTATGTTTCATCATTTTACAATATGAAATGTTTGTAAACATTTGGTTTACAAACACTGAGGTTTGTCCATCAAAAAACCTCCTCTCTCATCCTAAAAATACAGTCAAATCAATGCATTCTCACTCAAATGCATGGATAGGCTGTCACATATTTATGGACCAGTTGGGTGGAAATACAGAAAAAGAACATTCTTAATGTCATTTAAGCATAATCACTCATATGGACCATAACTGACACTGAAAGCAGTTTCTTTGTCAGTGTTTATGTATGAGATAGCTTGGAAATGAGCCAACTTCTTAAGGCCCACCTGTGTCAAATCAGATTCTGGGAAATGGTCTAGAGGTAAGTATCATGTGATGCAGATAAAATTTTTATTTACTTCTTGGAATTCTATTCTATGTCTAAATATTTGACATAAAAAATCCTGGAATATTGCTATTTAGAATATTTAAGTGAAGTAAGCAAATGAGACAAAACAAAAGATTGAAGAACATCGTGAATCCCCACATCAGATAAGATCCTTGATTTTTGTGTGGTAATATACTTACCAATAAAATAGCCTGGAAAGCAAGAATTTGGTAGAACAAATAAAGAACAGAATAGATGGAAAAAGTTGAAGAGTTGAGAGTCCTAAGTATAACTCCAATCATTGTTGTTTCAGAAGGCAAGCAATAAACTTCTCAAGACAGAAAACAAAGTAGATTTTGGTTTCTACGTGGGTATTAACAGCTTGGTATCCATGAAAGAGTGATATAGTCACAGGGAGGACTTGCCTTCCAACTAATCCTCAAACAATTCAATTTAGCAAAACTACTGGTAGAGGCCATTTTACAATGGACTCTTTTGTGTATTGATTTTGTGTCTTATAAACTTGCAAAATTCACTTATTAGTCTGAATAAGTTTTTGCAAATTCAATTGGATTTTCTACAGAGACAATCTTGCCATCTGTCTCTAAAGACAGTTTTACTGCTTCCTTTCCAATCTGTGAGCCTTTGGATTTTGAGGGGGTACAATATTGAATAAAAGTGGTGAAAACAGACAACCTTCACTTGTTCCTGATCTTAGAGAACAAAATACTCAGTCTTTCATCATGGAGTGTAACTTTAATTATATGTTTTTTACAATTCTTTAGCAGTTTCAGGAAGTTCTCTTTTATTCCTAGCTTTCTGAAAGACTTTAACTAAGAATGGATGTTGGATTTTGTCAAATATTTTTTCGGCATATATTGACCTTATTATTGGGTATTAATTGATAGACTTTCAAATGTAAACTAACCCTGCATTCCTGGATTTGTCTTGATCATGACATAGTATCACTGCTCTATACTGCTGTAACTGATTTTTTAAAATTTTCTTTGATAGTTTGTGTCTTTCAAGAAATTTGTCTTTATCAGTTATCTTAATTATTGACATGAAATTGTACATAATATCCCCCTATTATCTTTCTTTTTGAAATCAAAATGACATATAACATTGTATTAGTTTTGATATATGTATGATATATGTATGATATCATGATATCACAATGATTTGATATATGTATATATTGTGAAATGATTACCGCAATATGTTTAATTAACATTCATCACCATACCTAGATATAATTTTTCTCTTCTGATGAAAACTTTTAAGATTTACTCTCTTAGCAACTTTCAAATTTACAGTACAGCATTGTTAACTATAGTCACCATGCTGTACATTACATCCCCAGGACTTATTTGTCTTATAACTAGAAGTTCATACCTTTTGATCACTTTCAACCATTTTGCCTATATTCCACCTGCACCCTTGACATCTGACAATCACCAATCTGTTCTATGTATTTATGGATATAATTTTCTTTTATTTTTTTAATTCCTCATAAGCGAAATCATACAGTATATGCCTTTCTCTGTTGGACTTACTTCACTTAGCATAATGCCTTCATGGTCATCTATGGTATTGCAAATGGCAAGATGTCATTCTTTTTTATAGTTGAGAAATATTCCATTACTATATAATATAGTGTGTGTGTATAAATACATATAACATAATGTAAAGTACATGCATATACACTACATCGTCTTTCTCCACCCATGGATAGACAAGGAGTTTCCATGTCTTGGCTGTTATAAATAATGCTGCAATGAACACAGGGGTACATATATCTTTTCAAGTTAGTGTTTCATTTCCTTTGGATATAAAGCCAGAAGTAGAATTGCTGGATCATGTAGTAGTTCTATTTTCAATATTTTGAGAAACCTCCACACTGTTTTCCAAAATGGCTGCACCAATTTACATTCCCATCAAGAGCACATGAAGGTTCCCTTCCTCCACATCCTTGCTAGACTTGTTATTACCTGTCTTTTTGATAACAGCCATTCAAGTATGAAGTCATTGTGGTTTTGGTTCACATTTCCTTCTTTTTTAATGATGTTGAACACCTTTTCATGTATCTGCTGTCCATTTGTATATCTTCTTCCCTATTTATCTTTCTAATATCTGTATAGTCTGTGGTGATGTCACCTCTCTTATTCTTGACATTTGCATTATGTGTCTTTTCTCTTTTTTCTTCCTGACCAGTCTGACTAGATGGCCCCATAGCAATTTGAAACTTCAATACCACTATCAGATTGGCCTCTCCAGATCTAATGACCTAGCACTGACAGCTGGATTTCCTCAACCTATATAGCCTCCTTTGTCAACAACCAAACTGAGGGTCCAGTGAATGAAGAATAAGCCTGGGGTGATCATGTAGCCAGATCCTGCTGGCCTAATCCATAAAAATGAGCATCTGGCTCTATCTCCCTCTCTACCTTCTGCCAAATTAACTGGCCTAGAATTCCAGCCCTCATGTTTACCCTATTTTATACACAAACTATAGAATTGGGATCCTGTCTTGAACCTCAACAAATAATAAGGGGTCCCTAGTCCTTTATACCTCAATTGTGAAAAGCCCTTTTCTTTACCTGATTACTGTACTCAGAATTTGTCCACTACTGGCAGGGGACTTGCCAAATGGGAAGATTTGGAGACATGCACCCTGATTTTCCTGACTTCCAAAATTGCTATTTAATATTCTTTATTGCTATTCTCCAGGAAAAAAAATGATTCATATTACTAAAATTGACCATTTGCTGCTTGAGCTTGTGCATTTCCATGACTACACTATATGGGAGTCAGCTTGCCAAGGCTGTTTCATCTGCTGCATTTTCTCCCTTTCCTCTCTGATGGAACATCACCCTCATCCCAGGATATGTCATACTTATGACCATCAAAATTTAATACGGCTATCATCCTGCCATTAAAAAACCCAAAAATTCCTTATTAACATCAATACATACTGAATAAAATCCAAACAACTTGCTCCAAATTGAAGTTTCTCAACAATCTGGTCTCAAGCTTCCTTTTTCAATTATCTATTACTATCCAACAAAGCTGGTCACTGAGCTGTCACTGAAATATTATTGACTTCTCCCTACCTTTGGGGCTTCAGCTGACAATTCTTTCTTGAACGAGCATAACTACCTCTCTCCTTATATTAAAATTATATTCCTCTTTCAAGACCAAATTTAAATTCTACCTTCCCTCCCAAGTAATTGATTCAAGGATATCCTCCTGGGCTGACATAGAAGAACATAATGATAGGTAATAGAAGCTATGCTGGAAGAAAGTTCCCCAAGGAAGGGATCTCAAACACCATAGGCTCTAAGGCCTCTTGAGAGCCAAGCCATAAAGAACATATCCTTATCGTTTGTCCAAGAGGCCTTGTGGACTTCTTTCCTTTATCAGACAAGAAATAGCTCCTAGTGTGGCCAAAAGGCATTATTTATATTACCGTAAACTCCCTTTTTAATTAGTGATGGCAAGATCAGAAGCAGCGCAAATGAAAATGGCACAAAGACACAGCCTGTCGCTTTTAGAAGTGTTAATGAATGCCCTGTGGATTTTTTTTTTTTTAAATTTCATGAGAACAGACAAGGAAATGTCTCCATAAGACTGTTGATTCTCAGGGAAAAGTGTTAATGTTATGTAAATTAAAATCTGAAAGTCTACTTAACTGAGATCAGTAACACCAAGAGTGTGCATATGGAAAACACAATTCCTCAGTCCTAAGAACAGAGCTGTCCAATCTGCTGAGAGCTCTACATGATCTCCAGCTAGGTCATATTAGGAATGACTCTCATTTTATGCTCCAGTGTAAGCAAGGAGTTCTAATTGACTTCAAAGAGGATTTCCCTGGTTGGTAACTGGTGGGGTGAGGGTGTGTCTGGCAGAGAATGGAAGACAAACCTGATTTCTCTGAGAAAATTTCATAAAGGTTAAAAAATTCTTGAGAAATGGAAGTAATTATACATGCATGCCCTGAAGACACTTTTCATCCAGTGCAATTCCTAAATTTTTCCACTAGGCAAATAGAATTTTTAAAAGTGTGAAATGAGCTTTTTGTGGGGATTTGGCTATAGATATTAAAATATGAATTAAGTAGCATTCCTATTCTTTTCTTTATTTTATTTAAATGTTAAAAAAGGCAGGTATATTCTCATTCTCTTTCTCATTCCTTACCAGCTTCAGGCAAAAACTTTTTAACCATGTTACCCTCTGGTAGTACAACTAAAAGAAATCATGAAATTAGAAATCACAGGATGTATAATATTTATAAAATGTTAGCTTGGCATTAGCTAAGAGAAAGCCTGAGGCTTTCCAACCTGGCAAAGATATATTGCCCTGTTAAAAATTAATAGGTATAGATTATGGATATATAATTGCTTTGGGTGACCAGCTACAACACTGAAAAAAATTTAAGAAGGGTAGGATTATTTTACATAAAGAAATCCAAGATCAGTAGTTTAAGCTAAAACAAAACAAAATTACTTTTCTATTTACTTAGAATAATATTTGCTATACAGAATGACTCACCACTTTTCAGAAGTACACATCACAGTTTAATTTATTCCAGAAATATTTAGTGAGCACTGGCCAGATGCCCTTTTTGTAAGGAACTGTGCCACTTATTGAAGCAATGGAGCCACAGCGCTTCACCTCTAGGATCCCTGTCCGGACCAAGTCCGACAATCCAACATCAGCTGCAGTGCAAAGTGATACCTGCTGCAATAAAAGCTATTTACAAAATACTATGAAGAAGGGAGACAGCAAACATTTAGGAAGTCATGGTGGTGAATGAAATGAGCGTTTGAAGAAAATTTCATAGAGGAAGTGACCTTTGAGCTACATAGTCCTTGAAAGATGAGAATGATTTCATGAAGATAAGAAATACAGAAGGGTCACTCTGGAGACAGTGACATCAGACTAGCGAGAAAAGACAAAATTACAAAGGCCCAAAATAACCTTGCAGGAACTTTATGTACTCTAGTGCTACAATTCTCAAAGTGCGGTCTAGAAAATAGCAGAAAAGCATTCCCAGGAGCTTATTAAAAATGCCAAACCTCAAGCCTCACCCAGATCTCCAGAATCAGGGTCTGCATTTTAACAAGATCCCCTGGAAAGCTGTAAGCGCATGAAAATTTGAGAAGCATCACTCTAGAGCCAAGAGTAACTGGGGGAAAAATGATGTGAGAAATGAGGATGCAAAGACAAATAATGCCATGCAGTTTATACCGATCAGAAGGACTGAAGGGGTTCGTAGGCAAACAACTGATATGATTTCTGACTTATAAAGACAGTTCTAGTGGCCATGTGGAAATGTGTTTTTGTGAAGAGAGCATGGGACACAGGAAAATCAGCTATGGGCTATGATTACATAAGAATGATAGTTCCATCTTATTGAGTGCCTACTACATGTCAGACATCATGGCATAAACCTTATATTTTATATGTGTTGTTTTAATCTTCCCATAATCCCCATTCTGGAGGTGAGAATCAATATAAGAAAAGTTTTTTAAAAGTGTCCAAAGTCATGTGACAAGTAAGTTGCAGAAGAATTCTAACTCCCGCCTAATTTCAAAATGCAAGTTCTGTCTCCCAAATAGACCCCAAGTTCACCTACTTCATTTCATCACCACCCTGGCGTATGATACCACCATCTTCTGAATTACCTCGATAGTCTGCTATGAGCTTCTATTCTTGCTTACCATAATGTAATGCAGCAGCCCAAATGATCTTTTGTTAAAATATTTTTTAAATCATTTTTAAGTAATCTCTACACTCAATATGGGCCTCAAACTTACAACTCTGAGATCAAGAGCCACATGTTCTATTGACTGAGCCAGCCAGGAGCCCTGCAAATGATCTTTTAAAAACAGAAATCCTCTATTTAGCATCAAAAAATTGAATCAAATGCAAATTTTTTAACCAAAGTCCACAGGTCCATAATAATTTGGCCTGTGCCTATGTCTGAGATCTCATTTTGTGACAGACTCTCCCATCACTGTGTTCATCACACTGTACATTGAATAATATCAACTTTTTTCCCCTTTCAGGATTTTGCACTTCTGTTTTGCCTAGATCAGTCTCATCTCATTATTACTTAAATATTTTAAAAATATAATCAACTATTGAAAGTAAAAATGATAATGTAGTAGGGGCTTAATAACACACGTATAAGTAAAAAAAATGTATACATAAAATGCATGGTAGAAATAGCACAGGGAGGAAAGTAGTGGAAGTATATTAATTTGGAAGTTCTTTTTCTACATGTAAAGTATTAGAGTATCACATAGAGGTAGACTGTGAGAGGTTAAAGATGTATAATACATATGCTAAAATAACCACTAAAATAATATACCAGAGAGCTATAACTAATAAACTAACAAAGGAAGTAAAATGAAATCTCAATAAATTGAACTATCAGATTAACAATTTATTAGATAACAAAAATTTAAAAGAGGGGGAAGGAATATTAATATCTGATATGGCAAATTAGTTTTGGAATTTTATGATATTAATTTCTTGCTCTTAATGCACTGAATTATATTCACAATAATGTAATTTTTTCTCTACCTCCTATATTATGATCACTTCAAATCCCACAGTCAGTTATTTAAAAATATAAATCAATACATCTTATTATAGACTTCATTATATTTTAAGTTGCAATATTTGTTTCCAAGTATAATCAGGGTTTCTTCTTTTTGTCGTGATCCTCAAATATTCTTTTCTTTTAAAGATTTTATTTACTAAAAAAAAAAAAAAGATTTTATTTACTTATTCATGAGAGATACAGAGAGAAATGCTGAGACATAGGCAGAGGGAGAAGCAGGCTCCCTGCGGGGAAACTGATGTGGGACTCAATCCCAGGACCCCGGGATCACGACCTGAGCCAAAGGCTGATGCTCAATCACTGAGTCACCCACGCATCCCGATCCTCAAATATTCTTAAGCAATTCTCAAATTATCTCTACAGAAAATTTTAAAAATAGTCTCATAAAACAAAGTGAGGAGTTATACCCACCTTCCATATAATTTGACAGGAAGCTTCCTTAGTGGCATGAGGAATGCTAACTGACCATTCCCATTTCTTTTTCAGTAATTCAAACTGGAGAAAACAAAATGAAAGTCAAACAGCAGGAAATGTGATCCGTCCTTTCTAACTAAACCTTCTGTCACCTAAATTTGAACCTTTCCACTGACTGGTAGGTTACCTACATCATCAATTATCATTTCTGTTCAGGGATGAGACTAGATGTGTTCCTGGTACTTTCCTCAGAGGACTACTCAATCTACTGAATTAGCTGCCTTTATGCCAATTACCCAGAGTTAAGATTGGGGGACAGGTGCTGAAATTACCTCTCACATACTTATAGGGAATATACCTACTGGGAGGGGCACTCCATTTACCTGGTCTTAGGTTCCATGTGGAAGTTTATCTGCTGCAGTAACCTTTGTGACTTCTACTCCAACCAGATGAGTGACTTGCCAGACTCAGAATTTGAGGAGAATGAACCGGGTGGTTCAATGTAGTCCATTCCTCTCTCAGTGACCACCTGACCTTGGAAAGGATGCCTTGGGGCCAGCTCTCTGTGATGGAGAAAGGGATCTGCCCTAAGAGGGAGGCTTGTGCCAGGGGCAAAGGGGGTAACCTGTCTAAATTAGGGTGCACATACCAATTTGGTCATAGATCGTAAGAAATCCAAATTGTTATTTTATCCAGGTAAAAGTAATAGATCAATGAATAAATAATAATTTACCAATGAATAAATAACAATTAGTGGAGGCTTATATTATGAGAAGAAAAAATTGAGTTTTTGGGTTAAGAAAGGTAGAAATACTACTCAATGAACATATGGAATCCAGAAGCTAAGAGTTCAATTTAAAAGGACTATGACAGAATACTCTGAGATGCTAGAAATCAGATTTGTCTTTAATAAAAGTGATATATTAAGTGATGATTTTCTTCTCTCAAAATCCTGCATCTGTCTCTGGATTGGTTCCAGACTTAGAGTAAGGACAAAGGAGTAGTACTTATCGATCCAGTCAAATTCTGACACCTTGGTAATTTGGTAGGAAACCTTAAGGAATAAATAAGAGATGAATGAGGGAGGGAGCAAAATTGCACCGGAAATCACAGTGGTTTGATCAGGGCTGAGGATGAAGTGTGTTGGGCTATGTGGGCTTTGGATCCTGGGTGGGGCAGAGTCAGCAGGTAACTTGAGACTCTTTTGACAGTTCTCTCTGCCCTTGCAGGTGTGGCTAAGGTAGGGATTAGGTGTTTTGTTTTGTTTTGTTTTTTTACAGCATTTTGGGGTGTAATATTTGCAGCTTTTATAGTGTTTTTGAGTCAAGTCTTTAAGCCTTCATTTCAAGGTCCAAAGGCAAACGTGTTGCATGACCTTAACATATGGCTGCTAACTGGGCCTGGTCTGCTTCCGAGCTATGTGTCACCAGCTCTGGGAATTCAAGTATATGGTCACTGTTCTTGGAAGAAGTGCATGTGGTTGCAGAATGCAGGGGTTGAGGGAAGCTGCATCTTTTCACAAGGCCCACTCCAGTCAAAAAGTCTTTAGGGGCAGATACAAATGCATCCCGGAGGTTTTTGTTGCCTACACAGCAAATAAATGATGAAGAAAGTGAGCAAAACAGAGGAAAAAGTTATGGAGAGCTCTTTGATGATAATTATGACTAACTAGAGTGTCAGACTGAAAGGATTTTTCTAAAGATTTTATTTATTTATTTAAGAGAGAGAAAGAGTACACATGCACACACAAGCAATGGGGAGGAGCAGAGGGAGAAGCAGACCATGGATTGAGCAAGGAGCCCAATGTTTAGGGCTCAATCCCAGGATCCTGAGATCATGACCTGAGCTGAAGGCAGACACTTAACTGACTGAGCCACCCAGTAGCTCCAGCGTGAAAGTTTTTAAAAAAGAATTATGTGATTTAGAAAGACTATTCTTATTCTAGTGTGCAGGATTTATTAAAGACAAGAAAACCAGCACGTAAAAGGAGGAGTGGAATGGCCATCATAACAGAACAGCTGTGAGGTAGCCAAGATGTGAGTTAATGTGATGGTATTTGGGATGAAAACTTGGACCCTGAGTGAGAGACCTGATAGGATTCAATGGGAGCATGGGCGGAAACAGTACAAAAATTTGAAGAGCAGTGCTTACATGGTACTCAGAGCAAGCAAAAGGGATCGTCGATATAGGGTGGAAGATGTCACAGACCTATGGGCTTTGAAAAGATGTATGTCTGATTGGAAATGTACAGAGAACACCTGGAAATGCAGAACCACAGTTTGAGGGAGAAACTAGCAGTGGAAATTTAACTATGGGAATCACAGAGGTTATGGTTAATTCAGAGAAAGGATATAAGTAGTAAGAGACAATATGGAACTTCATGATTACCCTAAGGACCTAGAAATTTAAAAAAAGAAAAGCCATGCAAATCAAGAAACAGCCTCTTAACAATAGAGAATAAACTGATGGGTACCAGAGAAGAGGTGGGTGGGGGATGGGTGAAATAGGTGATGGAGATTAAGGAGTGCACTTGCTATGATGAGCACCTATGAAAGTGTTATATGAAAGTGTTGAGTCACTATTTTGTATACCTGACACTAATAATTCACTGTATGAATAAAAACTTGGGGTGCCTGGGTCGCTCAATTGGCTCAAGTCATAATCTCAGGGTGCTGGGATCAAGCCCTACCTTGGACTCCCTGCTCAGCGGGGAACCGGCTTCTCCCTTTCTCTCTGCCCCTCACCCTGCTTACATTCTTTCCTGCTCTCTGTCTCTGAAACAAAGAAATAAAATCTAAAAAACAAATACTGGGGATCCCTGGGTGGCGCAGCGGTTTGGCGCCTGCCTTTGGCCCAGGGCGCGATCCTGGAGACCCGGGATCGAATCCTACGTCGGGCTCCCGGTGCATGGAGCCTGCTTCTCCCTCTGCCTATGTCTCTGCCTCTCTCTCTCTCTCTGTGACTATCATAAATAAATAAAAATTTAAAAAAAATAAAAAAATAAAAACAAATACTTAAAAAATAAAAATAATAAAATATATGCATAAGGGGAAAAAAGCCATGGAAGAAGAAAAGAAAGGAACAGTCAAGGAGGTGAGAAAGAAGCAACTGAGATTTATCACAAAATCCTATTCAAGAAGTATGGAAATTTCAAAATATACAAGATGCAGGAAAACATTCTGGGGAATTTAATGTACATCAAATGCTCAATGACATTCGTTTAGTCATACGTTCAACAGCTCTTATATTTCTTAACCTGTGCCCAATACTGTGCAAGGTCCGGGGCAGAAAGAAAAACCAGCTCAGATCCTTCCTTCTTGGAGCTTAGAGTGTAGTAAGAGAAACGGTTATTAATCAACTGATTGTACCGTAAATAATTATCAACTACAATGAGCGCACTGTATGGAAATCCAAGGCTGTAAAAACCAGAATGCACAATAGAGAAATCTTACCTATTCTGGGAGAATATGAAAGGTAAAGGATGGTTTCTTTGGGTCTTGAATATACTTGATAGCCTCATCTGCAGAAATCCTCTAGCGCTGCTACTTTGGACTCCAAAGCAAAGAGTGACATCATTGTTGTCATCATTAAAAAAAAAGAACATGAAAAACATACCATCTACATTTCCTAGCAAAAAACGACAAATGACAATTTTGAAAGAAAAGCGATTTTAAAGATTTTTTTTAATAATAAGTTCATTGTTAAGACATTTTGTACCAATGTTTATAAGGAAAAGACATCATCAAAACAATGTGTGGGAACATTCTAAATTATTTTTAATAATATTTGACATATTATATGACTGTCATAAAAGGAAATGTGTATTTTGGCTTTGATTCCTGGTATAAAAATTCACCCCTGAAACAAATATTTTCCTTTGGAAATCAATATTTTGGTTCTCAGGACTCAAGCAAAGACTTTGGATATTACCTTCTTTTATAATGACTGTGAGGACAGAAATCTGGGAAAGCAGAACACCATGCCAACAACCATTGATCAAACACTTATCGATATTCCCATGCAGCTCATGGCAGTTAAATGCAGAGATAAAGTTATCTCAAAAAGAAGATGAAAAGCAAAGGCATTAAGACTTCATCCATGCAATAAAAGAAACTTGAACTCGGATTCACCTAAGAATCAAGAAGTCACGTTCAGAAATTTGAGCAGTGTTTGTCAGGAAACAATTTTGATGCAGATTAAAATGTTATGCTCATAACCTTGGGGTTGTATTATTATTATTTCAATATTACTATTCATTTCTTTAAGCATAAATTAGACTCCTTTTAGAAATTTTCTTGGGAAACGGTCTTCCCAAGTTTCAAAGGCATTAAAAGTTTGTTCATGTAGTTTCAGATTTCACATTGCACATGATCTTCAACAAACTAGTACTTGTTGAGATTTGGTGTAATATTAAAGAAGAATATCCACAACTGTCTGAAAAAGTTATTAAAATGTCCCTCCCTTTTCCAACTATTCTTGTGTATGAAGCCGAGTTTTTTTTTTTCATATACTCCAACCAAAACGCCACACTGTAAGAAACTGAATGCAGAAGCAGATTAGAGAATCCAGCAGTCTTCTGCTAAACCATACATAAAAGACATTTACAAAACTGGAAAATGGTGCCATTCTTCTCAGTATATTTTATTTTATTTTGGAAAAACTATGTGTGTTAACATGTAATGGGTATTCACTGTATTTTTAAATGAATTAATAAATATTTCAAAGCTATCTCAGATTAAATATCTAATGTGATTAATCCATAGATAGAAACAAAAGGTCTTTGGGGGTCTTCAATAATTTTTAAAACTGCAAAGTACTCCTGAGATTCTGAGTAGGAACAATTTCTGTTGACCATGATCCCTATTTGTTATCTTGGATCATTCCTGGACTGCTTTAAACAAAACATACTTCTTACAGTTTAGGATTAAACTGTAACTTTCACTGAGTTGTTTACCTCAACACCATGGCTAACGTAGTAGTGCCAAGGAAAGAACAGAGAATTTGCACTTACAGAGATTGCAGAGGACAGGAGGAAATCATTGTCAAACTATACACTACCTATGCTGGGACTATAATGTGTCTGTTATTTGAAATGGAAAATAGCTATCTTTCTTCCTCATTATAAAGAAATCATTAAAAATCTAAGTCAGTTCTATAAATATCCCCAAATTTATCCATCAGCCAAAAATAGCATTCACATTTTGGTATGTTTTCTCTCAGGTATTTTTTTCATATTGTAGCATTTGCATGTGTGCGTGAATGTGTGTGCATGTCTAAGGAAGAAATAATCCATGTGTAAACTTAGCTACAAGAGATCTAGGATAAAAAGTGTGAGCTTGGAAATCTCTGGTTTCCAAAAATCACTGGGGTCAGAATAAGAAAGCTATCATATAATTAGTGTTAATCCCACTAAATCAAATGTAAACTGCCCTATATATTACTACAAGAAAATTAAGTTTGAACACCTAACTCTGGGAAACGAACAGGGGGCGGTGGAAGGGGAGGTGGGCGGGGGGTGGGGGTGACTGGGTGATGGGGGGCACTTTGCCGGATGTTATAGCATAACACTGGGTGTTATGCTATATGTTGGCAAATTGAACTCCAATAAAGAAAATAAAAATAAATAAAAATAAAAAAATACGTTTGAAATCTAAATTATAGCTGAGAAACAGATCGGACATTAAACTGTTTTCCACCTAAAAACTTTAGGGATCTTAATATACAGAAGCCATTCTACTAATCATATCAAAATGCTAGTATGAGAGGACGCGGGCACACGGGTGGGGTCCTGCAGGTGGCCGTGACCTGGAGGGCCCGCAAAGAGGCGGTGCAGGCTGCGGCCCGGGAACTCCTCAAGCTCGTGAACCGGAGTCCCCCTCATTTCCACGTGGTGGCCCAGTGCCGCAGCCGCCTCCTCCAGGCTGCCTTCCATGAACTCAAAGAGACGGAGAGCTGGGATATCAAGCCGGAGAGCAAGTACTTCCTGCCCGGGAGCTCCTCCACGATCATCAGATCATCGCTTGTGCTGTGGGAGGCCAGGGTGTTCCTGGCAATGGTTTCAGCCTCACCGGGGCCCACCCGGACAGTCCCTGCCTCCGGGTGCAACGGCGCTCCCGCCGTAGCCAGGTGGGCTTCCAGCAGGTTGGCGTGGAGACCTCTGCTGTGGGATCTGGAGCACCCGGTCCGACGGGGACCTGACCTTGACTGGACGCGTCCTTGTCAAGTGCCCTCCCTCAGGCCGGCTGGGTCAGCGGCTGGGGCACGTGCACCGGCCCATTCTCCCCATCCCCCACCTGGCCATCCCTCTGCCGTGAAATGTCAACGAGAACTTTGGGCCCCACAGGGAGCTGCCCTTAGTCCCCATTCTTGCCGCAGCTGTCCCGGAGGAGCTGGAGAAGGGGACTCCTGAGCCTGGGCTTCTCAATGCTGCAGATGACCGCCACCACTCCTTCTCATGTCCCTTCTGTGGCCCCTCTGGGACTGAGCCCCGAGGAGATCTTGGAGGTGGAGCTGGGCCTTGCTGGCACGCAGCCTGCGGTCCTGGCTGGTGCCTATGAGGAGTTCATCTTTGCGCCTGGCTAGACAATCTGCACAGCTGCTTCTGTGCCCTGCAGGCTTTGATCGACTCCTGTGTGGCCCCTGCCTCTTTGGCCCTGGAGCCCCACTGTGCATGGTCGCTCTCTATGACAACGAAGAGGCGGGCTCCGAGGGTGCCCAGGGGGCTCAGTCACTGCTGACAGCTGGTGCTGCGCCGCATCTCGGCCCCCTCCCAGCACCTGACGGGGGTAGAGGAAGCCATCCCCAAATTCTACATGATCAACGCAGACGTGGCCCACGCCGTGCACCCCAACCACCCAGACAAGCACGAGGAGAACCACAGGCCCCTTTTCCACAAGGGCCCTGTGATCATGGTGAACAGCAAGCAGCGCTGTGCCTCGAATGCGGTTTCCGAGGCCCTGATCTGACAGGTGGCCAACAGTGTCGGGGTGCCCCTGCAGGATCTCATGGTGCGGAATGCCTCTCCCTGTGGGACCACCATCGGACCTCTCTTGGCTTCTCGGCTGGGCCTGCAGCTTCTAGATTTAGGCAGCCCCCAGCTGGCCATGTACTCCATCCAGGAGACCGCCTGCACCTCAGGAGTCCTCCAGACCATCAGCCCCTTCCAGGGCTTCTTGGAGCTCTTCCCTTCTCTGAGCTGTAACCTCTTAGTGGATTGAGGCCTCTTGGAAAGACTTCTCTTACACTTGAGAAGTTGTCAACTGAGCTGAAGCTAGATTATTAAAGTGGATTTTTCGCATAAATAAATGGAAAGAAAAAAAAGAAAGAAAGAAAGAAAGAAAGAAAGAAAGAAAGAAAGAAAGAAAGAAAGAAAGAAAGAAAGAAAGAAAAAATGCTATTATGAGTTAGAATAAGCACAAGTGAATTGCCACAGTTCTATTCTGGTATTTGGTATTATAAAGAATGCCTGTATTTAAAAAAAATGCTTGTATTTTAAAAATCTCATCTTACTGGACCTCTACCTTATCTACCAAATTTGGCCTTAAAACCTTGCTTAAAAAAGTAATGTAATCCTATACATTCACCAACATTTAAGTCTTGTGAAAGGTAGGAAGTAATTAGTATCAAATGTTTCTTAAAGACCATCTGCTTTTAATTTTTCCTCAGCTGTCTTATCCACTTTCACTATGGAAAATATTAACTTTCCACAGATTAGGCATGATTGAAACAATTTTTAAGAGGGGAGAAGAATTGGTAGAACTATTATACAATAAAGTTGAAATGAGAACATCTCAAATATGCAGGTGAGTGCTTTTTTTCTTAACTACTTTGCAAATGTTTCAACTCAATGCTTTTTATTATATGACTGCTCGCCTAAAAAAGGAAATAAATATTCATGTGGCCTTCTGAATTATTTTATGTATCACATTCAGGCATAACTGATGAGGTCTAGCAATCAGATTTTGAACATTATGTAAAATAATTTACTGAAGTCTTAGAGATTTTTTTTGTTATACCGTAGTGAAAAGTATTTCACTATATTTCAATACATCTTACATTAAATTAGTTTTGAGCAAAATAAAGTCAATCTATAGTTTTGACTTAATATACAGTTTATAAACTTCAATGTTAAATGATTTTTTTCCTGATTTCAGAGTTTTCTTGCACACTGCTCATTGACGCATAATGTGAATAAGAACTGAAAAGGCATCAGACATGAAGAAAGGCATTTGCAGATTTGTGTAAATGTAGGCCAAACAATAAATATAAGAATCCTGTTAACTTGCCATTGTAGTTTTCAGTTTTAAAAATGCTAACCCAATAATTAAGTTATACTCCTTAAGGAGCATATTTAATTAATATGAAGATCACTTACTAAAAACATATTCACTAGTTTTAGATGTTATCAAAATCACGGTTTAATTCAAATGGACATAAAAATGTTTTTCTTCAGATAATTCCATTTATATACATGTTGATGTTCTCACAGGCTGTATAAAGTCCCCGCCATGTTCATTTGAAGATGGAGATATACAGCATTTACTTCAGTTCACAAAGTGTGGGCATAAAACAATCTACAGAAGCTTTTTATAAGGTTTAAAAGAGTTCTAATCACCCATGCCAACTGCACTCCTCTCTCAACACAAAACTGCTTTTGAAACCAAGCATTCATTTGCTAAAACAAGGCATCTGCTGTTAAAGAGATTGATTATCCTGGGGCCTGACCTAATTGGGAGATTAGATATGCTTCTCTACTATGGATAGCATGGTTTATAAAGAAAAAAAAAATTAGACCAAAAAAAGAGCAAACTTCTTTTGGACTCCAAGTGCACTTTTATTTATTTCTAATTTTCTTTAAATGGAAACAAACAGTATTACAAATGTCAGGTTGGTGTGTTACGAGTTAAAAATTCATTGGGTTCATGTCATTTCTTTGGTAACAGGTACACATTCACTTGCATCACATAAACCAAACATTAACAAAAAATGACATTTTTGTCATATCCTACTGAGTTAAGATCATTATATAATACATACACACACACATGCACACACACAAAATCTGGCCTTTTACTGATGTTATCATTTCAGTGTTTTCTATTGCCAGTTAGGTGTCGATTTTTTCCCCCAAACACAGACATCACCTCATTGCTGTGGCTAATTGCATTTTTCTTTCTAGCCTTTGACAACCAGACCTTTGTTAATGCTATTCACCAATATATCAGACTCAGGTCATCCATCCAAAACATGACAAAAGACCCAGATGCTCATGTAAATTGCACTCCCCAAAAGTACTGCCCTCTTCCTCCATACAGATACAGATCTGTGACCCCCCCCCCATTTTTGTTCACTCCCTTTGTTTTCTCTTAATCTTTCATGGTTGGAAAAAGTGATTATTTATAGGCTTTCAGAACATTATACTTTGTTTACATAATAAATCAAATAATCAAGTTAATTATGAAGTTGGATAAATTGTCTACCCAAAATCCAAAAATTGTTTATTCCAGTTGAACTTCAAAATGGAAACTCCACAATAAAGATTTCTTTCTACCCATTTTTTATCCTTTCTTGAGCTCTTGAGATAAAACCAAGTTTGATTGTCCTCTTTCACTGAAGAAAAAAGGAAGAAAAAAAGGTTCATGTAGAAGCGTCCAAGCAGAAGTACAGGAGTGAATCATTTATAAAATATCTCATAATTAAAAAGACGATCTTAGGTACTTGATGTTTTCTTACTGCCTTTGGTACAATTTGCATTAAGCATTAGTTACTCAAAATTTCTACTTTCCTAAAGCCTTAAAGATAATTTTGAGATACTTAGAAACTAGTGCAATGATGCTTTTAAAGGAAGGTTATTACGGATTCAAATGGCAGAGGGAACAAACTGTTGTGTAGATATATCCACATGCCAGATCCAAGACTACTTTCTATTCATTTCCATTCATTTTTATATACATTTTCGCCTCATATACTTAAATGTTTACTATGTTTCAGAGTCTAAGTCACTGTAAGGGAAGGCAGAAACTGAGAATTTATTAAATAAGAAAACAATGTATCCAGACAGAAAACCAATGGCAATATTTTAGTATTCAAAGGTGAGCTTCAAGATCAAGTTAACATATATGATTTTCTGACTTTAATTTTAAAGACTTTCAAGTCCGAATACAATTATGTGAAAACTTAATAAACGTATAGGGTTACTGGAGCGACTATCCTTATCTCCTACTCAAAAATACAACCACACTAAATTTGACATGCTCATCTGTTAGTTATAATCCCAAGGAAAAAAGAAGAAATACTTTATTGAATTTATTCAATAAAATGACATCAAACATTAGTGACCATTACAGCTTAGCAAATATTATGGGATATGGCAGTAACATTAGGAACGGAACGTCAGGTCCTCAGTTGATTGGACTCTCCTGTGGCGAGGCCCAAATGTGCAGGCTTACTCTCTGAATCAAGTAAGAACAGAGCAGAACACCTCATACAGATAGAGCAGTGGAAGACAAACCAAACAAGGCCAACAGCAAAGGGTAGGAGCTAAGAAGAAGACTGAAAGTTTGGAAGAATTAATGAAGCAGAAATCAAAGATACCAAAGATAGGAAAAAGTGAGGGGGGGAGTGATGACTTTATGATGATGGGGTAAAACAGGCTTCTCCTGGTAATTACAACATTCACCAGATTTAAACAGTGAAGAAAGTCTTGAGTGCTTCTTGCCTAGACTGTTACAGAGCTTTCCAATCTGTATTTCATGGCAGCTACCATCATGTTACTAAAACATCACTTTAGTTACATTCTTCCCGAGTTTCAGAACTTCCAATGGCTTCCTCATGTCTCCTGGGAAAAGTCCCAACTTTTCCACCTGCCACACAAGGCTCTCTAGAAAAGGCACCCCGATGTGATCTAATTACATGAAGACTGTGTCCTGGGCAAAAAGTGAACTGGTTTGGTGCTTCCATACTTTTGGTCTGTTGATTTTAAGTTCTGTGCTTGTACTGTCCTACCTATATGTCTACATCCAAAAAGGTTATTGTCCTACCTTTTCTTTATGATCCACATCAGACTTCATGTGCTCAATGTAACCTTCCCCAACAGCCACCCACCATCTTTGCCTGCTGAAGTTCCAAGTACCCTTCAAGTACTACTATGTCCTCCAAAAAACTGTCCCATAGTTACCTTTGCGTTCATTTTGCATTTACAGGGGATCCCTGGGTGGTGCAGCGGTTTGGCGCTTGCCTTTGGCCCAGGGCGCGATCCTGGAGACCCGGGATCGAGTCCCACGTCGGGCTCCGGGTGCATGGAGCCTGCTTCTCTCTCTGCCTGTGTCTCTGGTTCTCTCTCTCTCTCTCTCTCTCTCTGACTATCATAGAAATTTTAAAAAATTGCATTTTGCATTTACAGCATATATTCACTTGGTTCTTATGTTATACCTCCTCCTTTGCAGCTATTTTTGTGTATTGGCTCCCCAGATAGATTTACCTGGAAAAGAAAAGCTGTTTTCTCTCCCTCTTGTATCCATACAGCTCCACATCATGAGATAAATACCACTCAGGAAACATCTATCGAGGAACAATGCTCTGTGCTATTATTTTTTCCTTGGTTGATTTCTCTTCCCATTCCTCAGAATGGCTACCCCCAGAATCTTTCCAATCCTTTTTCCTTGTTTGCCTATCTTTGCCTTTCCCAACTTCCTTATCTTACCTCCTCCTCCATTGAGAAACTGAAGGTCATTCCACACTTAATGTAATACTTCCCCAAAAATAAAAATTCATCTACACTCTTGCCTTTCTTTTCTTATATATTTTGATTTTCCAAGAAGGAAATGTCTCTTCTAAGGCTTATTCTCCACTTGGGTCCTTGATGCCACTGCTTTCTGTGGTCTCCAATGTCTGGTTCCACCTTTCTGACCTTCAACTTTAGTTTTTATATTGCTCTGGTTCATCCTTCCTCTTTATTTTATTCCTAAAAATAATTTAAAATTAAAATTTAAAAGAATAAATTAAATTAAAAACACATATTTCCTCTTTGTTTTATTTCTAAAAATAAAATTCCCCAAACCCAGCAATGGCTCATGTTATTTCCCCACCCTCCAATTTTCTTATTCATGAAACTTTTGCTTCTATCTCCTCATCCCTCACTTCAAAACTCAGCAAGACTTCTGTCCCTACCATGTGGCCCAAATTGCTTCCTCTTAATTCATCAAAGATCTTCTAAATACAATATCTGATGATGTTTTCCCATTCTTATTTCTATATTGTGTACTAAGCTACTAAAACTTTTTTTTTCACCTAACTCAAATAGGTGCCTCTAACTAAATAGGTTTTTCTGACATTCATCTCCCATGATATGCCTCCTACTTCTTCTGACTTTCCTTCATCACCTCTTCTTCTTCTGTGTGCCATTTTACTAGTTATTACCCCTAGATCCTTCCCTCAGTCTTTTCTCTTCCTGACCTAAACAAACTTGAAGGAAAATGAATCTGATCCCACAAACTTTTTCATCATCTCCATGTATACAATTCTACTATGATCTCTAAGATTCTTTATTTATCAGAGATAGACCAAACACATATGAACACATTTTCAAAATGCCTCTCAGATCTCTCATCTTTTTACATTCTTTAAGATATTTATTTATTATTTATTTATTTATTTATTTATTTATTTATTTATGGCTCACACACATGTGTGCAAGAATGGTGGTGGTGGGAGGAGCACAGGGGGAGGGACAGGATAGGGGAAAGAATCCCAGGCCAACTGGTTCTCACGCCCCTGAGATTCTGACCTGAGCCAAAGCCAAGAGTCCTGCACTTAATGGACTGAGCCACCCAGGTTCCCCCCTGCCCTTTACACTCTTACTGTACTGGATATTCTTTCTCATTTCCTTTTGCCAGAACTATCCACAGAATTGGTGAGCTGAGCAATAGACTGGATTTCAATCATTCTGTCCCTGGCCAGGGCATTTGTAAACAGCACAAAATAGAAAACTACTTCTAATGTTGTAACCCTACTGGGGATACCCATTTGGGCTACCTACTCAGAAAAGCCGATACTCCAACCTGGATCCCACTTCTGGTCTCTCTTATTCTACTTAGGACCTCTTCCCCTCGTTTCCACCCTTTAAGATAATATCTTAAAGTGCAGGGTCTTCTCTCTGAGTGTCCACTAGGTTTCTGGCCATTCATCTACGTTGTATTTCACTGCTACATGACTCCAAGGAGTTTTATGTCAAGAATGGAGGAGGGGACAGGACATAAGGGCCCACTGTCCATCACCTCAAAGGAGATTATTTAAAATATAGCCAGACTTTTCACATTTTCAGGATTCACATCCTGCTGCAATCTAGATTGTCGGGACTTGACCTCAGTTCTCTAAGTTGGGTGACCTTGGATAAATTTTTCAGATTCCTTCTATAAGTTAATTTTCTTAGCTATAAAATACAGGCAATAATAGTACCTAACTTGCATGCTTGTGAAAGGATTAAATAAGTAGATTCACATAAAGCCCTTGGAAGAGTGCCTGGCAGAAAAGAAGTGCTCAACAAATGCTAGCCATTATAATTCCACCTTGTTTGCCATAATGGTAAGAGAGTGTCTGTTCTCACCTTTTCCTTAGGTTGCATCATCTGAGGACTCCTTTAGTTATCCTAGATGTATCAGGATGTGCTGGAGAAAGTTGGAAAAAAGCTATCTAAATAATAATGATAATTAATAATAAGAAGAACAGAACAAGAATAATATATTTAAAATAGCCAAAGCTTCAGTTTTATTATCTCCTGTAATCCTCACAAAAATTTTATGTGACAAATTCTATTGTTTTCTTGTGCATGTACCTGTGAACTATGCCTCTGGTAGACTGGTTGAAGATTGCTGCTCCCTTAGATGATCCCATTACATTCCACCTCTGTGCTACCAGTAGTAAAATTATTTTATGGGATCCAAATGGACTTTTACCACATGAGAACTGTTGAAACTCCTAATAGGGTTTTTATTCTGTGCCTTCAGTAGGTTTAAGTGGAAAATGAATGGTGTCCAAAAGTCTGGGGCACCCTTTCCCAAAGAAATAATGTATTTTCCTCACAGGATTGGTCTGGTGGAGGCAACATGGAAAATGATAGCTCAACTTTTCACACAGGCAGGTCAGTCATCCAAGCTGCTTCCATCTGTCCCATGTCTACCTGAGCATGGGAGCAAGCAAGGAACACTACCATCCCCAATTCAGGATGCCTTATCCTTCAGGCAATAGGATTTCTGTACACATACTTTCAACTAATGATTTCCAAAGTGAGTTATGTGTACAGAACAATCCCTTGTGGGTAGCCCCAGTGGTTCAGCAGTTTAGCACCGCCTTCAGCCCAGGGTGTGATCCTGGAGACTTGGGATCCAGTCCCACATCAGGCTCCCTGCATGGAGCCTGCTTCTCCCTCTGCCTGTGTCTGACTCTGTCTCTCTCTCTGTGTCTCTCATGAATAAATAAATAAAATCTTTATAAACAAAACAAAAAAACAATCCTTTGGGGGTATACAAAGAACTGTTAGAACTTCTACTTAGTTTGATTCTTTTAATCTAAGAAAATAAACTAAACTGTAATAAAATGTAACAAATGGATTGACACCAGCACCCTCACTGCAGTCTACACATCAGAAAGTTACAGGTCACTATAGGTATCTTGAGGAAATGAAAGTCAACTGTTTCAAGTTTGCTCACCCTTTCTCTATGTAGGTAACACGTGGTACTGGGCTATCTGACAAGAATTTCAGAAAAATTTACACCCAATATGTTCTTTTAAAGAAAATGTGACTTTTTAAAATGAATGAGCAAATGTTTTTCAAAAGACAGTCATGCTACTGAGAGAGCATGTTGGTATCAATTATTAAAAAAAAACCAATAACACCTGTACAATTGAAAAACTTGGAAACAAATTTTTCTAATTTGTTTATAATTTTTCTAAATTACAAATTATTTCCAAAGGCAATTAGAAGATGGAAACATTTAGTTCTAAACTAATATAAAGATGTATTTTCAGGGATCCCTGGGTGGCGCAGCGGTTTGGCGCCTGCCTTTGGCCCAGGGCGGGATCCTGGAGACCCGGGATCGAGGCCCACATCGGGCTCCCGGTGCATGGAGCCTGCTTCTCTCTCTGCCTCTCTCTCTCTCTCTCTCTCGAATAAATAAATAAAATGTTAAAAAAAAAAAAAGATGTATTTTCATATTTTTAAGAAATGGGCCAAAACTGCTTAATTCTTTCTTTTTAGATACATTCATTAAAATTATAAAAATATAGATAAATAAAAATAAAGAATAAGTCAATAATGAACTTTTTCCATTTTCATCTTCATATCTTTGTAATTTATCTCTTTAACTCTAATGGTCAAAAAAAATTTCAAAAACAACCCAAAAAATATAACATTTGAAATACATTTGGTAGTAAAATAAACCAAACTCAGTATCAGACTTTTAAATAGTTCTTTACAAGTAATTAAATCAACTTTTAAAAAAGTGAGGCATATTAACCACATACACTTTAATATAGTTACTAATACATTAAGTGAAAGTAAAACTAAATTATCTTCCAATGTTATAATAAAAGTCCTTTTAAAATATTTTATTTATTTATTTTAGAGAGAGACAGAGAGTCCGGGGGGAGGGAGGAAGAACAGAGTGGGAAGGAGAGAGAGAGCCTGGTGCAGACTCCATGCTGAGCTCAGAGCCAGACTTGGGGCCTGACCTCACAACCCTGAGGTCACAACCTGACCTGAAACCAACAATGCTTAACCAACTGAGCCACCCAGGCTCTCCAACAAGAATCATTTTTAAAACAAACATTTATCTCATCTATCTCCAATTTCTAACTTTAGTATGTTTTAATATATATATATATTTATTATATTTAAATATAACATATATAAAATATCACATTTGAAATACACATGTAAATATATATTTTAAATATATATAAAGTATAGTAGATAGCACATGTGCCTAATAGCCTGGAAATGTTTATAATTTTGAGATAAATAAACCATATTGGTGTATATTCATCACCTTTTCTGTTACTAATGGGATACACTATTTTAAACAAGATCTTTGAGAAAGAAAAGAGGCAGGTATATTCACATTTCCAGAGTCCTTCAAGCAACCTTCCTTCAAGTGCCAAGTGTACTTGGGGCATTAAGTAATGGCCTGCTTTTCCCATACTCCTGATCATTATCCTAAGGCAGGCAGCCATCCTAGGGATAGAAGCACATAACTTCCTAAGTCCCTAAGATCTTTAGCTGTATTACAGTAGCATATTTGGCTGCCCTTAGGAGCTAAATATTATAATTTCTTATTAATTCAATGGAAACTAAAAATAACTCAAATTTAATAAGAATCTTGATGTAAAATTCCAAAACTAAAAAGGAACCTATCTTATTAATAACTGTTTAATTATACGAACTCATATCATCACTTTTAAGAATAACAAAATTCTGTGAATATCTAAATGCCTCAGCCTGTTGTGTCTCATACTAGAGTCTGCAAGAATATTCTTGGAGACCTAGAAATTAATGAAACTTCATTTCAAGTTTCCTTTTTGTGTGTGTGTATGTACACATTTAGTTTTATTGTAACAAAGAAACTTGTACCCTTTTAAAGTTTAAAACTGAGCATCTTTCCTTTCAAGTGAAACAAAAAGAAAATTTAAAAATAAACAGGAACAAAATTACAGTAGAGAATGTCAATTCCAAATAAGATCCTACAGGTTCTTCTGATTCTCCCATCGAGTGGCAGGGCTCAAGTCATCATTAGGAGAGTTTTATTTTAAAAGTGTCATCTTAAACTGCAAGGATGTCTGTTAAACATCACAATTAAACATGCCAAAGGAGAAGCCATGTTGTCAAAATGCCCACTTAACCCACCCAAACATCTCAAACCCACCCTTTGCTGACCTTCTATAACCCCATTTTTTTAAGTTTTTTTTTCTTTTTTTAAACAAGAGAAAGTAGACAGGTACATGTTGGTAAATGCTAACTGTCCATATTCACATAGAGACACAGTTTCCTTATGATACTAATGTAACACAAGCTTAAAAAGGTATATTCTGAATCATCCAAAAGACTACCTGACAACAGATAATTGCCATTTTTTCAGTTTGAAAAGTTAGCATTTTTATTTATAACTATACTGAGACCAAGCAATAATAAAAATATATCATTTAACTTTTAATCCACTTCATCTTCAACACGAAACCAAAAACTCTAGGGTTCAGTAAGTCTTTTTGTTGTCAGTTGATGTTTTAAAGACTATGTACATTACTCCAGAATAAAAAAACACTGTCATGTCCAATTTTTAAGTGGGAAATCCCAGCAGAAATAATAGAATTAATGTGCATGACTGATCTGTAACCTGATAAATATAGCTTGACTACTACATTGTTTGAATGAGTTATAAATACAAGGCAGGTTATAAGAGAACTGCTCCAGTTGAAAAAACCAAGTTTATCCAAATAGAAAAATATAAATTTATTTTTTTTTTTTTTAATTTTTTTTTTTTAATTTTTTATTTATTTATGATAGGCACACAGTGAGAGAGAGAGAGGCAGAGACACAGGCAGAGGGAGAAGCAGGCTCCATGCACCGGGAGCCCGACGTGGGATTCGATCCCGGGTCTCCAGGATCGCGCCCTGGGCCAAAGGCAGGCGCCAAACCGCTGCGCCACCCAGGGATCCCGAAAAATATAAATTTAAAGTGATTTTCCATGTTTTCACAAAGCTTTTTCTTCCCATATGTATTTTATAAATCGGTATTCACAAATATTCGATAAAGACCCAGATTTATGGTTTATTTTGTCTGTAAATCTCAACAAGTATCTTTCCATTCACTCAGATAACATCTTAGTCTATTAGTTGATAGATTTACCAGAACTAATTCACCTTTACTTACATATAGACAAATAATAAAAATAACCCTACAAACAAAATATTCAGAAACAAGCTAAAAATGTATCATGGGCAGACAATGTTTGATCAAATTTAGTATATAATTATAAAATCATTTAGGAAATTAAATCTATTTTATTAATTTCATAGCAACCATGGCTTGTTAATTTTTCATAGAGGCTTTGTGTTGATAGTTTCTATATCTGAAACTGTTCTAAGTTCTTTTGAATTTCAATTATACTTTAAACACACTGTGCTGTCAAATCCAACTGACTGCAGAACCCATTCTTCATATATACGTCATACATACACACATGCGCATTCCATCAAACAGTCTCCGGGGATTAAATATGAATAAGATTATCACCTACCTTTCAAATTATACCTTTGGTACCTAACATGGTTGAGCCATGAAAAGACTTCTAAGTGACTATTTGCCATTATCATAACAGAATTAAAATATCAAAACAAAATCATAACAAAACATGGTAATACTTTCTTATAAGAAGCAACCCATATTGCTCTTTATAAGAACTTAGGGAATTATTAATATGTTCTCAATAATACTTGGTTCTTAATTTTTACTAAAGATTATATTCTATATATGCAACTGGATTGTTAGAAATTATAAATTATACTAGTATGGAGATATATTTGTTCACTTTATTAAACCATTACTTATTAATACAATGTCATGATTCAAATTTGTTGTGCTACTTTTTTGAACATGTGGGCCAACAGTCAAAGAAAGTCCTTAGCAGGAAATATCTAAGGGAAATAAATGTTTATAACAACATCCGTATTTTAAAAAGAACAAAGCAAATTCCCCAAAATGACATAATTGTTAATTTATTAACTAGGTGCACAAGAATCTTATTCAAAATTTAGTAAATGCATTTCTTATTAAAATAATCACAAAGGATCCCTCTGTTTTATCAGATTTAGAACAAACTTGCTCTATGTCAAGATGTTGGCCTCAAGAATAAAATAACACCTAGTGATTTGAAAGAAACCTTTCTATAAGAATAATGATTCAAAAAAAAAAAAGAAGAAAAATGATTCAATACTTTGTCCATGTAAAAAATTAATATGCAAAGTGAATGTAAATATAAATAGTATCCCTATAATAAATAGTTACAAGGATATGAAATCTGTAATATATTATGATTCAACTTTTCATTCTGATGTATTTCACATATATGGATAGCTTGGAAGCCATTAAATACATTTTTCCTTCATTTACTTTGAGCTGAATTTAAACATATACCCTGAATTTGTAAGAGGTGTTATTTCACATGTAAACAGTGCCATCTTCTGGCAGTTGAAACTATTTGTGTATTGACATACAATTCATTATGGATTGTACTGTCGTTTTCTTGACAAGTAATGTGTACAGTTTAACGAATAAAAACCCTTAATCTTGGGGCATCTGGTTGGCTCAGTAAGTTAAAGTTCCGACTCTTGGTTTTGGCTCAGATTATGATTTCAGGGTCCTGGAATTAAGACCCGTATGGGGCTCAGAGCTCAGTTCTGAGTCGGCTTGAGATTCTCTGCCTCTCCCCCTGCCCTTCCCACTCATGCATGCTCTCTGAATAAATAAATAAATAAATAAATAAATAAATAAATAAATAAATAAATAAATCTTGGAGGGGGGCAATAACTTTAAACTAAAATCAGTTGATTTTTTTTAAATGGCTTTTAAAAATAAAAGCATTCATTACCATGTCTTTAAATTGATAAAATTTAAAAAGGGACTAAGTCAGGAACTCTAGAATCCACTACTAAATCTTCTAACTAGATATTGAATCTTAAACTAATCACATATCTACTCAGGACCTCAGTCTCCTCAACTGAGGAAATAAGACTGTTCAACTAAGTCATTAATTAAGTTACTTTCAGTCTGCAGTTCCACTTGATTTTACCTTTAGAAATTTCATTTCTGGTTTTAGCATCCTAATACTGAGTGTAGGCTTGTTTATGACACTTTTTCATAGTTATCTCTTTTACTGATGTGGTATTGTCTGGTTATGTTCTCTGCTTGAATTTTCTACAGAAATAAATCTTAATTTATATTTATCCTTCTCACTGCCCAAATAGCCTTCTACACATTAGAAAGACATCACCGAATTGTAAATAAAACTAAACTGAAGTAACTGAAAACAAGTTTTTAAAAACATTCATGATGATTTAAATAAGATAGGTCAATGTCAAACCGAGCAATTAAAATAGCAAAGACACCTCTCAGGGACGCCTGGATGGCTCAGCAGTTGAGCATCTGCCTTTGGCTCAGGTCCTGATCCCAGGATCTGGGATGGAGTCACACCAGGTTCCTTGTGGGGAACCTGCTTCTCCCTCTGCCTCTGCCTCTCTCTCTGTGTCTCTCATGAATAAGTAAATAAAATCTTAAAAAAGAAAAAAAGAAATCTCTCCAAAGCTTCTGGAATCTTAAGTGTTTACAAAATAAATAAGAAACAGAATAGGCTCAAGTTTGGGCAGTTCTTCCTAACATCCCCATAGATTTTACCAACACTAGCCTGTATTACAGGCTTGTCCCCTTGGATTTATTTAGTGTACCCTTCTTCCTTTGAGTCATTAACTCAATTTTCAAAATATCTTGTTCTAATACACATATACCTTCTTATTCAAACTCTTTGGCATCCATCTAGTCCAGGCTCTCAACTTCCTAGGCCTGCATTAATAAAATATCCGTTATGGAATATCTGAAAAGCATAAAAGCTTTTCTAAAAGTAATGTAAGGATCATCTGGGATGCTGGTTAAAGTGTGTCATCTCCTATACCAGCACTGTCTGACAGAAATTTCAGATGAGTCACAAACGTAATTTTAAATAGTCATGTAGTCAGATTCAAAAACTAAAATGAAACAAGTAAAATTAATCTGATGCATGTGAAAATATTATTTCAATATGTAATCAATTAAAAACCATATCAGTGTGAAACTTTACATTCTTTTTTTTATACTAGTCTTTGAAATCTGGTATTTTTATAATTGTAGCATATCTCAGTTCAGACAAGCACATTTCAAGTGCCTACGAGCCAGCTGTGGCTAGTGGCTATGGTACTGGACTGAATTAGATTCGAAGAAAAGAGAATAAAAGTCAGGAATCTACATATAGCAAAATACCCAAGTGATTCTTTCACACTCTCAAGTTTGAGGACCACCACTCTAGACTGACCTATATACAATCCACTCTACAACCACTATTGAATTTACACTTCAAAAAAATGCCCCTTTAATTATGTCAGTTCTAAGAGCCTAGAAATCCCTGGTACATCCAACTCAGGTGGATATTTGAAGCTCTCAAAATGTGGCCTCACCTCATCCATCCAACCTGCTCTCCAATTTGAAAAGGTGTTGGGTTCTTCCATGAAATTTTCCTAGGCAAATAGTCAAACGATCATTCATTCAACAAATATTGATGGAGTACCCACTAAATCTCATCATGGATCCTCCATGGTAACAGGGAAAATATAACACAAATCATTACAGAAGTATTACAATGTCATCGTTTTCATTGTAATAATGAAAGCATTGCTTTGAAATAGTGCTCTGAAATGCTAGGAGAATGCATAAGGGCAGGATCTTATAGTCCTGAGAGGCCAAAGGAAATTTCTAGAATACAGTTACATTTAAGTAAAACTCAATCAATCAATTAATTAATTTGAACAGGCAGAAATTTCTAGGCAGCAGTAAGCACATTATGAAAAGCCCTGAGATGGAAAAGTGACTAAAGGAATATGCAGATTGGTAAAGTAATCTGAAAGACAGCCATAGAGTTAGGCAGAAGCCAGATAAAGCCAAGTTTATGAGACTTCAATTTTGTGTTTTTTCAAGTGTGCATACTTAAAACTAGATTACAAACTCCTCCAAAGGTACATACCTGTCTTCTAAACTTAAATATTTCACATCTCCTCATAGTGCACAAAAAAGTATTTAATAAGGGATGTCTGGGTGGCTCAGCGGTTTAGTGCCCGCCTTCGGCCCAGGGCATGATCCTGGAGACCCGGGATAGAGTCCCATGTGGGGCTCCCTGCATGGATCCTGCTTCTCCCTCTTCCTGTGTCTCTGCCTCTATCTCTCTGTGTGTCTCTCATGAATAAATAAAATCTTTAAAAAAGCATTTAATAAATGCTTCTTCTATACATGAAAAACATACTTTGCCAGCCTTTTAAATTCTAGAATATCCAAAATTATACCAAAAATTATTTATATATTCAGATAAATGAAACCGAAGAAAATTTTTTCCTTAAGTGCTGAGTATCGATATAAAATTCCTCAGAAAGAGAAACAATTTTTATTTGTAGTAAGCTGAGCATGTGGCTCTACCGGTATGATGCCTGAGTTCTGCCTCTAAATTCCTGGTGGAAGGAGTAAAAAGATGGTGATTTAAACACACCTGTGTATATACACAGGTACAAAAGACTAAAGGGTGTAAGGAAAATATGGTAGGGCTACTTGGCCTATTACCTATGATTCAAACTGATCAATATATGGTAACACTGTCATAGGCAGCATTCTAAGATGGCAGAAAAATCCATGGCCTCTAAAGTTCCACTTGATTTTAGCTTTAGAAATTTCATTTCTGCACATTTTAGATAATCTCTGTTTGAGTGTGGCCAGAGCCCATGACTATGATGGGATTCACTTCCCGGATTAAATTCATCAAAGGTAAAAAAAAAAAAAAATCACCAAAGGGGAAATTAACTGACTAGGTCTAATCCAATCAGATGAATCCTTAAAAGAGATCTCCATGAAGTCAGAGAGACTCACAGTATGAGAAGGTCTATGGAAGAGCCATCTGGCTAAGGCACAAGACTCCCCTCTAGCCAACGAGCAAAACAATAACGCCAGTCCAAGAAACACAAGGTTATTAATTCTGCCAACAACCAAGGGGCTTGGAAGAGAACCCTGGATCTTCTGGGTTGATGGATGCAAGTGGATGAGATTCCACTTGCAGAGACACCTGTATTTCAACTGCGTGAGACTCTTAAGCTGAGCATCCAGCTGTGTCACACCAACCCCTGACCTACCTGACAATAATAAATGTGTGTTATCTTAAGCCATCAATTTGCAGTAACTTGTCATGCAATCATAGAACAGTAAGACACTAGGGCATTTCTCATTTAAGCAAGTAGGATAGCATGTCTGGTAGGTAGTTTTCGGGGCTTGAGTTTTACAAATAATATTTCTAGCTCCTTCAAGGACTACACTGTTTTTGCAATTGACGTGGATTGTGCGCTCTCTTCCAAGCTTCTCATCCTAACGTAAAATCCGTGAATTCGTGGGTCAAAATTCCCTGACAACTTCTTCAGTGTGTCTGGGCCTGTTTGGTGGGGGAACTTATTCCCGAGCAACTTATTCCCGCGCACAGAGGCAGCCCCTGCGGCTCCGGCTGACAGCACAGGACAAGGGCTGCGGCTCACCCCTTTCACCCCAACCCGATTCCTTTGTTTTTGAAGAAGAATGTATTTATTTACGATAGACACACAGAGAAAGAGAGAGAGCGAGGCAGAGACACAGGCAGAGGCAGAGGCAGGCTCCACGCAGGGAGCCCCACGCGGACTCCACCCCTGGGCTCCAGGGTCAGGCCCAGGCTGAAGGCGCGTCAACCGCTGGGCCGCCCGGGCCGCCCCCAATTTCTTAAAAGCTGCGCGGGCAGACAGTCACCAGGCCCTCTCCAGCTGTGCTCGGTGCCACGCAGGCGGCTTCTTGACTGGCTCGAAGCATCTAAGCAAAAGTTTGCGGGGGGGGGGGGGGGTCCCTGGGGCCACGTTAAGATGCAACCGGCGCGCAGTTCACATCACTTTGAAAATAGCTTTGAAAAAAAAATCGCTTTGAAACTGCCGAACTGGGATCCTGGGCCTCACTCCGCAGGCCTCGGAGCGGGCGTCAGAGCCAGGTTTTGCAGTCCTCTCGCCTCAGCTGCGGCCCCGCGACCACAATTCCAGGTGCCCGCCAGGACCCTTCGAGCCCCGACAGCCCGGAAGCGCCTGACCACGCCTACCCACTGCGCCTGCGCGAGGCGCCCCCTCCGGCGAGCGGGGAGACTGGCGCTGGGCGGGCCGAGAGGCTCGTCGCGCCTGCGCGAAGGCCCCGGGGAGCAGCGTCGTTACTTTCCAAACGACTGGCGGGAACCGTTGGAGGCCGTGCGGTCGCCGTCTGGTCTGCCGGGCAGCAGCGCGCTCCCTCGTCCCTAGGCCTGGCCGTGGCGCCGCAGCTCTCCCGCGAGCAGAGGCGGAAATCGTGGCCCAGTTCTTCTGTGAGTCCCCCTCCCGCAGGCCAGAGGGCGGGGACAGCTGAGGCCAGCGGCCCTGGAGGCCCGGCCGGCCCGGAGGCGGGGGCCGGGGGTGGGGGGCGGCTCTGCTCCAGCGCCCGCCTGGCTGGAGAATCTAATCTAGGCGCCTTGCTCCTGGGGGAGCGGGAAGCCCAGGTGCTGCCCGGCCTGCCTCGCGCCGCGCCCCTGCACCAGCAGCCTTGCGGGAAACTGCGGATCCCACAGGCCGCCCAGCCCGGCCGCCCGGCACCACCCCGAGCGGTGGAGCCCAGTGCACTTTGAACAGCCCATCCACCAAGCTTTGATTCCGGTACTGAGGGCGATGGGCTAGATTTAGGACCAGGCCATGCTTGTACCCTCTGATAGACTCTGGCAGGAGAAGAGGAGGGAAAAGTGAGGGAGAGGCTTGCTCTGGAGCATCCGACCGGTTAATCAATCAATTGCTAATCCAGACGCAAAAGCCTATTTCCACACCCTGTGATCACGTAACCTGAATTGGGGCTTGCATTACCCTGAGCTTGTAGTTCTACTTGGACGCTAGGTTAATGCAGTTTGGCATTTTTATTTCCGCATAAACGCAGGTATCGTGTTCTTTTGATTTAGAAGCAACATTTTTAAGGATTTTCAGTGGCACTTTTCCCCTACTCTGCTTTCAGCAAGACACGCACAAACGCACGTTTAGGCTTTTTCAGTTTGATGCCATGAATGAAACCGCAGCCACATCTAAATAGGCTTTATTTTCCAGAGTTACAAAGTGGAAATAACTTTAACATTCCTTTTGTTTTCAGCATTTGGCATCAACAGCATTTTATATCAGCGTGGCATATATCCATCTGAAACCTCTACCAGAGGGCAGAAATATGGACTCACCTTGCTTATAACAACAGATCCTGAGCTCATAAAATAATTCAATCATGTAGTGGACAAGTGAAAGGTATTTAATTGTTGAAAACCAATTTGAGTTTTGCAGGTCTTCTTGGACCCGTACTTTCTGGCATCTTGGTGTTCATTTTTCAGCTCTATACAAAGAGGTGTAGAACACTGCAATCTCAAATATAGTGATTCTCCATCGGAAGGAAGCAAATAATAAAGTGAAAGAAAGTCCACTCTTCCCTACCACATTTTGAGTGGGTTAAATATGTTGATGTTAGGAATCTGATCTGGCTTCACAAAACAATCTCTATCAACTCCTTTTGAAGTGATTTTTGCAGTTCGTGTAGCCAGGTGGAACAAGTTGGAATTTTACATAACTATGATGATGTTTATTATTGGAGAGAAATCCACTACATATTTTTAATATGATATATTTTCTATAGCTGCCTAGAGTTTAAAACCGTCATTTAAGATAAATGAAAATGAAATTGGATCCAGCCTGGGAACTAAACTTAAAAAAATACTACTAATAGAATACCCAATAAAGTTTTTTAATGTCTTACTGTCTTCATTTGTCTTTGTTAAAATCCTGCCTGTCCGTTAGCCATTTCTAACTGAACACCCCTTGTTTTTTCTTAGCTCAAGAAATTACTGAATACTTGTTGAATGGATACTTGTTCTCCATCTATTCTGTCTCTTTTTTCCCCCATGTTTTTCTCTACTTAGGATTCTCACTTCTAATTTTTCTGTGTTATAGGATGTTTCTCCCTGGCTCCTCATTTCACCTTCCAAAACTAGTTCCAAAAAAAAAAATTACAGTAATTTTTTTATACCTGAGTCATATATATATATATATATATATATATATATATATATATATATTTTTTGTTTGTTTGTTTGTTTCAAGAGGCTTTATTTTTAAAATTCTATTAATTGTGTTTTTATCGTCTTCAGGGCTAAATCACCCAGGGCGATACTCAGATTACTTAGCCTGAAACATAGAAGTAACTAAGAATCTATGTCACCTTAATTTGATGAAGAAGCAAGCCCTGCCTAAGTTACTGGTTTTTAGGTTGTCTCCTTTAAGACTACACTTAGGACATTTCACCTCAGTTGTATGTAGACCTTCCTATTTAATTTGTCCCTTTTATTTTAGTTAGAATGGAGGAATTGCTCTTCTTAGAGGCAAATTGTTCAATCTCTTTGAATCCCCATCCCTCTAGCCTTCTTAAGGAATCTACCCTAGTTCTTCTCTGGTATTTCTGATTTCTTTGTTTTGAGATATTTTCATTGGTTTCATTTGTCTTCAGTTTTAAAAGAAAAAAATTTCCACCCACCCCAGATCTTTAAGTGACTACCCAATCTCTTCCTTTTCCGAGCAAAATTGAGACAAGGTTGGTTTTTGTCAAGGGGTCAGCAAACTGATGGCCCATATCCAGCAAGTGGCCTATTTTTGTACTACCTGCAAACTGAGTGTTTTCAGATTTTTAAAGGCTAGTTTTTAAAAAACTATGCAAGAGACCTAGGTGGCCCACAAGTCCTAAATATTACAAGATTGTTTTTGTGTCTTAAAAAAAAACAAAACTGTGTATTCTTGAGTATATTATCCCAAGTTCCAAGATTAATTCAGGGCTCATTATGAGGCCCCCTTATTATAATCTCTAAGATGACTTCTGACACATACATAACTTTACTAACAATCTTTGTGTAGTTGACTCATAAACATACATCCAACCCAAGTCTTCTCTTTGCTCATATAGTAAGTGGCTCCCTTGATATCCACATGTGGCTAACCTAGTGATACTTGAAAACTAAATTTAAGGGGGTCCTGGCTGGCTCAGTCAGTAGAGCATGCAACTCTTGATCTTGGGTTGTAAGTTCCAGCCCCACATTGGGTGTGGAGATTACTTAGAAATAAAACCTTAGGGCAGCCCGGGTGGCTCAGCAGTTTAGCACTGCCTTCAGCCCAGGGCATGATCCTGGAGACCTGGGATCGAGTCCCACATCAGGCTCCCTGCATGGAGCCTGCTTCTCCCTCTGCCTGTATCTCTTCCTCTCTCTCTATCATGAATAAATAAATAAAATCTATGAAATCTCTTGACTCTACCTATACTGATCCATCTCTACCAATTTATCCTTCTATAAGCCTTCAGTACCTCTTGCTTGAATTACTAATCAATTAGCATCCCTAGATCCTCTCTTTACTTCCACTCTACTTTCCACACATCACAGCCTAAAGGATAGTTCTGAAATATAAGTTTAATCACATCACACCGTACTTCAGACACAGTAATGACTTCCCTGATTCTTGAAGTATAAGTTCTTTAATTTACCCCATGTGACCTTGCGTGGTCTGGCCCCTATGTATCTTGCACAAACCGACCTTGTTCATTCTCCCTTTCTTAACTGTATTTGTATTACCCTTTCAATCCTCTGGTCAGATACTTTTCGCTTTTCAGTATTTTAGACCTGTACCCTTTTCTGTAATCTTTTGCATATTTAATGGTATTTAAGTGTAGAACTGAAGTCAAGTGAGAATTCCCTGAGTCAAGTTTTCCTATATTCTCTCATTGGATCACATACTGCACCTTCTTAACATTTATTACAATTAAAAATTTGCATTTATTGCTGCAGTGATTAGATTAATGCTCATCTTCTGGAATTTACCTTGGATTAGAGTATACTGCATGTTCACTACTCTGTGCTTAGCATTCAGTACTAACTACATCTGGTACGGATACTGAGAATTGGACAACGGGAGCTAGGTTATTGTGAGGCAAGTTTTCTGTACAGGTTGGAGGAGTTCCAAAATACCAGTGGTAGGAATTTGCTAAGGGCAGAAAGTGAGACCTGGGAAGAGTTACTTTGTAATGCAGTGAACCAAAAAAGATGCCTTGTTCTGTATTGCAGATTGGTTATACAAGTGTTCAGTTCAGAAACTGGTGGTATTCATCTCAAATATTGAAAGCAGTGAAGTCCTTGAAAGGTGGAAGTTTGATATTGAGTGCGACAAGACTGCAAAAGATGACAGGTAAGTATGAATTAAACTGCTTCCACTTTCATAGATTTTTTTTCCAAAACTTGTTTTCTTGACTCAATGAGTTCTAACTATATTGAACTAGTTTCGTATAAGGTAGTTTGTTTCTAACTATGTTAGATCTCCCGTGGAGAAGAATAAGACTCACAAACTGTGCTCACAAAAGAGTCGTGCCTATTATGGACTTGTATAGTGTACTTTTAACATAACTGCCCTTAGTCTAAAATCCATAAATTTCACCCTTTAGTATTTATGGTGCTATATGTAAGCTACACATGATGTATTAGGTGGGCCATTTAATGGATTGTGTCAAGGTACTTTTAACCATGAAGTATTATCCTAGATTTTCTCCTAGCTTGATATGCAGCTCTACTGTATTTCATTTAACGCTATAAACTTCCTAAGACACTCTGAACTGAAGTTCTTAGATCCTCTGGATGGGAAATGCCCCCTCATTATATGCTAATTCTTAGCATTGTCCCAGGCATGCTTACCTGTAAACTCAGAACTCTCTCTCATAATGAAATGTAGTTTGTTCCTGAAGCCTTTGGTCTGTTTTAGAAAATGTTTATTTTATTTTTTTAGTAAATTTATTTTTTATTGGTTTTCAATTTACCAACATACAGAATAACACCCAGTGCTCATGCCGTCAAGTGCCCCCCTCAGTGCCCACCACCCAGTCACCCCCACACCCGCCCTCCTCCCCTGCCACCACCCCTAGTTCGTTTCCCAGAGTTAGGAGTATGTATGTTCCGTCTCCCTTTCTGATATTTCCCACACATTTCTTCTCCCTTCCCTTATATTCCCTTTCACTATTATTTATATTCCCCAAATGAATGAGAACATACAATGTTTGTCCTTCTCCGACTGACTTACTGCACTCAGCATAATACCCTGCAGTTCCATCCACGTTAAGCAAATGGTGGGTATTTGTCATTTCTAATGGCTGAGTAATGTTCCATTGTATACATAAACCACATCTTCTTTATCCATTCATCTTTCGATGGACACCGAGGCTCCTTCCACAGTTTGGCTATTGTGGACATTGCTTCCAGAAACATCCGGGTGCAGGTGGGTGCAGGTGTCCCGGCGTTTCATTGCTTCTGCATCTCTGAAGTAAATCCCCAGAGGTGCAATTGCTGGGTCATAGGGCAGGTCTATTTTTAACTCTTTGAGGAACCTCCACACAGTTTTCCAGAGTGGCTGCACCAGTTCACATTCCCACCAACAGTGTAAGAGGGTTCCCTTTTCTCCGCATCCTCTCCAACACTTGTGGTTTCCTGCCTTGTTAATTTTCCTAACTCTCATGGTGTAAGGTGGTATCTCATTGTGGTTTTGGTTTGTATTTCCCTGATGGCAAGTGATGCAGAGCATTTTCTCATGTGGGTGTTGGCCATGTCTATGTCTTCCTCTGTGAGATTTCCCTTCATGTCTTTTGCCCATTTCATGATTGGATTGTATGTTTCTTTGGTGTTGAGTTTAAGAAGTTCTTTATAGATCTTGGATGCTAACCCTTTTTATCTGATACGTCATTTGCAAATATCTTCTCCCATTCTGTAAGTTGTCTTGTAGTTTTGTTGACTGAATCCTTTGCTGTGCAAAAGCTTCTTATCTTGATGAAGTCCCAATAGTTCATTTTTGCTTTTGTTTCTTTTGCCTTCATGGATGTATCTTGCAAGAAGTTATTGTGGCCGAGTTCAAAAAGGGTGTTGCCTGTGTTCTACTCTAGGATTTTGATGGAATCTTGTCTCACATTTAGATCTTTCATCCATTTTGAGTTTATCTTTGTGTGTGGTGAAAGAGAGTGGTCTAGTTTCATTCCTCTGCATGTGGATGTCCAATTTTCCCAGCACCATTTATTAAAGAGACTTTCTTCCAATGGATAATCTTTCCTCCTTTATCGAATATTAGTTGACCATAAAGTTCAGGGTCCATTTCTGGGTTCTCTATTCTGTTCCATTGATCTATGTGTCTGTTTTTGTGCTGGTACCACACTGTCTTGATGACCACAGCTTTGTAGCATAACCTGAAATCTGGCATTGTGATGCCCCCAGATATGGTTTTCTTTTTTAAAATTCCCCTGGCTATTTGGGGTCTTTTCTGATTCCACACAAATCTTAAAATAATTTGTTCTCTCTGAAGAAAGTCCATGGTATTTTGATAGGGATGCATTAAACATGTACATTGCTCTGGGTAACATTGACATTTTCACAATCTTAATTCTGCCAATCCATGAGCATGGAATATTTTTCCATCTCTTTGTGTCTTCCTCAATTTCTTTCACAAGTGTTCTATAGTTTTTAGGGTATAGTTCCTTTACCTCTTTGGTTAGGTTTCTTCCTAGGTATCTTATGCTTTTGGGTGCAATTGTAAATGGGATGGACTCTTTAATTTCTCTTTCTTCAGTCTCATTGTTAGTGTATAGAAATGCCATTGATTTCTGGGCATTGATTTTGTATCCTGCCACACTGCCAAATTGCTATATGAGTTCTAGCAATCTTGGGGTGGAGGCTTTTGGGTTTTCTATGTAGAGTATCATGTCATCGGCGAAGAGGGAGAGTTTGACTTCTTCTTTGTCAATTTGAATGCCTTTAATGCCTTTTTTTTGTCTGATTGCTGAGGCTAGGACTTCCAGTACTATGTTGAATAGCAGTGGTGAGAGTGGACATCCCTGTCTTGTTCCTGATCTTAGGGGAAAGGCTCCCAGTGCTTCCCCATGGAGAATGATATTTGCTGTGGGCTTTAGGTAGATGGCTTTTAAGATGTTGAAGAATGTTCCCTCTATCCCTACACTCTGAAGAGTTTTGATCAGGAATGGATGCTGTATTTTGTCAAATCCTTTCTCTGCATCTAATGGGAGGATCCTATGGTTCTTGGTTTTTCTCTTGCTGATATGATGGATCACATTGTTTGTTTTATGAGTATTGAACCAGCCTTCTGTCCCGGGGATAAATCGTACATGGTCATGGTGAATAATTTTCTTAATGTGTTGTTGGAACCTATTGGCTAGTATCTTCTTGAGAATTTTTGCATCCATATTCATCAGGGATATTGGTCTGTAATTCTCCTTTTGGTGGGGTCTTTGTCTGGTTTTGGAATTAAGGTGATGCTGGCCTCATAGAAAGAATTTGGAAGTACTCCATCTCTTTCTATCTTTCCAAACAGCTTTAGTAGAATAGGTATGGTTTCTTCTTTAAACGTTTGATAGAATTCCCCTGGGAAGCCATCTGGCCCTGGACTTTTGTGTCTTGAGGGGTTTTTGATGACTGCTTCAATTTCCTCCCTGGTTATTGGCCTGTTTAGGTTTTCTATTTCTTCCTGTTCCAGTTTTGGTAGTTTGTGGCTTTCCAGGAATGTGTCCATTTCTTCTAGATTGCCTAATTTATTGGCCTATAGCTGTTCGTAATATGTTTTTAAAATCGTTTGTATTTCCTTGGTGTTGGTAGTGATCTCTCCTTTCTCATTCATGACTTTCTTAATTTGAGTCTTCTCTATCTTCTTTTTAATAAGGTTGGCTAACGGTTTATCTATCTTATTAATTCTTTCATAGAACCAACTCCTGTTTATGTTGATCTGTTCCACAGTTCTTTTGGTCTTGATTTCGTTGAGTTCTGCTCGAATCTTTCTTAACTCTCTTCTTCTACTGGGTGTAGGATCTATTTGCTGTTTCTTCTCTAGCTCCTTTATGTGTAAGGTTAGCTTTTATATTTGAGATCTTTCCAGTTTTTGAGTGGATGCTTGTATTGCGATGTATTTGCCCCTTAGGACTGCTTTTGCTGCATCCCAATGATTTTGAATGGTTGTACCTTCATTCTCATTAGTTGCCATGAATCTTTTTAATTCTTCCTTAATTTCCTGGTTGACCCTTTCATCTTTTAGCAAGATGATCCTTAACCTCCACGTGTTTGAAGGCCTTCCAAACTTCTTGTTGTGATTTAGTTCTAATATCAAGGCATTATGGTCTGAGAATATGCAGGGGACGATCCCAATATTTTGGTATCGGTTCAAGCCCCATTTGTGACCCAGGATGTGGTCTATTCTGGAGAAAGTTCCATGTGCACTTGAGAAGAATGTGTATTCAGTTGAGTTTGGATGTAAAGTTCTGTAGATACCTGAAGTCCATCTGGTCCAGTGTATCATTTAAAGCTCTTGTTTCTTTGGAGATTTTGTGCTTAGAAGACCTATCCAGTGCAGAAAGCCTTAAATCGAAGTCACCAAGTAGAAGTGTATTATTATCTAAATATGTCTTAATTTTGGTTATTAATTGATTGATATATTTGTCAGCTCCCACATTCAGGGCATATATATTGAGGATTGTTAAGTCCTCTTGTTGGATAGATACTTTAAGTATGATATAGTGTCCCTCTTCATCTCTTACTACAGTCTTTGGGGTAAAGTTCAGTTTATCTGATATAAGGATGGCTACCACTACTTTCTTTTGAGGACCATTTGAATGGTAAATGGTTCTCCAACCTTTTGTTTTCAGGCTGTAAGTGTCCTTCTGTCTAAGATGAGTCTCTTGTAGACAGAAAATAGATGGGTCCTGCTTTTTTATCCAGTCTGAAACCCTGCACCTTTTGATGGGGTCATTAAGCCCGTTCACATTCAGAGTTACTATTGACAGGTAGGAGTTTAGTGTCATCATGATATCTATTCAGTCCTTTTTTTGTGGATTGTTCCACTGAACTTCTTCTTAAAGGGAAATTTTAAGAGTCCCCCTTAAAATTTCTTGCAGAGCTGGTTTGGAGGTCACATATTCTTTCAGTTCCTGCCTGTCTTGGAAGGTCTTTATCTCTCCTTTTATTCTGAATGAGAGCCTTGCTGGATAAAGTATTCTTGGTTGCATGTTCTTCTCATTTAGGACCCTGAATATATCCTGCCAGCCCTTTCTAGCCTACCAGGTCTCTGTGGAGAGGTCTGCTGTAACCCTAATACTCCTCCCCATAAAATTCAGGGAATTCTTGTCTCTTGCTGCTTTAAGGATCTTCTCTTTATCTTTGGAATTTGCAAGCTTCACTACTAAATGTCGAGGTGTTGAGCAGTTTTTATTGATTTTAGGGGGGGAACACTCTATCTCCTGGATCAGAAGGCCTGTTTCCCTTCTCAGATTAGGAAAGTTTTCAGCTAGGATTTGTTAAAATACATATTCTGGACCTCCGGCCCTTTCGGCGCACTTGGGAAACCCAATTAAATGTAGGTTTTTCTTCCTCAGTCTGTCGTTTATTTCTCTTAATCTATCTTCATGGTCTTTTAATTGTTTGTCTCTTTTTCCCTCAGTTTCTCTCTTTGCCATCAACTTGTCTTCTATGTCTCCCTCTCATTCTTCTGCCTCATGAACCCTCGTTGTGTGGACTTCTAGTTTGGATTGCACCTCATTCAATTGATTTTTAATTTCTGCCTGATTATATCTAAATATTGCAGTCATGAAGTCTCTTGAGTCCTTTATGCTTTTTTCTAGCCCCCAGTAGGTTTATAATAGTGCTTCTGAATTTCCTTTCTGACATTGAATTGTAATCCAGATTTTGTAACTCTGTGGGACAGAGGACTGTTTCTGATTCTTTCTTTTGAGTTGAGGATTTCTTTCTAGTCATTTTGCTCAGTGCAGAGTGGCCAAAAACAAGTTGTATTGGGAAAAGGAGAAAGAGGAGAGAAAGAAGGAAAGAAAAGAGAAAAAGAAATAAGAAAAAAGGAAGTAAAAAAGAAGAAACAGAGATAGAAAAATAAAGAAAGGAAAAAGAAGGGCAGGGTAAGCAAACAGAAATCAAAAAGCAAAAAAAAAAAAACAAAAACAAAAACAAAACACAGGGGAGTATCTTCTGTTTCTGTACTTTAATTCCCTTGACATCCCCTGGAATTTGTCCGTCTAGTTGGTGTTCTGGGGGACGGGCCTGTTGTGCTGATTTTCAGGTGTTAGCACTTGGGGGAGCTGCTCTGCCCCCTGCCTGGTGCAGGGCTCAGTGGGGATTGTTTACCCCTTGAGGCTCCAGAGGGAACAACTGCAGTGGTGGCGGCCAGCTCTGGAGCCCTGGAGTCAGCTCCCGCAGTAACTACAGAGCTCTCCATCTGTAGGGGCCTGGATGCTCCAGGGGCATGGCCGCTATCTGCTCAGTTCGGGGCAGGAGCGTCCTTCCCGTCCTGGGCCCTCCTGGCCTCTGCCTGTCCTTGGGGGAGGCCGGATCCTGGGATGTTTCCCTGGCGCCCTGTGCTCCCGGGCCTGCGCTGTTGGATTTGCGCTCCACCGCATAGCCACCTCTCCGCAGAGCTGCCGTCTGAGCCCCTCTGAGCTGCTCCTGGGTCCAGCGGTGCCACGCTGCAGCCCTTTAGGGAGCTCAGCGCACTCTCCCCTGGGCACAGTTGCTCTGTTAGTGTCTCAGGGAGCCTGAGGGCATCCCCACTTTTCTGCGGTCCTGCTCCAACTCCCTGCGAGGCCTTTCCGCCCAGGAAGATTGGTGAAGCTCCTGCTTCTCGGGGCCTGGGGTCTCCTGTCCTGGGGACACTCACCCCGGCCTTAGCCCGGCTCCTAGTGGGGCCCCTCCCCCTCGGATGCCTTTTGTTTCTTTTTTTTTTTATGATAGGCACACAGTGAGAGAGAGAGAGGCAGAGACACAGGCAGAGGGAGAAGCAGGCTCCATGCACTGGGAGCCCGACGTGGGATTCGATCCCAGATCTCCAGGATCGCGCCCTGAGCCAAAGGCAGGCGCTAAACCGCTGCGCCACCCAGGGATCCCGCCTTTTGTTTCTTTAGTTCTTTTTGCCCCATCTTCCTACCTTGATTGAAGCATGAACCTTCTCACTGTAGCATTTCAGCTATTCTCTCTTTAAATCTCAGGCCGAATTCATAGATTTTCAGGATGATTTGAAGATTATCTAAGTAATTGGTGGGGACAGGTGATTTGGGGTCCCTCCTCTTCCGCCATCTTGCCCCTCCCCTAGAAAATGTTTAATTATAAATACACCTTGATATAACATCTTCTTTGAAGCACTACAGAATTAGACATTTAGGTATTCCTAAAAATACCAAAATGATTATGCCAATTAAAGATCTTAGATACTAATTGTTATCTTTATTTTACAATATGCTGAATGTTTCTTGACTTGAAGCACTCTGCAGGTTTTCTGGTCATCTGTTATTTAATGACCTGATACTAAGATCAGCCTTAATAACTGGAATAATAAATGAAATTATAATTGTTTTTTTAAAAACTCGTTTGGAATGCATTACTTAATTTGAGTTTTGAAGCATTTAATCAAACAAATAATCTTACCAGTGTTTTAAATAACTTGTTAAAACTTAAAATGAATCAAATCATTTAGTTTCTTTGGTAGCACACCCAGAGAAATGTCTCAGAAGGCCATCCAGGATGAGATCCTCTCCATAATCCGACAGATCACAGTTACCGTGACGTTTCTGCCCTTGTTGGAAGTCTCTTGTAAGTATTATATGACTTCACGTTGGTTCAGATTTCTTGTGGAAAGACTAAGGTATTACTTTAAGAATTAACCGTTTTGTTGAATTTTTTCTTAATTATCCATGTCATGGTATATAAGTGAGAAAAACGTCATGAATCTAAGGCAATGCTGGTTGTGTTTTTTTTTTTTAATTTTTTTTTTATTTATGATAGTCACAGAGAGAAGGAGAGAGAGGCAGAGACAAAGGCAGAGGGAGAAGCAAGCTCCATGCACCGGGAGCCTGATGTGGGATTCGATCCCGGGTCCAGGATCGCGCCCTGGGCCAAAGGCAGGCGCCAAACCGCTGCACCACCCAGGGATCCCCTGGTTGTGTTTTATTTACAAGTGCTGAATAGGGAAAGAATGAAAGTTTTCTACAGTACTCCTGAATATTTAGATTTAATTTCTTCCATTACTTTTATTTTATACACATTTCCTTGTATATAATTAAGACTTAGGTATAACTGTGTCTTTCTTTTCTAGCTTAGTTACTCCTTCATTAATCAGATATACCCTAAATGCCTACTGTATGCCTAACACGGTTCTGGGCATTGGGATACAGCAGTCACAGAACCAAGATGTTCTTTTTCTCTGGCTTAGATTCATGCTGTCTCGTGATTAATTATATACTTTCTGCAAATATCTTTAGTGGCTCTTTGAAGAAAAAAAAATCAAGTTTTTCATTAAGTAAAAGGGAGTACAGTATTTTCTGTACTAAAATTTCCATTGAAGAAAAGCAATTAGCTAATATAACTGATTAGAGATCAAGCTAAACTAGCTTTTCTGACATGATAGCTGGCTCACATGTGAGGGAGACAGGAAGGATAGTTGTACCTTTCAAAAAATAATTGTACTTTAATGATCTTATCCAATTTAGGTTCATTTGACCTACTGATTTATACAGACAAGGATTTGGTTGTACTTGAAAAATGGGAAGAGTCAGGACCACAGTTTGTTACCAATTCTGAGGAAGTCCGTCTTCGTTCATTTAGTACTACTATCCACAAAGTAAATAGCATGGTGGCCTATAAAATTCCCACCAGTGACTGAGGATGAGATAAGGACAGTGATGTACTTGTAGTTCTCAGATGCGGTTTTCCTGAAACCAAGTCAACTATAGTTGATAAATTTTGTATCACTGGTTAATTTTTAGACTGGGAAAACTTAACATTCTACATCTATTGAACTGTGCATAATTGTCCAATTTTTTCTACCTGTATAACTTTATACAGGGTTGACATAAATTATTGCACATTGTTCAAAAGGGAACTAGCAGATCACATCAGCATTGTTGTCAATTCCTTGAAAGTGGTAACTGTAGATGGATAACTTTTGCCATAAAACTAAATGCCTTCTTAAATCAGACCTTTTGGTCAAGGACTTTGACTCTGGAATATAGGTAGGAAGATATTAAATGTAAAATACAGCAACAGAAGTCTGAATATTGAGAGTGTTTGTTTAGATTCTGAAATTATCTAACGATAACTTGCAAGTAATGAAACATTGCTCATAATAGGTCTCTGCCATTTATTTTATTTGTCTATTTTCCATATTGAAAACATTTCCAATGATTTGATTTTAATTTGTTGTAGAACTCGAACCTACAAAGCTACGTATATTGCCACTGTTTAAATTCCTGTGATACAGAACTCTTAATTTTTTTTATGTTTTCTAAAATCAAGCTTTAAATGATGATGAAATAAAGTTAAATATGTATGTTTAAAATTTGTCTTAAAATATGTTTATATTGGTGTGGTATTAACACATACAATAGAATGGATTCAGTATAGCAAATAATATCTTGTGCTTACTGAGGCCTAAGGATACAAACTTGAATAAATCTGGAGGTACTTTCAATTTAATGAACAAGCTTTGATTATATCTCTTTAATCTTATAACCTTAGACTTAAAATAAGCATCATTCTCTGTAAAAAATAATAGATGTCATTGGAATTAATTCATTTTAGCATGTAGTGTACTGGAGAACTTTTCTATCCTCTTAGCCTTATTGCCAGCCTAGTTTTCCTTATTTTTTAAGGGTCAGTTTAAGGCAAACTTCTGACGTCTTTTCTCATCTCTATTCTAAATGTTACCTTGTTTTGTAATTAAGTGCTTAGTATCAGACACCGTTCTAAGCTTTTTATATGATTTAACTCATTAACCTTCACTATAAAGTAAAAACACATGGCCTGTATCACTCATTCAGAAATTACAAAGTGAGCACCTGTTAAAGTGCCAAGTATTAGGATGAATGAAACAAAGTCCTGGTCTTTCTAAAGCGTGAGATATGGAGAGGAAAATAGATGGCAATCTTCCAGGCAGTTACTACACAGGTTTATCTCATTATGTATTTGTCTTTGTTTTTTCACCTGAGTAATCTAATCTCTTTGATCCAGTTGCCTGCTTGTTAAGAATAAAGGGCAATTCTCTCATTGCAAGACAAATAAGTGCCAGTAATTGATGACAGGTATCGTGAATGCTATTGTGAAAGCCCATTGCCTTGAGAATTGTTGAAGCTATCTAATTGAGGTCCACCCACATGTGTCCTTTTCCTGAATAAGAAAAGTAGTTCTAGGGATCCCTGGGTGGCGCAGCGGTTTAGCGCCTGCCTTTGGCCCAGGGCGCGATCCTGGAGACCCGGGATCGAATCCCACGTCGGGCTCCCGGTGCATGGAGCCTGCTTCTCCCTCTGCCTTTGTCTCTGCCTCTCTCTCTCTCTGTGTGTGACTATCATAAATAAATAAAAAAAATAAAGTAGTTCTGCAGAAATGAAAATGATGTTGAATTAAGGTATGGTCAAGAGTCTGGTTTTCCAAACATGAGGTATGTTACAAAGTGAACACTAGTAAGATTAAAACATTTAAATACTGGGCTGTTTGTAACCTCTAAACATGAAACATTAGGTTGAGAAGGAAAACAGAACTGGAAGTTCAGTAAAAATATGAAGAGTTAACAATTCTGGTCCTACTTTTGGGACAAAAGTTTGAAATTCTTTTTAGAAAGCAGTAACTGCTTTAGGAAACACTAAATGACTCTGCTAAATAACCAGAAATAATGTGGTCATTCCCTGAAAAATGTTCACCAGTAGCAACTTTCTTAATAGGTCACGGATAATACTTTAATTTCTGTCAGTTGTTTTTATTCATCAAATTAAACTGTCCTAATATTGCCACTTATACTTTGTGGCTTATAACACTACTGACTCCTACTAGTACATCTATTAGAGTTGAGTGGGAGCCAAGCTACAAGCTTTATTGGCAAAGCTCAATCGGAAAAGCTTTGGCCTATGGCTCCAACTAAACTTGTCCTGCCCTCTTTTCCTATACCTTGAAGTCCACCTTAAGAGGAAGATATTTATTTATTTATTTTTTTAAGAGGAAGATATTTAAACCAACAGATGCAAGAATTGCGAATGACCTATGAACAGTGGGTATTATGTGTAATTGATGAATCACTAAATTATACTCCTGAAACCAATATTACACTATATGTTAACTAAAATTTAAATAAATGTTTGGAAGAAAAAAAGAGCCCTACATGACTTCCACACCATGTTATACAGAGAAACCAAGATTCTAAGAGAGCCTGATGGGCCTGCCCTGGACTCTTGACTCAGTTTTGCTTACCATAGGTGGAGGAATGGAAACATGTTCCGACTGGGCCTATCAGGGTCTGAAATAGAGCCCCAGAAGGGACTGAACCACACGTCTCCAGGATTCTTCTCCCAGTGTCATCAATTGGAGAGAGGAGTCAAGCCTCCATGGGAATTCACACAGAGGTGTGTAATAGTCTCATGTATTAATTGGCTTTTACACAAACAACCATAGAATAACAATTTTTTCCCTGTAAGTCTGTGGGTTATCTGGAGTGCTTGTCTTCTTCTCCTGCAAATCTGCAGGGCACGTGTCTCCTATCATTGAAGGGGCAATGCCTCACCAGGACTGCTAAAGCTTATCTTCAGAACTTTCACACTGACATTTTTGCCCATATTCCACTGATGCAGGTAAGTCTTAAGGCTAAGCCAAACTTCAATGGGGCCAGAAAGTACACTCTTCTCATGGACTTGGGGAGAGGGCTGTGTGAAAATCTGATGAAAGTGATAGTATAAAAAAAAAAAAAAAAAGAAAGTGATAGTATAAAGGAAAGATCAGGATACCTAAATAATGCTACACTGTAACTCATTTTCCACCAGATGTCATTAATGCTACAATATTCAAATTAAGGTGAACTTTTAACTTTAATGTTCAGCCTTTCCTATTGGAAATTAACTTTGGGATTTCTGGCTACAAAGATATAAAGACATCAGAGGAAGAAAACATAGCACCTGTATTTGTTAGGTAATATTTCATTTAATTTTCCTGCTTTAGTGCACAAGTAGAATTGCAGGATCAATGGACACACAAACAGCTCTACATTTTTTAAACTTTAGATGGTCTCTTCTGTCCATGATCAAGAAGCTCATTTGGCTCCTCAGCAAGCTCATCAAGAGCAGTGTTTCTTCACCTTTCCTAATGGCTCCTACCCTTTTACATCCTTTTAGCAATTGAATGTCCATAACACATTACTTTCCATTTACTGTACTTTACAAAGCTCCAGGTTTCTTTTTTTTTTTTTTTTTTAATTTTATTTATTTATGATAGTCACACAGAGAGAGAGAGAGGCAGAGACACAGGCAGAGGGAGAAGCAGGCTCCATGCACCGGGAGCCCGACGTGGGATTCGATCCCGGGTCTCCAGGATCGTGCTCTGGGCCAAAGGCAGGCGCCAAACCGCTGTGCCACCCAGGGATCCCAAGCTCCAGGTTTCTTTGGGAGCATTGTAATTACACTGTCCTCAGATGACTTTAACCAATTAATGGCAGGAACCAAAAGACAGAAGACTTAATCCTGTAACTTATCTATATCGTTCAAAGAATAAATCAAGTGTGAACTTGTGAGCTGTGGTGCAACACTTTCCCAACCAGTCAAAAGAATTGTTTATTAAATAGCCTTTTACTCTTTAGGGAATTAATTTTTGGCTAAAGTTGTAAATAATATCTTCATCTTTTTATTAAATATGTAAAGTTCTGTTTTAATTAATTTTTGTTCAGTGTAACCATGATAAAAACTTGGTGTTGGAATAACTATGGAATAGAAATGCTGCTAAATTTCAAATTTTATTAGTTACATCTTCTTAGAGCAGATCTTTATTTTTTATTTCTTTTTTTATTTATTTTTTACTGGAGTTCATTTTGCCAACATAGAGCATAACACCCAGTGCTCATGCCATCAAGTGCTCCCCTCAGTGCGTGTCACCTCGTCACCCCATCCCCCTACCCACCTCCCCTTCCACTACCCCTTGTTCATTTCCCAGAGTTAGGAGTCTCTAAGAGCAGCTCTTTAAAGATCTTTCCATTCTTCATGAATATGGCTTTGAAAGCCCGCAGCATTAACTGATGCTTATTTTAAAAAAATCTAGTTGGGAAAGCTACTTAATCTTCATTAGAGTTGACAATCCTCTTCCAATATGGCAAAAACATTGTAGCCTTAGCAAGAAAACTATTAGAAAAAGCTTAGAGTGGAAAATGTCAAGAGTTGACTCTCTGATTACACAAGTCAGTTTATGTTACCATTTCACCTACTTTTGTGCTCTTACCATTTGATCTATTTTTATACTAGAGAAACATTTCATTTATTTGTATAAAGTCCATTCATCTGCGTTTATCTGCACCATTTTGCTAGGCAAGCTTGTTTGCACAAAGGAACACATGAGATCAAAATCTTTATTGTTTTGGCATTTTATCTGTGCTAAAAAAAGCCTATGAGTATAAGCACGACCACACATACTCCACTATCCATGCAAGGGAAAGATCTCAAACCTCTTCAAAAACTATCTAGTTATGGACATACCCAGTGGATACCTAGACATGGATCTAAATTTCTTTCTGAACGGCAGTGTCACTGACTCACATGCATTATTACTTAATCCTCACAAGAAATCTAGAGGGGTTATTGTTCCCATTTTACACGTATAAAACCTGAGACTCAGGAAGGCTAGGTAATTTGCTGAACTTCAGACATCCAGGGTCTAGCCCCAGGCCTAACCCTAAACCAATATTCTTTCTCATTGGTTTTCAGAAACTAGACAACAGCGGAAGGTGCCCTGCTCCAGCTGCAGGGACTCAGCCAGAAAGACTGGAATACTACATGACTCTACCTGCAAGTTGGGGAAGGAGAACTCAACACTATTTGAGTATTGAGTTGCATTCATTTTTTTAAAAACACTTTTTCAAAATAAGCTATCATTAAATTTTATATATACATAGTATTTTTGCTGTATAATAGCATCATGCATTTTCTTCCATCAATGTTTTCTTCTCTCATTCTTTCACTTGTTTTTGTAACTACATGCTGTGTTGGAATTTGCACTTCTTTACGGGTTGGAACCAGTTTGAGAAAGGGGAGACAGAAGGCAATTGAAATGTATGTTATCATCCAAATGATAGGGTTCCCTAGTAAAGCTGGGTAGAGGCTTAGACCTCATGCAAAAACAGGGTTTGCTACTGCATCTCCATAAACAAGCCATGGGATGGCCAGAAACTGCAGTTGTCCTCACTCAAGCCCACTCCAATAGGGGACCAAGAAACACTTTAAGTACAAAAGCTCTACACAGCTTCTATAGGTCTTAAAAAAGGTCTGTTCTACGTTGCTTGGGATGGTGTGAGAAAGTGAAGAGAGCGACCCCAAATCTCTTCTCCAACACCATGTTCTGTCATCAGGATTGGAGTCGAATCCTGAAGAGGGGAATAACGCGCATCCCTCTGAATGTTTGCCAGCTTTTTAATTTTTTAAATATATTACATTGTGGGTTCCACTGGCATCATGTGAGTTGTTTAAGTAGCATACTCACAGGCATATTTTTTTCAGTTTTAGTAATTATGTATGTATTTTCATCTGTAGTCAGAAAGATACCTGTTTTTTTTCCTAACATGTTTTAACACATATTACCCTGAGCAAAGATTGTAAAGTCCATGCTGAATACTTAAAAACATGTATTTGTAGAAAAGTCATGAAGGTGGTGTACACATGATGGAAGGCTGAGAAACAATGTCATAACCCTTTGTACTCAGGCATCAGAAGGGGACCAGGCAGCTGTCCCTCTCAGCCGAGTGGTGCATGCTCACAGTGCTGCTGTGCTCACACAGTCCCCAAGTCTGCTTCTCCCTACACAGAGTCCTTCTGGGACTTCTTGAAGGGCATTTTGCTTTTTGCCCATAAAAGACTAGCACCATGAGTCAGATAGTACTAAGCTGAAAGTTCACTCTCTAATTCTATTTCTTATCACTAATTATGCCCAGTCATGTTGTCCAAAATAGCTCACCAGACTTTATGATATGAATACAGAGAACTATATCCATATTAAAATGTCCCAAATTTGAACAATATGAAACTCATTTTTGTTACTCAACTTCCCCACAAACTAAATCCCCTTGCAAATAAAAGCTCTATGAGCTTTTATTTAAAGTCCAAATGCTCTCACTCTCCATTTTATACAATTGGCTCAGTGTCAGCCAGAGGCTTTTACTCAGAGCCAAGGTTCCTATAGCTGCAGCTGTGTCCTGGGATTTCACAGGAATGAGTATAGCTTCTTCAGCTTCTTCAAAGTTGCTTCAAATCTCTAATTAGTTCTAGTCTCCAAGGGGTCAGCAATCACAAAAGAAACTGTCCACTATAGAAGTTGTCACAAACAAAACTGTGGTACCCCACTTAAGTGACTATGTAATGTCACCTGACACTGCTATCAGAGCACAGCAGATAACTTAGTAGCACCTATGCTGGAGACAGCGAGGACCTGGTCTCAGTCTGGTGGCAAGCCAGCCAGCTGCACCAGCACTGAATCCACGGCCTGTGAATCTGTATGACTGAGCAGAAAGTGCCCATCAATAGTTGTGCTTCCACATGTTTAATATAGGTATTCCTTTGCTTTTGCTGTTGTTATTGTTTTGTTTTGGTGATGTGTCCCGGGTCTCCCATATATATTACCTACTTTCTCTCAGAGAGTGACATTTGAGACATTATTGCCTTCTTCAAAAATATAGATAGGTATTCTGGTTTCTTCATTTTTTTGTGTCTTGTGTCTCATGTTTTGGCTACTTTGGTACAAGATTGTGAGACCACAAGTCTAGAGAAAACCTCTACTCCCAAATTCTTCCAAGTCTGTTCTCTCTAGAACAGGGAAGTACACTCTCCTCTGTAAATGCATGAGGAATGGGATGATGAACATCACCCTACTCCCTTAGTACTATGTTTAACTTACTAGTATATGACGTTTCATTTATTCTGAAAATGATAATTGTCATCTCTTTTCCACAGACATTTCATTCCTACCTAGGCAGGTTGAGTTGGGCCAGGCAAAGCAGTAGTTGGCCAGAATCAAGATTCTAAGAAAATAAAATACTGTGATCACAGTAAGAGGCAATGACTCAGGATTAGTCTTTTGTCAAGAAGTAAAAGAAGGATAACAAAGTTTAGCAAAACTTTAAGGAGATTCTAGATATCACAGATTAAAGTAGTCAAAAGTTAGTATTCCAAAGAGTTCCACCATTGAAAAGATAGAACCCAAGCACAAACCAAAAAGATTCCAAAAAAAAACTTAAATTCAGGACAGAAACTTTTCTAGTCTCTTTTATTCCTTCCTGCCTCCATAGGATCTGACTACTGGTGTGAGGAGAGAGATTGCAGATGGGAAGGAAGTGGTGCCAAGAGCTGCAGCTGCAAAAAGTTGAGTTGGTTTTGTTTCTTCTAACTTTTAAACTTAAAATTAATACATACACACGTTTTAAAAATCAAGCAGTAGAGAATGATACCAAGTGAAAAGTAAATTCTCAGCCTGAACTTGTTCCCCGACTCATTTCCAGCTCCCTGTTTTTAAGTATTTTCTGTTCTCCTGGTGGTTATCACAGTACCTCTGAAATATATGTTAATACTTGATTTCTCCTTTTATCTTGTTTATCAACTTTAGATAGTATCTATTGGAAGATGAGAAACTTATTTCTTTGATCCATCCATGTCTATGTTTTTCCAGTTACATTGCTTTGATATTTCTGGTGATTATCATTTTAAAGAGTATACTTAAACTCTATTTTGTTACATCAATTTTAGACAGTATATAATTGATTTCTTGCTATATAAATAAATAGGTGAGAAAAATCTGTGACATTATCTTCCATATCTCTCTGCTGCTTTAATATTCAGACTTCCATTGTTTCATATTATCAGTGTTACTATTAGTCAGATTCTCTTACAGTTGTTGTCTTCCAAGCTTTGTTTGTATGTTGATTCTACAAATTAAAATAGCATTTCCGTTATTCCAATGATTAAAATTACTCCTTACTGAAGGACTAAATAGCTCTAGTTACTGAGAAAAAAAGGGTAACCTTAGGTCAGGAAAACTGAAAGATGAATGTTCCAAGTGCCAAGGTCAAATGGGATTCCTTGAACTCAATCTTCAAGACTTTCTATTAAATTCAATTTGGTCGATGATACTTTTAATATACAAGAAATATTTATCTGCCTTTGTTCTTATTTCATAGCCACCTCTTTTTTGGCTTCTTGACTCTAAAGATGTTAGTTGGTTTTGTTTTCTTAATTTTTTTTCCATTCTCTTGTTTTCCTCAGGAGTCTACTGTTATAATATCTGTTCCACTTGCACCTTTTTTTTTTTTTTTTTTTTGGTTTATTCTAAATTTTATGGGTCTTTTTCCCAAATATGCGAGTGATGAAAAAGGTTCATCAGCACTGGTAGCATGATTTTCTACTGTGGTATTAGACTTCTTTCTTGAATGAAAAGATGGATGGCAGGGTCTTTGTACACATAAGCTAGTAGTACTGTTTTAGGGTACATTTTGGTAGTTTGTTCATCATGTATCTTTTGAAAATTGACTTCTAAAAATATTAAATTAAAATATCATATCTTATTTACTTAGTTTTTTGGTGCATCTCAAATTTTGTGTGCCTGGTTTCACTCACTGCAGTATCTCTATCTGCTTTGGGACATGGACCTGGAAGGTTAAATGTAATTTCCAGATATGGTCAGTAGAGGGCAGCAAAGGGTAGTAGAGTGAACACTCAACTGCCAAGGCCTGGGCATCCCTTTTTTCCTTCTTTATAGAGATCAATTAGTGGTAGTAGAAAATTCAGAGTGCCAGAATCAGGATAGAGATTACTCATAATACTGATCCAGGATGGGTATCAAGCTTAGAAGGCAGTGGAAATGTTTAGCCACAAATTCATAGCCTGGTATCTATCAATGAGATGTGAACCACTGGACATTGGGAGGGGAATCATTAGGCTTTCACAGTCCTGACTCTTACTCCCAGCCTGTCTAAAACCTAAGATCTTGTTCTGTAAAGTCCCAGGAATCTCCTATCCACATTGAGAGCTTTGCAAATTTCCTGTCTGACAGTCAGTTCATGGTACTAGCAGTGGCTCTGGGATCCACAACCAGCCATTTCCGGGAGAAGAGACAGAGTGGGACATGGGCACCTTACGTAAACACTGACAATTGATGAAAACACTCACTTATGTTTAAGTTAAATAATTTGTGAGCCAACCTAAATGGGATGTGGCTTAAAATATATTTTCTTTCCTCTTCCAGGAGGGAAACATTCTTTAGGCAAGGAAATATTATAGGACTTTGAAATTAGACAAACTTGACTCTATGAATTATTAGGTATGTGGTTTTCAGTGCCTTAACTTTACTAAACTTCAGTTTTTCCAACTATAAAGTGGAAATAATGATTCTTACCTCACAAACCTGCTGCAAGGAAATGAGATGATGTCCATAAACTGCCTGGCAAAGAACTTGGCAATTTGCATTACTCAATTGGCATTACTACAATCTCTCCCTATCTTTGGTCATGGAGAATACTCATGATATTGTTACTATTTCTGAATAAAAAGTCTCATTGTCTCCTATAAGCATAAGTAAATCATTTGAAGGATTACTCTGTTAGATATCATACTAAGATTTCTGCGGTATGATCTCATTTAATTCTCATAACAGCCCTATGAAGCAGGTGCTTTTATCACCATCCGGATTTTATAAATGATAACAGTGAGGCTTCAGAAGTGTAACTAGTTTACCCAGTGTCATGTAGGTAGTAAATTATGAGGAAGGATTAAAACTACGTAATTTGATTCCAGACCTCGTGCTCTTGCCATTACATAATGTTTTCTGATGAACACATGTAATCAAAGATTTAAAATTTTAAGCAAAGAAATCAAAGAAGAAGTTTAAAAATACTTGGAGACCAATGAAAATGAAAACACACTGGTCCAAAAACTTTGAAATCCAGCAAAAGCTGTTCTAAGAGGGAACTTCAGAGCAATCCAGCCCTACCTCAAGAAGCAAGAAAAGTATTAACCTAACCTTACACTACAGAAGCTGGAAAAAGAAGAACAAATAAAACCCCAAACCAGCAGAAGAAATAAAATAATAAAGATTAGAGCAGAAATAAATGAAATAGAACCAAAAAAAACAATAAAACAGATCAATGAAACCAGGAGCTGGTTCTTTAAAAAGATCAACCAAATTGATAAAACTTGAACAAATCCTAGCTGAAAACTTTCCTAATCTGGGAAGGGAAACAGGCATTCAGATCCAGGAAATAGAGAGATCCCCCCCTAAAATCAATAAAAACCCCTCAACACCTCAACATTTAATAGTGAAGCTTGCAAATTCCAAAGACAAAAAGAAGATCCTTAAAGCAGCAAGAGACAAGAAAGCCCTGACTTTTATGGGGAGGAATATTAGGGTAACAGCAGACCTCTCCACAGAGACCTGGCAGGCCAGAAAGGGCTGGCAGGATATATTCAGGGTCCTAAATGAGAAGAACATGCAACTAAGAATACTTTATCCAGCAAGGCTCTCATTCAACATGGAAGGAGAGATAAAGAGCTTCCAAGACCAGCAGGAACTGAAAGAATATGTGACCTCCAAACCAGCTCTGCAAGAAATTTTAAGGGGGACTCTTAAAATTCCCCTTTAAGAAGAAGTTCAGTGGAACAATCCACAAAAAAAGGACTGAATAGATATCATGATGACACTAAACTCCTATCTGTCAATAGTAACTCTGAATGTGAACGGGCTTAATGACCCCATCAAAAGGCGCAGGGTTTCAGACTGGATAAAAAAGCAGGACCCATCTATTTGCTGTCTACAAGAGACTCATTTTAGACAGAAGGACACCTACAACCTGAAAATAAAAGGTTGGAGAACCATTTACCATTCAAGTGGTCCTCAAAAGAAAGCAGAGGTAGCCATCTTTATATCAGATAAACTAAAACTTACCCCAAAGACTGTAGTGAGAGATGAAGAGGGACACTATATCATACTTAAAGGATCTATCCAACAAGAGGACTTAACAATTATCAATATATATACCCCGAATGTGGGAGCTGCCAAATATATCAATCAATTAATAACCAAAATTAAGACATATTTTGATAATAATACACTTATACTTGGTGACATCTAATAGTGCTTGGTACACTCAATAGGTCTTCTAAGCACAACTTCTCCAAAGAAACAAGAGCTTTAAATGATACACTGGACCAGATGGATTTCACAGATATCTACAGAACTTTACATCCAAACTCAACTGAATACACATTCTTCTCAAGTGCACATGGAACTTTCTCCAGAATAGACCACATACTGGGTCACAAATCGGGTCTGAACCGATACCAAAAGATTGGGATCGTCCCCTGCATATTCTCAGACCATAATGCCTTGAAATTAGAACTAAATCACAACAAGAAGCTTGGAAGGCCTTCAAACACGTGGAGGTTAAGGACCATACATGTACAAATCCTCAACAAAGTATTAGCCAACCAAATCCACCAATACATTAAAAAAGTCATTTACCATGATCCAGTGCGATTTATTCTTAGTATGCAAATGTGATTCAATATTCACAAATCCATTAACATCATACATCTCATCAACAAGAGAAGGGTCAAATCCATGATCATTTTAATAGATGCAGAAAAGCATTTAAAAGTACAACATCCATTCATGATACAAACTCAACAAAGTAGGTTTAGAGGGAACATACCTCAACAGAATGAAGACCATATGTGAAAAAAACTATAGCTAATGTCATACTCAGTGGTGAAAAAGTGAGAGCTTTTCCCCAGGATCAAGAACAAAACAAGGATTTCCACCCTCACTACTTTTATTCAGCATAGTACTGGAAGTCCTAGCCCCAGCAATCAGACAAGAAAAAGCAATAAATGGCATCCAAATGGGTAAGGAAGAGGTAAAACTTTCACTATTTGCAGGTGCCATGATACTATATGTAGAAAACCCTCAGGATTCTACCAAAAATGGACTAGAACTGATAAATGAGTTCAGGAAAGTCACAGGATACAAACCAATATACAGAAACCCACTGCATTTCAATACACTAATAATGAAGAACAAAAAGAGAAATTAAGAAACAGTCCCATTAATGATTGTACCAAAAATAAGATACCTAGAAATAAATTTAAACAAGGAAGTGAAAGACATGTATATATATATATATATATTGAAAAAAATTGAAGACATTCAATATATATATATATTGAAAAAAATTGAAGACAACACAAATGGAAAAATATTCCATGCTTATTGATGAGAGAACAAGTATTAATAAAATGTTCCATACTCAAAATAATCTACTGATTTGATGGAATCCCTATCAAAGAACCAATAGTATTTTTCACAGAACTAAAACAAGTAATTCATAAGCATGCATGGAACCACAAAAGACCCCAAATAGCCAAAGCAATCTTGAAAAAGAAAAAAAAAAAAACTGGAGGTATCACGGTCCCAGATTTCAAGATATATTACAAAGCTGTAATAATCAAAACAGTATGGTATTGACAAAAATTGACAATAGATCAATAATATGGTATTATGGGCATAATGATCACCTTAAAGTATCTCTTCTATTTGATATTTAGGCTGAAAACATAGGTGTTCGGTGAAATAGATGAAAACAGACCAGGGCAGCCCGGGTGGCTCAGCGGTTTAGCGCTGCCTTCAACCCAGGGCATGATCCTGGAGACCCGGGATGGAGTCCCACATCGGGCTCCCTGCATGGAGCCTGCTTCTCCCTCTGCCTGTGTCTCTGCCTCTCTCTCTCTCTCATTCTGTGTCTCTCATGAATAAACACATAAATAAAGTCTTTAAAAAAGAAAACAGACCCTATCATTATTATTCTATTTAGAGCTCATTCATCAAATTAAAATAAATCACAATGGTATTATGGGAGAAATTAAGCTTTAGCTATTACTGCAAAGGTAACTGTGACCTGGTAAAAGAAGCTCCCTTTATCTTTCTCAGACAAACTTTTCTCTCCTTTGCTTTACTACAAGGAGAAGATACTATCAAACACTGTATCTTTCTCAATTAATTCCTTAAAACCAGTGACTCACAATCCTGGTTACATGTAAGAATCACTCAAAGAGCTTTTTCCAGATCTGATGAATCAGAACCTCTGGAGGAGGCAGTTTCAGAATGAGTGCCTGAAAAGCCTCCCAAGTGAGTCTGATGCATATCAGAATTGATCAACAGGACGAGATTCTAAAAGGAGAGAAGTTTTCCCGGCCTCTAAATCTCTAACCTCTCTGAAGGGAGATGCAGAGAATGGGACATAATCTGAGAATTGGGGAAGGTGCAGAGATAAGTCTGCCTATATTTTTTACCTGAAATAGATTATTTTTTACCTGAAATAGATTTTGACAGGTGCTTGATGGGAGGCCAGAAAGTGTTGCCCAATGAGCCTCCATGGTTCTAAATACAGTCAAGCATGGCCAGACTAGCACTTGTCCTTTAAAAGTGGTGAGAAGGGGTGCCTGGTGGCTTACTTGGTTAACTTTCTGACTCTTGATTTTGGCTCAGGGTTATGATCTCAGGGTCATGAGACAGAGCCACAGCTCAGAATCCACACTCAGCACCATTTGTGCTTCTTCCTCTCTCTCTCTCTCTCTCCGCCCCCACCTCTTGTGCATATGCACTGTCTCTTTCTCTCTCTCTCTCTGTCTCTTTCTCTCTCTCTCTCTCAAATAAATAAAATATTTTTTAAAAATAAATAAATGTGGTGAGAAGCCTGGAGGCCACTATCTACATGCCACTTCTGTGTTAGTTTGGTTTTAAGATGAGAAGCCTTAATAAAGTCTAAAAGGACTACCAGGACTTGTGCTCTCACCTCTACCTAATTTACAGGCCGATTTCACTCTCCTGAACCTTCTGCCTGTGTCTCCAATCCAGCAAAGTCTTCCATGTTTCTGAAACATCAGTTAGTCACATTCTGTCCCTTCAACTGACAAATGTATCTTCCCTCCCTTCCCCCTTCCTTCCTCTTTCTCTCTTCTAAGTAATCCCAAGTTATTCTTTAAAGGTCATTTCAAATGAGCTCGTCAAAGAAGCCTTCCTCTCCATAATTGAAATCAGGTGTCAAGTCCCTCCCTAAATTTCTCACCTCAATCTTTAATTTTCCTCTGCAGTACTTTCCAGAGGTTGTGTTAGACAGTTATTGATGACATTCTCTGTTTAATATCTGTCTTCCCCCTCCTCACTTAAATCCTGTTTTTGAGAGTTGGGCCTGGCTCCCTGTTGCCCAGACCTATCAAGTGCCTTTCTCCTAGTACAGGTCCAAACACTATCTGTTGAATGAATAAAGTAAATAAGAGAAAGACTATTTTATGTCATGCCTTTTTCCCTGTCCATCCCTGCCAGAAAACTATTTCATTCACTTGTTCAATACAGAATTTTTTTATTCCTCTGATGTGCCAATGTTTGTGTGAATTTAATAATAAATCAGACATAGACTCTTTCCTTGAGGTCCATAGAGTCTAGTGGGGCATAAAAGATAGGTTTTCACATGCCTGTTACAGGAGCCTGTAAGGGAAACCACAAACTTTGTCTGTAGGATCAAATTTCTGTCCTCCACAGTTGTCAAAGAAAGACACTGTCCATGGTGGGGGTGGGGGGCCCTCACAAGAGGCTGTGTGACCTCCTGAGTCAGTTGGATTTGAATCCTTCATATTATGTCACGGCTGCTTGGATTCAGAGTCCAACCTGTATGCGCAGGAGCCTCCTAATCTGTAAAACCATCAGTTTCCTAGTGGAAAGGGAACACTGTCTTCATGTAACATGTTTTTAACAGGCTCCTGTAGGTGCTTTGACACTGAAGGAGATGTCCAGGTGGCAAATCAATGGTTAGTATCACTAACCATTAGGGAAATGCAAGTGAAATCCACTGTGAGATATCACACTACATAGCTATCAGAATAGCTAAAATAAAAAATGACAACACCAAATGTTCGTGTGGATGAGGGGAAACTGAATGACTCACACAGTACTGGGGAGAATGTGAAATGGCACAGCCATTCTGGAAAACAGTTGGACAGTTCCTAAGAAATAAAAAATAAAACTATAAAAAAACAAAAAACAAAAACAAAAACAAAAAAACATACCTAGCATATGACCTGGCTCTTCCCATCCTGGGCATTTAGCCCAGAGAAGTGAAGACTTCACGCTGACACAAAAACCTGTACACAGATGTTTATAGTAGCTTTATTAGTGACAGCCAAAACCTGCAGACACTTCGAACTCCTTCAACAGGTAGTTAAGCAAACTGTGATACATCCATATCATGATGTACTACTAAGGGACACCAGGAAATGAACTGTGAATCCTTGCAGCCATCTAGATGAATCTCCAGTTACATCAAATGGGAAAAAGGAAATCCCCAAATTTCATAAACTATGTGATCCCATCTGTATAACATTCTTGAAATGGCAACATTATACACATGGTGAACAGATTTGTGATTGCCAGGGATTAAAGAGGTGGTGGAGGGGGAAAGAAATTTGTGTGGTTGTAATCGGGGAATAGGAAGGACCCTTGTGGTGATGCAAGTGTCTCTGGAAGACTCCATCTGTAAAAAAACTGATGTCATCTCTCTGTGTTATTTATTACAGCTGCAAATGAATCTACAGTTATCTCAAAATAAAATGATTACTTTTAAAAAGTCAAAACTTGGAGGCCAAGATAAGGAAACCAGTATGTCAGTTTGGCAGTTACAACATGAGCTTTGAATATGTGACATCATAATGGCAGTGACCGCGGACCGCTGCGGAATCTTCAGGCTTCAAGCATTTGACAGTACTCTGCCAAGTGCTGTAGACTCACTCGATTTCCCGTCCCGCGAATTGAAGAGAAAAGGATGTTCCCGTCAATCAGAAAGCACGCTGAGCTTACAGGTGGACATTCAAGGCTTCAGCGCATGAGGTAGTCTTCTGATCCACTATTTCTGACCATCCAAACAGACCGGCAATAACAGGAACTGTTCTTTTCTTTTGTTTCCTCTAATACATAGAAACTAATTAGTAACTCCAGCACCAGCTTCCTGAAAAGCTGCTCCTGTTCATAAGATTCAGTGCTGCTGAGCAGAAGGGAGCAGGCTTTATACATCCTTGGGGGAGGCGGAGACACTTTCTTGGCTCCATGAGAGAGCCAACTCTCTCTCTCTGTGAGACAGTTTTCAGTGGGTCTATGAAAATACCTGTCTTAGTTATGAAAGAATTTTTACACTCTGCTCAATTGAGTTGTTTTATTACCTATTTTGACCAGGAAGTCCTGTCAGAGCTCAGCCAAGTAATAGCTAAACTCTTGTGTTCAGAAACTTTCTGAGGTTTCCAATATTTTTGTTGATCTTTGAGAATTTTTACCCCAATTTTGAATATTGAATTAGATAAGATGGGGGTCAACTTCCAGGATCTTCAGTTATCTTCATTTTATCTTAACATAAAAGCAATTTGTAATTAATTCTTCACACGTTGTTTTATTTTATATTAGGCCACAAGTTGTCCTGTTTGTTGTTGTTGTTCATTCTCCTTCTTGTAATCTGCTCTACCTTTGGCTTCTTGGCTCTCGCCTACCTAATGGCTCACAATTAGCTCTGCAGCTTTCTCCACCACACCTCTAAGTGTTCGCATGCCCAAGGGCTTTGTCCTTGAAACTGTCCTCCCTCTGCATCAGTTTCCCAAGTGACCTCACCTCTTTCTATAGCTTTCTGTAACTCAGGGATCCCTGATTCTGAGCTCTGGAGCTCTGCTTTGGGGGTTGAGACTACATTTTAGTGTTGTGTGAACCTTGAAACTTGGCATTAAACTATATTGTGTATTTGACCAGTAACTAACTGCTCTGTGTTTGATGTGTTGCAGGAAGACCTCGTCTGTGGAGGTGGACACCCACAGCGAAAGCACTACATCATCTGAGGGTGCCACTCGTACCTTGCTCATCCATGGCCCCGTTGAGCTCAAGAAAGGCTGGAGGAGGCAGAAGTGGCAGCTTTTCTTGTACAGCAATTTATTACTGATGTCTAATACCAAGTAGGTGTACCATGTTTCGTGCTCTTGTGAATCTCAAAAAAAATGCATTCCCATTAACCCTTACTATACGAAAACATAACATTTTTTCCCTTTTGTGTTTGCCAATGCTTGAGTCCTTCATTCCATGAGTACTTCTGGAGGTCTTCTTTTGTGTCATGTCCCTGCAGCAAATACAATTGACAATGTGACAGACCAATGTCTCTCCTGCCTGGGACTAACAAATGATAAAATAAGAGGGGGAATGATAATGATTAGTGCTGCTGATAGAAGGTGGATAGGGGGCTGTGCAGAGAGGGTGGGAACATGTTAGGAATAGTCTAGGAGGGCCTCTCTGAGGTGGAGCATTAAAATCAAATCTATGAGAGGAGAAGCAGCCACATTGTGCCTGAGCCATCGAGGCTGAGAGACTTGCAGGTCTACATGGGTACAATCTGACCCCTCAGAGAGAGGGGCTCAGGGAAGCCTGATTTGACTAGAGCCCAGAGCATAGGCCATGCTATCAGATATGATACTATGCTCAGGGGTCTAGTCACACAGGGTCTTCACAGGCCATGGTAAGAAAGTGGAGATATTTTGCCAAAGGATTTGTAATTAGGGGACTAACCAAATCTGATTTATATTTCTAGCAAATTTTTCTGACTGTTGCTAGATAATAGATGGATGGGTAAGCAAGAGTGGAAGCAGGGAGAGTAGTTAGGGGAGGCAATAGTCCTGATGGATGGTATCAGGGCTCTATCTTAGCAGTTTAGTAAAAAGGAAAGATGGAGCAGGGTAGCCCGGGTGGCTCAGGGGTTTAGCTTCGCCTTTAGCTCAGGGCATGATCCTGGAGACCCAGGATTGAGTCCCACATCAGGCTCTCTGCAGGGAGCCTACTTCTCCCTCTGCCTGTGTCTCTGTTTTTCTCTCTCTCCTCTCTGTGTTTCTCATGAATAAATAAATAAATCTTTAAAAAAAAAAGATGGAGCAGATAGATGGAATGTAGGAGAAAGAATTGACTGTGTGTACTTTCCTCTCAACCCTGAACACAAATGCATTGAATATCCAGTCTAGAACATGATGATTGCTCAATAAATGTCTGGGAGCAGGTCATGGAAGGTCACCTGTTTACTTACTCCATCTCTGTTTGCATTATTCACAAAACGTGGAAGACCAAGAACACTCCCACAAACAAAATATCAAGAAGTTTTTTGGTCATGAGAAAAAACTAACTCCCTCTTTTTTTTTCCTGCTTTCACCCTAGATCTCAGTTATGCCATGTCATAGGTACGACATGCTAGTAATAATTTGGCAAAATGATATACTCATCTGAGTTACATTAATAACAATTTATCAGGGGCTTACTACATGTCAGATATTATGCTAAAAAACTTTATGTACCTAATTTTGTCTAACTTTACAATGACCCTGTGAGATGGGAGTATTTTTATATTGGAGAACCTTGATGCTCAGCAGTCTAATGGATCTGCCCAGGTTACCATATTAGTAATGGACAGAGTCTACATTTGAAATCAGGTCTATTTATTTCAAAGCACAGGCTTTTATTCACTATGTGATGCTACCATTTCTATTCTCTCTTTTTTCCTGAATTTCATACAACATTCCATGAACACCTAGATTCTTTCATTATTGAAATCGACCCTTCCTTTACATTGAGTGAACAACTAACTCCAATCTGCTTGGTAAGAAATAGATCAGAATGCTTAGTGAATTGAAAAATGAAGCAAGTACAGCCATCAAAAAAATCAGAGTCAAAGATAGTAGTAAAATATATTTGAGACTAGGGAAATTGCCCATAGATGTAACCTTGAAGGTGGTGATGTCATAAGGAGGACAAAGAGAAAAGGAATGTCCAGGCCTTGGCATGAGGTCCATATGAAAGACTCTCTTCCTCCTGATAGAAGGCCAAGTCATTATTTTAAAAATGCAGGCTAGTTACCATTCTCTTTATTTAACCAAGGTGGGTATGGGAGACCAAAATATGTGGGATGCATGCTGGGAACCACACTAGGAACATCACAGATGCCTCACCCACCTGGGTTTCTCAGTGATTGAGCATCTGCCTTTGGCTCAGGTCGTGATCCCTGGGTCCTGGGATCGAGTCCCACATCGGGTTCCCCACAGGGAGCCTGCTTCACCCTCTGCCTATGTCTCTGCCTTGCTCTGTGTATCTCTCATGAATAAAGAAAATTTTTCAGGGGAGGAGGGCGGGGGGTGGGAGTGAATGGGTGACGGGCACTGGGGGTTATTCTGTATGTTAGTAAATTGAACACCAATAAAAAATAAATTAAAAAAAAATCGAAAAAAAAATTTTTTTTCTCACAGCCCTCCAAGGCCCATATTTTTTATCATCCACAGGCTGCAGAGATGAAAATGGGAACAGAGGAAGTCTCAGAAATGGTCCAGTCATACATAGGGAAATCATGCAAGAGGTTCCAACCCAGGCCTGCCTTCATCAGAAGGCCATGTTCTTCCTTCCATACCATGTTGTACCCTTCCATCCTTAGCCCAAGAGACATGCTAACAAATAGCAAACTCATTTCCTGGTTGTTAGGACCTTGCAGACCATATTCAATTTATAAGGGGAATATGTTCTTCTTTTTTTTTTATCTTTGTAATTATTATAGCATTTAGGGACAGGAGAAGACTTTCCTTTTCTTACTAGAACTATTTATTGTCCTGGGTGCTGCTTACCTCTCAGCGGGTTTTACAGAGCCTATGATGTTCTACTAAAAAGATTTTTAGGGGATCCCTGGGTGGCGCAGCGGTTTGGCACCTGCCTTTGGCCCAGGGCGTGATCCTGGAGACCCGGGATCGAATCCCACATTGGGCTTCCGGTGCATGGAGCCTGCTTCTCCCTCTGCCTGTGTCTCTGCCTCTCTCTCTCTCTGTGACTATCATAAATAAATAAAAAAATTTAAAAAAAGAATCTTTAAAAAAAAAAGATTTTTATATAAAGATAGTGTTGTTTTTCCACTAGAGAGTTGCATCTATTGAAGGGCTGAATTTTTATTTCGAATGGTTCATTATGACAAAACAAGTTGAACATTTTTCATCTTTCACATATTGCTTTTGAGATATGTCCTTATGTCTATTCAAGGGTTTTTATGTGACAAAATCTTTATCAATTTATTTGTTAATGTTCTTTGAAAGAGACTCAGTTCCCAAAAGATTATCTTATATACTTTATATTATACATTGGTAATATTAGAAAATGTAAGTGATCACAGGCATGTTAACTTCATATTTAACCCAAGGTCTTTGATATAGAGAGAACACAGATTTTTAGAATTCCAAGTTCGGGATATCATCATGGTCAGGTTCTGGTGAGAGCTCTTTTTCTGCTTGCACGCGGCTGCCTTCTCACTGTGTACCCCAAGGCATGTCCTCAATGCATGTATGTACACACATACAGATCTCTCCCACTTCTTACAAGACCATCCATCTTACTGGATTAGGACCTGACCTTGATGATCCCATTTAAACTTAATTACCTTCAAAAGCTCTATCTCCAAACATGATGATACTGGCAGAGAGGGCTTTATGGTAAGAAGGCGGGAAAGCAGTGGGAGGGAGACACAATTTCATCCATAGCAGTAGCAAGCAGCACTTAATGCTTGCCACAATCTTTAGAAAACTACTATGAGATCATTCCCATAGTAAATATTTTGGTATATTTTTGATCACTGTTAATATGAAAAAATTTACCTTTTTTTCTAGAAGGAAAAAACTAAGAAGAAATAGCCCCTGAAATAAAAAAACATATTTCATCCCTGTCATGCCTTGGTCTTACATGGAGGAATCAATACCCTCAATCAATCTATTCAAATGAATAATCTGAGTTTAGTGCCTAATTTTTCCAATTAGCCATAAAAAAGGGGGTAGGCTGACCCAGGTTCCATTTTACCTCAGCTCACCCTCAGGCTTCAGCTGGAGACTCTCTCATCTTTAGGTTGACACTACAGAATTTAACAGAATTGAATAAATAGTTGATTAATTTCTACCTATTTTTCAGTCAGAATTAGTGAATTTTGGCTTGTGTGTAATAATGAGGGGAATTAAATGTTTCTTCACACAGAAATTCTATTTCTCTAGTTGTACAAGATGTTACTAATAGTGAAAATTGGGGATTTTTCTCACTTCTTTCATACACTAGAAACTTGTGTTCACAAGAATTGAAGTCAAATGGAATCTTCCTTATCATTTTTGGTATTCATTAGAATACTAAATAAGTTATTTTTCAAATAAAAATTACTTTAAAAATTAAAGTACTTTAAAGTACTTTAAAAATTAAAATAAAAATTACTTTATTTTTAAGAACAGTATCTACTTGGGGCCCTTGGGTGACTCAGTGGTTGAGTGTCTGTGTTTGGCTTAGGTCATGGTCCCAGGGTCCTATAATCAAGTCCCTCACCAGGCTCCCCAGAGGGAGCCTGCTTCTCCCTCTGCCTATGTCTTTGCCTTCTCTCTCTCTGTGCCTCTCGTGAATAAATAAAATAAATATTTTAAAAAGAGAGAAGAGTATCTATTTGATAAAATATTAAGATATTTGTACTAGTAGAAACCCGTGAAAAATTTAGAAAAAGGGACTGAACTTAGCTCACACCCTCTTTAGACATCACATTCCTCATCATTAGTTATTAAGGAATGTAGAAATGAAATAAAAAATGAATTTAATTTGGTCAAAAGATGAAGATGACTATTAACTCACTGTCATGAAATGACGAATAGTTACAGAATAGACTATGACCCCTGCTCCCAACATTTGTAAGAGAATGCCTCTATCTTAGAAAACAGGATATCTCCCTAGAATCCTGCAAAACTCCCCAGTTCACTGGGGCTTACCTTCTGGCATAAAGATTAAGGTAGTGGAAAGCAAGAAGGACATCATGTTAATACAACTATAATAAATGACTATTTTTATAAATAAAAACTGCAGTTCTCCTCCTCTTCTTCTTGAGTCAGTTTACAGTAGATTAACACTTTCTAATTTCTGCTTAGATAATCCAATTGGGTCAGTGATTGAGAGTAAAGAAACACAGTAAGACCTTAGAAGAATCTATTGAAGTATAAAGCTTTGTTGTAACACGTTTTAAATATTTCCAAGCTAGCAACTGGCTTTATTAATATAATGCCTTGAGATTTATCCTCTCACTCCCAATATAAATCCCATGAGAAAGCTGGGCTGATGGCTCTGGGGACAGAAATGAGGCTGAGGTTAGGAAAGATGAAAAGGTTACTTCACGGTCAAGTGGTTACAAACATGGGCTTATGAGTTAGGCTGTCTGGGTTCAAACCCTGTTTCCTGCATTTGACAATTTATTTAAACTTTCTGTGAGTTTCCTTATTTGTAAAATGGAGTTATTAGAGATCATCTAGTGTAGTTGCTTGAGGATTAAATTTTTTATATTTATATTTATAAAATATTTAGAACAGAGCTTGGCATATGATAAGTGTTCAAAACGTTATAGGAGAGTAGAAACCACACTCTGGGCTCTAGGATAATTCCTTGGTTCAACTAATCCTGGTGCTTTATTGAACTAAGGTTATTGGATGGCTTTTTCCAGGTCAATGTATTTGGAAGTTTCCACACAGGATCTTAGGTGTCTGTATATACACAGATACCTATATTAGAAAGAAAAAAATCTGTAAAAACAAGCAGATACCTGTCTATCATTCCCCTTGGGCATATATTTCTGACATGACAATGCCTTTGGAATTACTATCTAGAAAAATGATTTTATCTGTTAATTGACTATGTTCCATAAAAATCTTCAAGCACATAGATACAGGCACTTGGCTGTAATGTTGAAATAAAAAAATGTTGAAATAAAAAATGTGGAAAGATGTTGGTATCCATCATATTCATATTCATTGTGTCCTAAGCTTTGAATCTACATTATCCTTCAAGTGGGCTTCCTAAAAGATTATTTTTATTTCATAAATCCCACTGAAGTGTTTTAGCTCTAATTGTTCCATGAATCAGTGGAGTCGTAGGGATTTTTGCACATGAGGTGTCTTTCATCTCAGTTTAGTTCAGTGTTTTCCACATGTGTTTCTGAATACTAAGGAGTTCCAGAGTGGAGGATCCAAGTTCCCCAGGCATTCCTTATAGGACCTGTAACTGTTTAAATCTCAAGCCCACCTGCGAGTCAAAGTTGTGAATTAACCAAATTAATCAATTAATTAATCAACCAAAATAAATCAATGGTGGTTTTCATCTTTGAGGTCAAAGAAGATTAGGCAGAAATTATCAAAAACCCATTTCACCCCTTCTTACTCCTCAGAGAAATGGGAAGTATCCATGACTTACATATAAGACCTCCGGACCACTGATCTTGGATTGATTGATGGACAGATGGATGGATGGATGGATGATTTTTCAGTTGGGCTCAGTCTGTAGGCTAACAATTTTTTTTGTTTTAGCCAGAATCTATGGGAAAATGGTATGGACAAAATTTTAAGAAGGCAAATTGAAAATAACCTATGCTTTAAAGGCTAGAAAATATTTTTAAAATTAAGGTTGAAAGTAACTTTTAAATCTTTCTGATCCAAGCTTGTTTTTTTTTTGTTGTTGTTGTTTTGATTTCATCTCTCTCCCTCACACTCTTTAAAAGGTTTATTTATTTGTTTGTTTGTTTGTTTGTTTATTTATTTATTTATTTATTTATTTATTTATTTTAGAGAGAGAGCAAGCATGAGTGGGGGGAGTGGCAGAGGGAGAGAGGAACCCGACTCCTCATTGAGTGGTGAGCCCTACATAGGGGCATGATCTCAAAAGCCTGAGATCATGGCCCAAGCCAAAACCAAGAGTTGGATGCTTAACTGACTGAGCCACCCAGGTGCCCTTGGTTTGTCTCTCTTAAGAAAAAAATTGTATAACTATTTTTATAAGTCATGTATCAGGTACCTTTGTTCAGCCCCTCAAACACTTTTCGAAGTATGCAAGTCATAAATGAATAATTAACTGCAATAATAGCCATAAAAATTATGTGTAATAAGTACCAAATCCAGCAATAGCAAATGAATTAATGGTTTTCCTACAAAGCTCTAAAATATACAGTGGTTACTCAAAACTCACCATTCAAAAATATGGCTGCTTGCTGCCATTAGAGTGTTTTCAGGTTTCCAAGCCAGAGTTTGCTCAACACACACATTGCAAAGGCCCATCTAACCATTTGCTGTGTGTGCACAGAGGGTAATAGAGATGTGGGAGACCTGATTTGCCCCAGAGCATGAGAACTGGTCTCTAATAAGCACAGCTACTCCCATAACATTTTTGAAATGTACTAACAGAGGTCATGTTTGGGATCTTTCTAGGTATAAGAAAAACTTTAAGATAAAAAAGAAAATACCACTGAACACCATGTGGATTGCCAACTGCATGGATACAGTGGGAGATGCCAACATCCGTTCTGGGAGGTCCTTTGTGTTGGGCTGGCCCACGGTGAACTTCGTGGCCACCTTCAGGTAAGACCGATGCCTTGGTGTCCTGTATCTACATGGCTTGAAAAGGATAACATTGTAATCTATTGTCTACCAAGCTGGTGACTCACTTTTTGACCTCCCATGACACTTGTTTTGCCTTGTACTCGGCCTAAGAAGGTGCTTATATCCACATGGAAACAAGTTATGTATAGTGGGAACTACTGGAGTAATTTCCTTCAGTTTTGATCAATGGTTTTTCAAATGGGCTCTAGTAGCCACCTGAGGAGTTAGGAGTTCTAGTTCTGTGGAAGGAGAATCAACAGAATGAGGTTCAAAATCTCCTCTCCAAGATCCTGCCCTCTGATTCCCAGGGAGTATCTGCATTTTTAAATCACCGGAATAGATTTCTTGAGCAAGTACTATTAAAGGGTCCAATTAAACTTGAAAAATTGCTTTTACACTCCCACGTTAATTCCCTTAACAACAGTATGTAATTATACAAATAAACTGATCATGCCGTTGAATACTAGGTTGCCTGAATTGCTGTGTACAGATTATCTTAGTTGGTGATGATCTAAAACAAAATATGATTCCATTGAGTAGAGGTTAGTTGTGTAAGACACATTCTTAGGCTGACAAGAGGATGGGGAATGTGGATCTCGACCCTGGATATCCTGAGTAGACACCTCTGAGTTTACAGGGATCATGCCACACTTGCATCTCTGTTTGAAACATCCACACCCCAAGCCTCATTCCTGTTTTATGTGGTTGTACTTAACATACTGCTTTCTTCTCCTCACCCCACTCCACCAAAATCTCACAGGTCATCATAAATGTAAGACAACAAAAATCTTTACAAGTTGTTAATTTATTAATCCTATAATGCAGCTGTTGACTTAATGAAAAATTTTCAAATCTTATTAGGAAGAAACATGTATTTATATCCTCTCTGCAGGTCTTCTTTTCCATAAAGATCATCAGTTCCCATTGCTTAATATCTTCTCCAGGTTGCAAGAGGATGGAAAGAGTTTCAAATGGGAATTAAAAAGAAAAAGGGAATATATAAAGTGTTTGGTAGGGGGATGTCCAAAAAAAAAATTCCCCCTAATAGGAGGAAAATGTGGAAGCCATTTAACTATTAGTTAAAAAGGCTGTATAAATATATAGAAGGCATTTATAACAACATCTGGCACCTAATGCTTTTGTTATTGATTATTATTACTGTTCTGTGGATTGGCACGAGTAACTAGAAGCTGTGTCTATGCACCTAGGCAGGTTGGGACACTAAATGGGCATTCTACTTTCTTGATGCGACAGGTCCTGAAATGGTGATGGAGAGGGTGCGGAGTAGTGTTGCTGGTAGAATTATACAATGTGACAGCCACCGTGGACAGTTTGATGGCTCCTCAATAAGTGAAACACAATTACATATGACCTCCAGACACATATCCAAGAGAAAGGAAAATATATGTCCATGCAAAAATTAATACACAAACATTTGTAGCAGCATTGTTGACAATAGCAAAAGAAAGAAAGAAAGAAAGAAAGAAAGAAAGAAAGAAAGAAAGAAAGAAAGAAAGAAAGAAAGAAAGAAAGGAAGGAAGAGAAAGAAATAAACCAAGTGTTTATCAACAAATATACGAAATGTGGTACAGGAGCTAGGGACAGGAGGGAAGGGAGAGTGACTGCTTAATAGACACATGTTTGCTTTGGGGTGATAAACATGTTCAGTCACGATGATTGCACAGAACGATGAATATACTAAAGGTCACTAATGGTCAATTTTCTTTTATGTGTAATTTACCACAATAAAAAAAATGCTGGTAAGTGGTAAGCCCACGTGTGAATGAGCCTTAAGACATTTGCAACTTTGGATATTAAATGCTGTGAAAATTTTAGCAGAGAACATACTGATCTTTAGTAGTTTTGCATCAGGGGATTGATCTTTCTCAGAAGATCACAGTGATGAAGAATACGGTTTTTAGGAACTAATTTAACATATTACAATCTGCCATATGTATAAAGAAATAAAAATATTACAGGTGTTTTTTTCTGAAAAAGATATTCTTGTTTCTGAGCCAAGACAGTTCCATCAAATTGCTAAATTTCTTAAATGTGATTTAATTTGAATGGTAATATTCTTTATATCCGAATAGCCCTTGCAGCTGCAGGAACACTCTGAGCTATAATTAACCTTTTTCCAGTTCTGGAAACTAAATATCAAAGTGGTTAACAACATGCCCGTGATCACATAGCTTGCATCACATAGTCACAATTAAGTTTTCAGATTTGAAATCAACTTTTCTTCCTCTTTAGGATCTACTTCCCATTGCTTTAATACCACTCACAGATGAGTGGTATTAAAGAAGAGTCCACCAAAAGCCCAACTCTAAGGGGAGTACAATTTACACATCGACATCCCTTAACAATGGGCTCCTGATATTTTTAATCTGGAATGGTGATCTTAATATGTTATAGGAGTATTGTACATTCCTCAATTTTTTTCTTCTCATTTTTTAAATTGCAGTTCTTCAGAACAAAAGGAAAAATGGCGTTCTTACCTTCAAAGGTATTTTGTCAGTGTATTATTATAAGTCTTTAACCCATGATGGAAAAAATGTAGATCTCTTCAAAGCAGTGCCCCCAAACTATGTTCCCTCCCCTTAGTAGAAATTGTTACACTATCCTCCAATGATTTCTTATTTAATTGTACCCTGGCCATTACTACAAATAACCTGCTCTCCTTTACATGCATATATTGCTTATTTTTTATGAAATTCTGGTTATCACTCTCATCTTCCCCCACTCTCCAACCTCATGATTATAGCTAACATTATTCTCAAAACATATTAAATTTCCATAAGTGCAGTTTACCCTACTGAGTAATGCTGAAATCAACTTCTAATTCCTACATTTGAAGGTGCTAGTATGCCCTCTGGTCTAGCTAGGCAGGAAAGCTTTGGTGACTGGATCTGCTGGTCAAATCTCACATGACGAGAGTGATCCATTGTTTTCCGAGTCACAGCTTATTTTCCTGAAATATTTTTGCATGTTTCCTTCCGACCCAAAATTTGGTTTTGCTGAGCTTATTTATATGCATTTAAAAATAACAAAGTACGTTGAAAATATGATCAACATAAATTGATTGGAAAATAAGGTAATTTATCCTACTCTATTTTGGGTTACTATCAAATTCGATTAGGTACATCATGCTAGCCAAAGAGAAGGAGCAGCCAAAAAGCATTCTCCTCAAAATCTTCACTGAGAACATCAAGAACTGTGCCTGTGTGAGTATTTTTAAGACCAACAATTAAATTCTGAGTTCCTAATTCTGACTGAATGAAAAAGATGGAGATAGAGGTGGAGACACAGAGAGGGAGGAAGCAGTGAGTTGGGGAGAGAGGAAAGAGAGAGCAAAAGGTAGGAAGAGAGAGAGAATATTTAGAAAAGTACCATGAGGAAAAATGTATTTTCCCCCTCTCCATGTACCTCTTTATAGACCTAAAAACTGCGTCCTAGGTAATATGAAGCAAGAGGAATACATACTACAGTGCTTAAGCAAGGAAAGAGTATTGGATGTTAAGTGTCTATAACATTTCTCTGGATCCTTCTAATTGATTATAGTGGCTTGTAATACAGTGATTTAGAATCAACCTTTTTTTTTCCAATGGCCAGCACTTACATACAGAATGGTCTGGATTGTCCCCACAGTCCTTTTTCCCCTCCAGATATTTTATTTGGTATAACTATAAACTCAGAGAAAAGTTGTAAGTATAAAAGTAATACAAAAAGACCCCGTATACTCTTTATCTAGATTCACCTAATGGTAACACTTTATTCCATTTGCTTTATCACTTATTTTCTTTCTGTCTATTACATGTATGTGTATACTTACGTTTGAGGGTCATACATACACTATGGCCCTTTTTCCTTAAACCTAAGCATTTCTTAAGAATAAAGATATTCTACAGTTATCACCTTTAGTGAATTTAACCTTGGCATAATACTTTACTCTGCCATTCCCATTCTCATTTTGTCAGTTGACCTCAATAATGTCTCCTTTCTAGTACAGGATCCACTTAAGGATCAGGTGTTTCATTGAGTAGTTATGTCAAATGCAGAGGAGTTTTGAAAAGTCTTTTGTTCCAAGGAATATCAAGATTGAATTGAACTAAGAGGGATGACACTTTTAAGGGATCAGCATATTTCTATTTCTATTTCTTTATACCGTGGGGAGAAAAAAATCAAACCAATTGGCCCAGTTTTGTGTGTAAAATTTGATTTCTGAAATTGTAGTACAGTAGCCAAGACATTTACAGTGATGAACAAGATACTTTGGGTATCTTTAAATGGTATTTTTTTTGTGGTTGTTGTTATAGTTTGAAGTAGCTCTAGATCACACAAAACATTATTTGAAGGAGGAAAAAAAAGGTATTCCTGGCTAAAGCAAAAGCCATGCAAATATTTTGATCTGTTGCTAAGTGCAGGCTAGATGCACTGCATGAAGGAGAGAGAATTCTCTAGCAGCAGAGCACATTCTCGTCTCTGCCTTTGATATCAATTGTGGCAGTGGTTTACATTCAGAACTTTCCTTGGAAAATTACCTTGAATTTTTTAAAAATCAACTTTATTGAGGTATAGTTTGGGTGAAATAAACATTTCTGATGTTCTTTCAACCATTCTTAAAGATCCAAGTTTCCCACTGCACTGTTTCACTTCATCGTAGAAAGATGATTCTTAGCATTCCTTGTGCAAAACTGGTGCAAACAGATTTACTTAATTTCTTTTATCTGAATATGGCTTTATTTCACACTGACTCTTGAAGGATATTTTTGGGGATGTAGAATTTTGTTTGCAGATTTTTTCCTTTTAGTCCTTTAGAGATGTTCCAGTCTTTTGGTCTTGATGCTTTCTGATGAGTAGCCTGTGATTAAACATTAACCCTCAGTAGGTGATTTGTCATTTTTTCTCTAGCTGCTTTCAAGTTTTCTCTTTATTTTTGGTTTTTAGCAGTGTGGCTAGGAAGTACCTAAGCATGGTTTTCTTTGAATCTGTCCTATTTGACATATTCTGAATTTCTTGAATTTATAAATTGATGCCTTCACCAAATTTGGGAAATTTTAATCATTATTACATCAAATATTTCCTTCCTCATTATTTCTCTTTCTCTCCTCCTGACAGTTCCATTCTTTGCATATCAGACACTTTCACATTGTTCAGAGATCTCTCAGGCTCTGTTAATTTTTTGAATTTTTTCCCCCCTTTTCTTCTTCACACTGGATAATTTCTAGTATCTATTTTCAAATCACTACTTCTTTTCATCATCTCCATTATTCAATGTAGCCTCGTCAATAAATTTTTAAAAAATATTTTTTCAGATAGAAATTTCTATTTTTAAATATTTTTCCTCTCAAAAAAGGAAAAGTCATAAATACTTCTTATTTCTACAAAAATAGAGGCAATAGATGCCTCTATTTTTGTTTGCCTCTATTTTTGTTTATTGTGAGCACATTTTCATTTGTATCATTGAGCATTATTGTAATAGCTGTTTTTGGCTAATAGTCTAAGCATCTAGATCATCTCAGGTGTGGCTTCAGCTCCTGAAAATTGATCTCATTTTCCTGGTTCTTCACATATTAAGTAACAGTTTGACTCATGAACAAAAACTAACTTTTCTTTTTCTTTTGAATTATTTCAAAAAATAGTTTGTTTTTCTGAAGTTATTTGTTTAGAGAGAGTTCCTTCTAATGGAATTTGTCTGTTGGGAGATCTTACAACATGCAGGAAAATATACATACATCCCTTGAATTACTATTTGAATGACTATTGAATTACTTTTGGACCATCTGTGATATCAAGCAATTGCATTCAATTCATAAGAAGAAAAATACAATGAAAGGACAAGGAATGAATTATGAAAGAGTTTCTTTTAACTTTGCTTTTAATATTTTCAAGGCCTGTGGGTGTCCACTTGTGCTGTTTCTTCTTTATGCACTGTTTCCCGAAGGACACAGACCCCATTGCCTAAAAATGTTACAAAAACTGTATGCATAGTAAATGTTCTGGTTACATATTCTCTTATTTTAAAATGACTTTTGTAATTGAGATAGTTTTATAGATCCATCTCAGATTCCTATTAACTCCTTTCAGAAAATTTTCTGTAAACTTTTCCTAGTTGTATGGAGCAGTTTCTCAATGTATGGTCTGATAGAGAGCTATTATAAGTATCTACTCACTGGCAGAGTTGTGAATGGAACATAAACTTCTAACATTTCCAGTCTCATTTCCTAGATTCATTGGTTTTATTTGTCTTAACAGATTGCAACAATGGAAGTCTTAGTTAACCATGATGCCTGACAAAGAAAATACAGACTAAATAGTAGTTTTTAAAAAGTGTCTTTCATAGCCCGTTCTTATCTGATTTTACTGAAACCGACTATGTAATTACAAAGGAACTAAGCCATACTATACAAACACAACTCAGTAAGAGAGGAAAGTATCTAGTGCTTTCCTTTAATACTATCCCCCTCCCACCATTTTGGAAATAGCCTTATGGAGCTGAGGGTCACCCCATGTGCCCTCTTGGAATTCTCAGTTTTTCTCTTCCTTGCTTCAGCTGCTGTATTTTGTATGCCACAAATTCTTGGAGGGAAATATATGTTTTACATGTTTCCTACTAGCTTCATGTTATATAAAAAAATGAAAATATAATTAAGGGTTCGTGTTCTACACGTGCTTTACTTTGTCATTACCTGAAAACAAGCTTTACCTCTGGAGTATGGATAATAATTTGACATTTGGTCAGATGCTTTAAATCTAAAAACATTTGTAGCAATTTTTCTTATTTATTTTTTACAGTCTGTAACTGTAACAGTGACAAATTCTGACACGGCAAATGACACTATCAACATGTTACTAACAATGCTGGGAATAACCGTAAGTTGCCTACAAACTATTTTTAGTTTACCAACCAACTTTGACTTTTGAGATTTGTGTCTGTGTGTATGTGTGTGTATGTGTGTGTTGTGCACCTCCCATCATAAGACAGCTGATTATTGTAGATAACATAGTCATATTTTGTCCTTCCAACTTTAAAAATTGAAGGCAGCAGAGCTATAGTATTAGCTTATAAATGAGTGCTATTCTTATATTCCCATTTTAAATTTTCTGCAAATTCAAAGTCATAGCCTAAAATTGGGCTATAATTTGAGAATGCTAATAACAACATGCAGTTTATTCTTTATATTTTTAATACAGACAATAAAAATGTTTCTAAATTTCTTTTTTGTTGTTGTTGTTTCTAAATTTCTAAATATTTCCTCCTCTATTGGACTCTTCTTTCTGTGTTTTCAATTCTGATACGTCCCCATCCCTATTGACCCTAGTTATCACACAAGGAAGAACTCAATCTGTTTAATGAATCCTAAATTACATGTTCTGTTGTACCTTTTGACATAAAGACTACATGGCTACAAGCTACCTCCTTTTGATGCAGATCCTGAGGATGAAGCAGCTCATATCCTTTAGGAACTGGTAAAGACAAAGACAAGTTCTGAATAAGACCATGGATCTGGGGCATTTGTACATAGCACTTTCATCGTGTTTTGGCTTTAACTCTCTGTTCTTTACCTTTTGATGGTGCTCGTGTGAGTTGCTGATATCTTTTTATGAAAGAGAAATAAATTTGAGGATGAGGTTTTATAAGGGAAAAGAGAAGGACAGTGATAGATGGAGAGAACCAAAGGGAGCACTTGGAAAGCACAGCTTCTTATCCAAAATCCTCTGTAAATGTGACGTGACATAATCATAAGATTGTTTGTAAATTCTATCTGACCCAATGGTATAATAAAGCCCTTTAAAACTTCAGAGCAACTAGAATTTGGCAGAAGAGATCAATGATTTCTGTACAAACAACATTTAATAATACATCCAAAATAAAATTGAATTTATATGTACTGACTAAAGCACATCTTTACATACATTTCTACCCTGTATGATATATAAACCCCAAGTAAGAATTAAATCCTGGAAAAGAGAGTGAGTGGTTTGAGAGATGAAGGTGGGGAGATTGATTAATGATTTAACTCATTTTATTTCACGTTTGTGATTTTCTTTGCTTAAAGTGATCAATGTCACTAGGCAAAGAATTTCTATTTTAATGAAGAACTGGGGTTATTTGGCTTTATGTATACCTGATTTAAAGGATTCCAGCATGGCATTTCCAAACCCTACCCTACCTTATTAGCTCTTACTTCTTATTTGCAACACAATCTTGAGCAGATTTAGCTGTGTGTGTGTGGTTGTGTGTGTGTGTGTATCTGTGTCTGTGCCCATCCAAACCTGTGACATTCCTTCATAAGGTGAAGGCCATGATTTTTAATCAAGAGTCAAGGGCACATGGTAACTATTACCAATAATTCCATTTCAAACATTTTTTGTTTTAGTCTCCTGGAAGACTCTTTAAAATAGTTCAGCAATCTTTATAATTTACAATTGGGATTTCCGGTACTACTGGGCAATAATTCTGCTGGGAGTAATCGTTTTCTGCATCTGACATGTTGTCTAGAGTCCTCATCCTTTCTCTCCCTAAAGTGGGGTTTGCCTGCCCCAAAGCCAGTGGCTGACTTCCATCCACTATCTCCTCAAGGTCTCTTGGGCATTTGTCTCCTTTTGCTCAGGGCTGCTGAGCTATTGATGCCTCTCAAGTTACTTTGCTCAGGATTAGTCATAGCAGAGTATATGGCTCTCTGGACAACATGCATCTCTGGGCAGGGACATTTGGAGACAAAAGCCAACACTACCCAAGGAGTCTAGAGACAGCAGAAGAGAGGACTCTGAGATGAGACTTTTACTCCATAGTAAAGGGACACAAATCTCATTTCTTATGCCATGGATCACCCACAAAGTGAGGGGCTGGCTGTACTGTGGTTTCCCGGTCTTTATAAAAAATTACAAGAATCTGGGACAGTCTATTGGAAGCTGTGAGGGGAACTAGTTAACAAGTACTATAGCTACCTCCATGGACCAAATGCCATTTATCCTGGCCCCAATTCTTTCTTTTTGGAAATACAGATATGCTAAGGAAATGTGTTCTTCAAGTACTGTGAAAGATTTGTTTTGACACCTAGTTCTTTTTGTTTCCAAGGGCTCTGAGAAAGACTTCCAGCTGTGGGTGAGTTCTGGCAAGGAAAAACTTCCACTAATTGGTAAGTGTCAGGGAAAATCTAAGATGGGATTGATTGGGTTCAAAATTGTAACTCTAAGATTCAAAGTAATGGTTGTTCTTTCTTAAGCTTCAAAATCCTTAAAAGTGAAAATCACATGCTATATTCACTCACATGTTTATTAAATAATTATCAGGTACTGTTTCCCAGGCATTGATAACATCTCTTCATTCAGCAGCTATGGTTTAGTGAGGGAGAGAAATGTAAATTTTTGTTTCTACTTCTTGTTACCTGACAAACAGAGCTGTCTTGAAAAAGTGTGATTATTTACTATTTACTTACTTATTTTCTCACTTAGGTATGAAAGCAAAATGGATTGGAATTTTTTCCCATACATTTATTTTTCATATTTCAATCTTGAATTCTAGTTCCTAACTACTAAGAAGCCTCTATTTTGTGAGAATCCTCTAAAATCCAGTTATGTACCTGAATCCAGGTACAGATATGTATTTAACACCCCTGCCCTGTGCCCACTTTTCTCTGGATCATAAAGAAAATGAGATAATCACATTTAAACTCTAGTCTTCACTGATGAAATCGCCTGCACTTTGCTGTTTCTCAGGTTTTTTCCATCACTGTTCTTAAGGTTATTGATAAACAGATTGCACCTCTTCTAAAATAGTTATTAGCACAAGTTCTCTGAAAAAAAATCTTTGGATTAGCAAAATTGTTTAGTGTTTCCAGTAATGGAAGGATTTTAAAAAAAGAAAAAGAAGACAGGGTCGGTAGCAGACCTTGAAGTATAGTAATGGATGGTAATGGTGACAATAATCTCTTCTAGAAATCTTAAAGCATTCCTTCTTACATGAAATTCTTTATCCTTTTAATAAACCTGTGAAGCTATAACTCTTTTTCAAATAATCTGGAAATCTAAACAACCAATTTCCTTTTTTAAAAAAAAACAACCAATTTCTTTCTGCAAAATATATATTCCCAGTCTTAGACTATAGAGTCACAAAGCTCATCACTGAGATCAAAATCCCCCAGTACCACTTCCTGTTTTGAATTAATGTTGACATCTTTGTAAAAGTTGGACAGGGGCAGCCCTGGTGGCTCAGCGGTTCAGCACTGCCTTCAGCCCAAGGTGTGATCCTGGAGAGCTGGGATCGACTCCCACATTGGGCTCCCTGCATGGAGCCTGCTTCTTCCTCTGCCTGTGTCTCTGCCTCTTTCTCTCTCTCTGTTTCTCATGAATAAATAAATAAAATCTAAAAGAATGGTTAGCAGTAAAAAGGAAAAAAGCTAAATACTTATATATGTTTTAATAAAGTACATTAATTTAGATAAAAATGATGTAGATGATAACTTTTTAGACTTTGAATAGCTTCACACACGAACGCAGCTCTAAGGAATCTGAAGAGCCTGTTGTTCATGATGATCCATTACAGCATTCAAAATGCATTTTTTTAACATACTCTCAATTCTCAATTGTGGATTAACTCCTGGTTATCTTGGTTTGGTTGTATTGCTGTCATAGAAGCTTCTTTTTCCTTAATGGAGGGAAGTCCCTGTGATTCTTGCAAACATTGCATTTATGATGGATGAAAAGAACAGCAAAAGCTCCTTTAGGTACATTCAATAATAAATCTGAAATGACAGAATGAGAATTTTCATTCTATTCTTAAAAAACGAAATCCATATCATTGCATAGGGTCTTTGAGAATTCTCTAGAGAGGAAAAACAATTTAAAGCATAAAAGAGCAAAACAAATCACTTGGCAGGCAATTCTGGATGGCTCTGGGTGTGGTTTTCTATTCTCTAACCATCGTTTTACAGTTTGCTTCTGGGTTTCCCACTCTGCACACCCTTCCTTCTGATCATTGCCTGGCAGGACACCCATAGAGGGAGGGCAGCAGTGGGAGGGAACCATAAAGCATAAGGGCAACACATCCCACTACTCTCGAGTAGCTCTGGCTGGAGAATTGACAAAAGGAAATGAAAAAAAAAAATCTGTTCGACTGACATTCTGTTGGAGAGAATAGTGAAGATAGCAATTCTTTATATATATACTCCAAATATTTAAAAATTTATTAACCAGGGATCCCTGGGTGGAGCAGCGGTTTGGTGCCTGCCTTTGGCCCAGGGCGCGATCCTGGAGACCCGGGATCGAATCCCATGTCGGGCTCCCGGTGCATGGGGCCTGCTTCTCCCTCTGCCTGTGTCTCTGCCTCTCTCTCTCTCTCTGTGTGTGACTATCATAAATAAATAAAAATTTTAAAAAAATAAAAAAATAAAAATTTATTAACCAAAAAATAAAAATAAATAAAAAATAAAAAATATAAACCACCAATGCTTATTAATATATTCACTCTGATAAGTTTGTGTGTGGACAAGCATTTCAAAGAATGAATGTAAGGCTCGACGGGGTCAAGTAATTTGCCTAAGATGTATAGATCTAGTTAGTGTCAAGGCACAAACTAGAAAACCTTAAACATTCTCAGATAGAAACACAGCAAAAGTCGGCATTGTTTAATGCACTCATGAATATATGTATTTCATGTAACATGCTTTAAATTGTTTTCTCTTCTTAAAATCTTTCCCTTGGGCACACGCTTTCTGTAAGGTGTTCCCACAAGGGTGCATATGATGCTCACTCAGGAGGCACAGCCTTCTTTATCTAGAAGTCCCAGAAAAATACCAACATATACAAATAGGGTGATGCTTACACGCGTGGTAAGGTAGGTTTGATGACAGCCATCACCATCAGCCTAAATATTCAGGTTTCTTTCCATACAGGACATGAACATCCCTATGGAATTAAAATGAGCCATCTTCCATCTACTAAACCTCTGCCAAAGGAAGCAGAGGACTCCGTCTCTCCTTCCCCAACTCAGGAGTCCCTCCTTCTGGAGCAGAAGATCACAGACGTGCAAATCCATTTCATACTGAAGCCCAGGCACCCAGCCCAGAACAAGCAAGAGAGAGGTGAGCCACTTGCCTTTCTTCAAGTGCCTTCCCTTGGCTCATGTCTCCATGCTTAAACACAATTCAGACACACAGTTTATTCTTTCTGGGTGAGCTTATTGTCATCAATGAGGAGGAACAGTATAGGAAAGAATGCAAACACTACCCAAAATCAAGCTTAGAAAAATTCAAAAGTCTGACATCAAGACCCAACTCATTTCTATGAAGGTTGTTTTCTTGTTTTAAATCTTTTGGGAAGACCATTAACTCCTGTCTTTCTCTATATCCCCAGAGCACTTTCAAGGCTGCCCTGAGCCATGCCTTGTGCTGAGTAGTATATCATATATTTAGTTTAACGAATTGTAGGCAGCATCATTTATGTTAAAGTTGAGCAAACTGAAGCTTTAAAATGCTAAGCTTCCTCAGTGGCAGGACCAGGATGCTTCTGGTGCAGGGCTGGCACCCACATGAGTGGAGGTGGTGATGCACTCACTACATCCCAGAAAAGCCAAGTGGCCGGGTGTTCAAGGTTATTTGGTGAAATGTTCCTCATTTGTTTCTCCTTCGACAACTTGGCTCATCTGCTGACTCTTAAAGAAATCAGTTATTTAAGCAATGTTAAGGTATCTTCAAAGGGAAACATTCACAGCTGAGCACTAGAAACTTTGAACTCAGCTTCTCACTGCTGGTCACCTTTTCTTTGGAAAGCTCTTCCTTCATAGGGAATGTTGAGTAATTAAAAATCATCTCTGGAAACTGGTGCATATGCATTCATAACCTCTATAAATGCATTCATAACCTCTCATTGTTTTGCTTTTCTATGATTTCTTTCAAGCCTTGTACTTGTGTGTAGGTGTATATTTACATATATGTTTGAGTGTGTGTGTGAGGAAGTGTGTTTCCACACTTCATTGTGGTTTAGTCTCTTTTCAGTAAATGTTCAACCTATTTAACCGAAAACATCATCTCTGGGTGGGTTGGTGGGGTATGACAAGAAAACACAGCCACCAGAGGGCCAGCATGTAATGACAACATCCCAAGGACCCTGACTGCAGCAAGTCATCCTTGAAGATGGCCCAGAGCAGAGGAACATGGAAGTAGGGCTCAGGCAGATTGCGTCCTGAGGAGCAGATCCTTTGGATGGTAGAACTTGAGCACTCAGAAAGCCAAAGAGGAAATCTGAGGCTGAGGGGAGACTGGCTGTGAAAGCAGAGGATTACCACACTCAGCCGATTTGCATACCAAATCCTTCTAGCTTTTAAAATCAGATCTGACACCTGAACCCACTGATCACTCCAGTAGAAAACACATCTACAGGGGATCCCTGGGTGGCGCAGCGGTTTGGCACCTGCCTTTGGCCCAGGGCACGATCCTGGAGACCCGGGATTGAATCCCACGTCGGGCTTCCAGTGCATGGAGCCTGCTTATCTCTCTGCCTCCCTCCCTCTCTCTGTATGACTATCATAAATAAATTAAAAAAAAAAGAAAACACATCTGCAGGTTCAGTGCCTCCTGATGCAGTGTAACCGGCAGTAACTGATGGCACAGGAAATACTGACCTTCAATCTGATCAAGTCCCAAAGTTTAACCATCAGTCTGAAGGATATGGGTAAGAACTTATCAACACCATGAGGATGCAGTTAGCCAACATCAGAACGAGGAGAGTTCTACAAATAAATGACTCAGTTTCCCTCTTCTAGCCACTACAATGAACACACTGTATAATGACAATGGTGAAAATAATGCTAAGTGAATTAAAATACACTAATCTCCCTTCTTCCTTAGATTCAGGCCAGAAGACCATGAAAAGCACTGTTTTCAGAGACTGGGCCTTTTGGTGGTGCGCTGGCACTTGCCAGAAAAACCACTGCAGAGTTGCACCATCTGCAAAACCACGACAACTCTTTGGGGTTTCCCTCACAGATATCTGTGATAAGGACAACTTGCCCTTCCCAATACTGGTAGGTCTCAGTTAGGTCTTTTATTACCTTCCTGAGGAGAGGGACCTCGGAGAAGCCAAGTGTTCTCATGCAAACCAACCCTCAAATGGAGAAATCATTAGACAGACCCTGGCTTTGGCTGAGAAGCTTTGCTAGTGTCATTTGATTTACCTACTGCAGAGTCATTTGGCCAATACAACAGAACGACGTTTTGTCCATTCCACTTGTTTCCACAGAGACCCTTGTAGGCCTGTTCAGATCAGTCAAAATGGACTCTGTGTGCATGAATCATCTTCACATTCTGCTATTGTCTTCCTGAACTCACAGTAGTCTCAGGTCTCCTTCAACTGAGTCTACTTAATCTAACAACTGAGAACACCTTACCTAAGCATAAAGACTCATCCTGAGGCATATATGAATCTGCTAATTCTAAAAGAGCATGTTAAATGACAGCCACAGCGTTTGGTCTGTGTTATCTCAAATCGGTGTACTGAATTGTCAGTGTGGAAATTTACTGAGTACCCAGTACCTCTGCAACCCTGCACTGGATTTGGGAATGTTATCCTAGGTGTGAAAAAATTTACCATGTTAGTTACATGCTTGCTACTACCCCAGTCCTTGCATCACAGCAATTTTAGGGGGTAGCTAGAACTATTATCCTCCACACTTTACAAATGAATTAGCTTTCAATATAGTTCGCATGTGCCCCAGGTCACACAAATGATCAGAATGATAATAGGTTTCCGATCCCTTGGTCTATCAGACTCCAGCCCTTATTATCTTTCTACACTGCAGGGAGACAACATGAAGATAGAGCAAAAGACAGTGAAAGACTCATGAAAGAAATGTAATCAGATAATAAGAGAGCATTAGAGGTTTTGTTTGTTTTTTTTTTTTTTTAAAGAGGAAGGGAAATAGAGATAGTAGGAATGGAGGATACAAACACTTAAAGAGGAATCAACAAATGGGAAATGAGTATGGCAAAAAGATTTGAAAACATGGGGAAGGGCATCTATGTAAGGGAATAAGGAGCCAAGACTGGTAAAGTAGGAGACAGGCGAGGATTCCACAAAGGCCTAGAAACACAGAAGTTTGATTTAAAAGGGTAAATTCAATGAAAAAATCTGATTTAAATAAGTGATTACAAAGTTTCAGTGTATGTAAGGTGCATTTTGGGTAAAACTATAGAGAGACATTGACTAAAGAATCTAAATTGACTTTAGTCTTCCAGCTCTAAAACCGTAAACCATCCGATAGCCTAGCTCTTTCAAAAAGGAAGCAAGCTTTTGCTCTGGGCTTGGGATATGAAATGCCATATACTCTTCTTTTTTTCCTACAGGATATGCTTTCCGTGATCAATCGGAAAGGACCACTCCTGGAAGGCATCTTCAGAAAATCAACCTGTATAAATTCATGCAGAAACCTAAAAGAGAAACTAAATTCTGGGGACAGAGTTAACTGTTATAGCAAATCTGTTCATGTGGTAGCATGTGTTTTAAAGGTGGGGAAAGTTCTAGCTTTACCACACATGGGTAACTGAAGCTGTGATTGGTGTCTTTCATTACGATTGCCCAGGAACCAACATAGGCATCACTGATTAAGAACTTGTCAAACTGGAAAACACTTCCTGAAATCAAATTTAAGGAAGCTACTGTAGGAGTTAAAAGCCCCATACATTAGAAATACTTTCTGTTTTCACCACGAACAGCCTACCTGAGGACTCCATGCAAAATACTAATACTAATATGACTACTAGTAATAATAATAAATTTCAAAATATACACTGACACATACATAATATTTACCAAAGCAAACATCCTGCTTTGGATGACATCCTCACCACGCTCCTAATGAAGGCAGTTTCCAAAAGAAAAATCATATGAAAAATTTGAGAATAGGTAGGGAATTTCACAATAGTAAGCAAATGTTTATGAGGAATACAAAAGGAATACAAAAGGAATACAAAAAGGCTCAGTGAGGTGACCAATCATTCTTAACCATCACTGTCTCCTGTTTCTTGATGCCTTTTACTTTATAACTCATGAAGGAAGGATTTTGCCATTTGTGTCTCCTTTCACCACATCCTAGGCATCCTTCAGTTAATATTTGTGATGTCTAGCCCACCATCCAAGGTTATAATGACATGTTAACCAGCTCTTGCTACATGCCAGTTTGGATAAATCGAACTTTTGGAGTAGGTGCAACAGACAAAAGTAGTTTGGAATTCTGGAAAGTCAAGAGATCGATTCAAGAACTAGATTAATTTGGAAATTATACAGCTACATCACAGATATCCTGTTCTATTGCTAAACCGTAATGGAGAAAGACGTGAGAACTAGAATAGAGAATTTAATCCATCAACCTTGGCACTTGCTAACAGTTCTCAACAAAACTAAGTTAAGGCAGTAATGATGACACTCTTAGAATCAAGGTCATATTTGGTTCTTCCTTGTCACATTTGGTCTTTTCTTGTCCCCCATTTCTGTTCAACTATATGAAAGATACCAATAGTCCCTGACCACTACTACACTGGACTACAGTAAAACACACCAGTAAATATATATATAGGCATCAAGAGACAGGGGAAAGAATGATGATACATTAGGTACTCAAATAGCATGATAAGTGTTGCCCTCTTGAAGGTGCACACATGGAATTGATGTTTCTAGCAAGACTTAGTAGGATCCTTTCTATTTCCGTGTTATAGGCACAGACTAGGAAGATGGTGACCACGTGTGCATAGAGTTCTTAGACATTTCTGAAGCTTTCCCTACCTAAAGTTGACTAATCTTTGTGGAGAATCAGACTCTGCAACCTTGGCCTGAATAGTATCATGTCAAACTATCTGGAGAATTGGTCTACACTAGAAATGAATATGTCCTCAGGACCATCATGAGTTTGCCATTAGACTCTCTACTTTTGTACAGTACAGGAAAGGAAGAATGAAGCGATTATGAGAGTAGCTTTTGTAGTAGTTTGCAGAAAAGCACACAAAAGTGTCATATGATAGAAGGGAGCTTTGTCCTCATTTACACTGAAACCTAGGCTCTGCTTAGATGCTTTCGTTTTTGTTGGAGAAAATCCACACACCTGCTTTTCACGTGCAAGTCAATAGAGAATCAGAGCAGAGTTCCATGTGGGTCACAGTTTGGGTATCTATGACGTAAGTAGAGACTGAACTGAAGTTTGCAACTGTTTTCTCTGTAATATTTCCAATATCTATATTGTATATGTGAGTGCATCTGTGTGTATTTTTCTTTTATCCACATAAGGATTTTCTTGAAAATATCGAAGGAAGTTTACTTTCATCCAAACTCTATGAAAAATGGCTTGGTGTTCTTAACGAAGTGACTGAGAAGGAAAAAATAAATGCAGCCCAGAGGTAATGATGCAATAATTACTCTACTCTGGTCATGGCTCAGAAATACAGCCAATATACTATTAGGAAAATATTGGCTTCCTTCTTGCCACTTTGACCACTAAAATAACATTCAATGCCAAATAGTTTCGATTCTTCTCACCAATGGAGGCCAGTTTCAGAATACAAGCATGCCTTATGGCTATTATTATACTTCTCCTGACCTTATTAACATTGACTCCTTAGTCATTGTACAACTTCTGAATATATGAAACTGGTAGACAAAAGTCAGTGGCCTGAGAGATGCCAGTGCATCAACAGCCAGTGGCATAACCTAAAGTTTGTCAAACATTTAACCAGAGAGGGTTAGCTCAGAAATTGAATTTGGTAAAACATTTTTGTGTACGTTCATGCCTGGAACTCTGCTACAGCAGGTTGTATACTAGACCTAGAAAGATGTTCTCTGCTCTCCGTCTTTATACTTCCAACTGCTAAGTGCAATGACTTGCCTTATTCAAAAGTGCATCTTTCTGACTTTAGGCTTCTAACACAGCTGCCAAAAGCGAATGTTGTTCTCTTGCGATACCTTTTCGGTGTGTTATACAACATTGAGCAACAATCCTCATCCAATCAGATGACAGCTTATGATTTATCAGTGTGTATAGCCCCAAGTATTCTTTGTCCACCTAATACCTGCAGCTTGGAATTGGAAGACAACTTCATTAAAAAGGTAGAGAGATCTCTCATATGTGTCCCCTGGGGTTTAGAATCCATGCTTTGAGTCTGAAATGTGTAGTAGTAATTGCGAAGGATCAGTTCTGAAAAGTGCACATCTTCATAGGCTTTCTTGGAATGGCAGAGTTTGCTATCCTTCTCTGGTGGAATATGGGAAGGGGTGTTGTTAAAGTGGGAAATGCAGAGCAGTTGAGTCGCTTCTTTCCCATCCAGGAGATTCAATACTAGACTGACTAAACAAAAGAGAGAGAAGAGTGATGTAATATGATAAAAAAGACCTGGGCTCCGGAGTTTGACAAGCCAAGGTTCAACTCTCAGCCTGATCCTGGAGGGGGGAGCTTGTAACCTTGGGCAAAGCCATGGCTTCCTCATGACACAATGGTAACAAGACCCAGCTCCTGTGGTCATTACTGGCACATCCTAGGTGATTCAGTCACTATGAGCGCCCATGGCTCCAAACACATTGGCTTTGCTCTGCAAGTTGTGGCTCATTTAGAATAATACTTGGCTACTCTTTTGCCTCTGCTACATCAGACAGAAACTAGTGAGATATTCCAGAACATCCTAATGAAGCCACAGATTCCTAATAAGATGACAGCTTTTCCCCAAGCTCATGCCGAGAGCCAGCATTAAGCAAAGCAAGACATGAGAAGGGACTGTGGTTAGACAGACAGACATGTTTTCCCCCAGCCCTGTGAGTTTTTACTCAAAAAAAAAGAAAAGAAAACATCAAAAAAAAAATCCACAAGAATATTCATTTTCCAAAAACTATTCTTCCCTATTTAAGAAATGGATTTCATAGGACTCTGTCTATGCTTTATACATTTTAATCAGATATGATACTAAGTTACAATCCAATATTTTCTTGAAGCAAAATTTTACAAAATACGTAAACTTTTAGAAGGTACCTTACTTTGAAAACTATCCTAGTTTTAAAGATGTAACCTTTGGTATCACAATGTTAGGTATTAAATTAGGCGACAAATTAGGACTTTAGTCCACTGACTAGTAATATTTTAAAATCTGTACCCAAAGTACAACGGAAAGTATTCCTCTTTCTTATTTTATTAGAGAATTGGGTTTCTATATATTTTTATCAACTCTGAATTTTTCATAGAAGTCTTTCACATTTTTGGTTAGATCCAAGGTCTATAAACAAAATGTGACTTATAACTCTTCTATATGAAAAAGAGCACCCCATTGTGTTCTTTTTGCATTACAGGCTTCTCTTGTACAGTTTTTGATTGAAAATTGCCTCAAGATATTTGGAGAAGACATCACTTCTCTCTTGGGAGAGAATTCAAAGAGTTGTCATAACAATGAGAAGGCTGCAGGTACTGTGAATAGTTTAATAGGCTTTAGGGAGACACAGACAGCAAGGTTGCCAGGGGTCATGGCAGATACTTAGCCCTGTTCTGGAGCCCAGAGCATCCCCAGGGCAATGATACCCATCTGCTCCTTCTTCTGAAGACTGGCTAGCAGGTCAAGGGAGGTTTCACACTGTTGGAGACCCAAGAAAGCATAGAAACTTCCAGATGTTTCTGGCAGTATTAGGAGATAGCATGGTATGATACAGTGTTTGGGAATTTTTTTAACACAATTTTAAATGGATCCCACATCTATATTATATGATATATGTAGTTAAACATATAATGCATAATTATTTTTTTCTATTTATAATATATAAATGTGCTCTGGTTGAAACCAGAGCATGGGACTTTTATTCCTGCTCCATCCTCTTTTTGATCAGTGGCTCTTGAGGCACCACACGATTCCAGTGCTCTTTAAAATGAGTTGAAAGGAAAAACAATGAGTTGAAAGGAACCAGCATCATTGAGAGAAAAGGACTTGACTTGATGTCAATCATCTCTCCAGAGTACAAATTCCAGTGTCCCCATTTATCAGCTATACAACCTTTGGCCAATTACTAGCTTGGTATCACTCTATTCATGCCTAACATGTGGATAAAAGTAAAGTCTAAATCTTAGAAATGTTGTCAAGATTCAATAAGATAAGGGATGTAAAAACATTTCTAAAAAGCAAATATTAGAACTAGGAGAAGTTCCCCTGAGACTAGTGCGAGTATTATTGGAGCCTAGCTAATCACAGCTCACTGGCAACACCCCATTTTTTGTAAAACGGAGTTTAGATTCAGAACCTGGAGACACACATCATCAATCCCTCCATACTTTTGACATGTCTTCGTTTTACGACATATACCTCATTGTGTTGAGGGAAGCTTTTGGACAATCCGTGTCATCAGGAATTAAGATGAGTCTAGTGCCATGTCTGAGAATATGCTGGTGCAAGACAAGTGTTTGTTTTTCATGTCCTCAGTGACAGAAAAACAAACTGTTGAATCCAAGCCAGTGAGAGTGATAGTGATTTCCAAAAGAGCACAACTGCAGAATGCTACCAAGTCCCCATGTGGTCCATCCACCTACATGTCTACAGTTTAGTAAGTCACTGAAGACTGGAATCTCCATAATGACCCTTGACACTTCCTCTTTATCTGTTTTTCCAATGAATGAGAAATGAACCCCTTCCAAGACCCAGCTATTTCCATTTAAAGTTTTTTCCTTGGTCCCATATATTTATATTGAGGAAATCTTCCTACAAATTATCTCCTCTTTCTTCAATGCCTATCATATCCTATGACATACTTTTTGAATTGTATTGTACTGTGTTGTATACTTTTATATGGATAATAAAAATCATTCCATAACTCAGTAGTTTACACAACCAATTCTTTGGTTATGATTCACATAACACTTCAGTGGAGACTCATCTGTGCAGTTCTGGTCTCAGACTGGATGTGAAAGCAGAGGATTTCCAAACTCAGCCTGATTTGGATACCAAATCCTTCTAGCTTTTAAAATCAGATCTGACAGCTGAACCCACTGTTCACTCCAGTAGAAAACAAACATCTACAGGTTCAGTGCCTCCTGTTGCATTGCAAAGACAGTAACTGATGGCACAGGAAATACTGACTTTCAATCTGATCAAGTTCCAAGGTTTAACCATCAGTCTGAAGGATATGGGCAAGAACTCAACAATGCTATGAGGATGCTGTTAGCCAACATCAGAACATGGAGAGTTCTACACAACAAATGACTCAGTTTCCCTCTTCTAACCCTGCAATGAACACACTGTATAATGGCAATCGTGAAAATAAGGCTAAGTGAATTAAAACACACTAATCTCCCTTCTTCCTTAGATTCAGTCCAGAACACCTTGAAAAGCACTTCTTTTAGAGACTCGGCCTTTTGCCAGCACATTGGCACTTCCCAGTACAACCAGTACACAGCTCTACTGTCTGCAAAACCAGGACAGCTCTTTGGAGTTTCCCTTATGGATATCTTTGATAAGGACATCATGCCCTTACCAATACTGGTAGGTCTCAGTTAGGTCTTTTATTGCCTTCCTGAGGAGAGGGACCTCGGAGAGGCCAAGTGTTCTCATGCAAACCAACCCTCAAGTGGAGAAATCATTAGACAGTCCCTGGCTTTGGCTGAGAAGCTTTGCTAGTGTCATTTGATTTACCTACTGCAGAGTCATTTGGCCAATACAACAGAACGACGTTTTGTCCATTCCACTTGTTTCCACAGAGACCCTTGTAGGCCTTGTTCAGATCAGTCAAAATGGACTCTGTGTGCATGAATCATCTTCACATTCTGCTATTGTCTTCCTGAACTCACAGTAGTCTCAGGTCTCCTTCAACTGAGTCTACTTAATCTAACAACTGAAAATATCTTACCTAAGCATAAAGACTCATCCTGAGGCATATATGAATCTGCTAATTCTAAAAGAGGATGTTAAATGACAGCCACAGAGTTTGGCCTGTGTTATCTCAAATCAGTGTAATGAATTGTCAGTGTGGAAATTTACTGAGTACCCATTACCTCTGCAACCCTGCACTGGATTTGGGAATGTTATCCTAGGTGTGAAGAAATTAACCATGTTAGTTACATGCTTGCTACTACCCCAGTCCTTGCATCACAGCAATTTTAGGGGGTAGCTAGAACTATTATCCTCCACACTTTACAAATGAATTAGCTTTCAATATAGTTCGCATGTGCCCCAGGTCACACAAATGATCAGAATGATAATAGGTTTCCGATCCCTTGGTCTATCAGACTCCAGCCCTTATTATCTTTCTACACTGCAGGGAGACAACATGAAGATAGAGCAAAAGACAGTGAAAGACTCATGAAGGAAATGTAATCAGATAATAATAAGAGAGCATTTGAGCTTTTTTTTTTTTAAAGAGGAAGAGAAATAGAGATAGTAGGAATGGAGGATACAATCACTTAAAGAGGAATCAACAAATGGGAAATGAGTATGGCAAAAAGATTTCCATACTTGGGGAAGAGCATCTATGTAAGGGAATAAGGAAACAAGACTGGTAAATTAGGAGACAGGCGAGGATTCCACAAAGGCCTTGAAACACGGAAGTTTGATTTAAAAGGGTAAATTCAATGAAAAAAAATCTGATTAAAATAAGTGATTACAATGTTTCAGTGTATGACTCTAAGGTGGATTTTGGGTAGAAACTATAGGGAGACATTGACTAAAGAATCTAAATTGACTTTACTCCTTCCAGCTCTAAAACCATATACCATCACATAGCCTAGCTCTTTCAAAAAGGTAGCAAGCTTTTACTCTGGGCTTGGGATATGAAATGCCATATACTCTTCTTTTTTTCTTACAGGATATGCTTTCCTTTATCAATGAGAAAGGACCACTCACGGAAGGCATATTCAGAAAACCAGGTAGTATAAAGTCATGTGGAATCCTAAAGAAGAAACTAAATTCTGGAGACAGAGTGAGGCATTACAGCAAATCTGTTCTTGTGGTAGCATTTGTTTTAAAGGTGGGGAAAGTTCTAGCTTTATCCACACATGAGTAAGTCAAGCTGTGATTGGTGTCTTTCATTATGATTGCCCAAGGAGCGACATGGGCAAAACTGATTAAGAACTTCTCAAACTGGAAAACACTTCATGAATTCAAAATTTAAGGAATCTACTGTAGGAGTTAAAAGCCCCATACATGAGAAATACTTTCTGTTTTCAACACACACCACCCCCCTGAAGACTCCATGCAAAATACTAATACTAATATGACTACTAGTAATAATAAGAAATTTCAAAATATACACTGACACCTACATAATGTTTACCAAAGCAAACATCTGCTTTTGATGACTTCCTCACCACACTCCTAATGAAGGCAGTTTCCAAAAGAAAACTCATATGAAACATTTGAAGATAGGTATAGAAGTTCACAATAGTAAGCACATGTTTACTTTATGAGGAATCTAAAAAAGGCTCAGTGAGGCAACCAATCATTCTTAACCATCATTGTCTCATTGTCTCCTGTTTCTTAGTGCCTTTTATAAGTCATGGAGGAAGGATTTTGCCATTTGTGTCTCCTTTCACCACATCCTAGGCATCCTTTAGTTAATATTTGAGATGTCTATCCTGCCATCCAAGGTTATAACGACATGGTAACCACCTCTAGCTACATGCCTCTTTTGATAAATCTAACTTTTGGAGTAGGTGCAACAGACAAAAGTACTTTGGTATTCTGAAAATTCAGTAGATCGACTCAAGAAATGGATTACTTTGGAAATTATACAGCTACATAACAGATATCCCATTCTATTGCTAAAATGGTAATGGAGAAAGATGTGAGAACTAGAATAGAGAATTTAATCCATCTAAATTGGCACTTGCTAACAGCTCTCAACAAAACTATGTTAAGGCAGTAATGATGACACTCTTAGAACCAAGGTCATATGTGGTCCTTCCTTGTCACATTTGGTCTTTCCTTGTCCCCCATTACTGTTTAACTATATGAAAGATACCAATAGTCTCTGACCACTACTACACTGGGCTAGAGTAAAACACGCCAGTAAATATATATATAGGCATCAAGACACAGGAAAAGAATGATCATCCATTAGGTACTTGAATACCATGATAAGTGTTTCCCTCTTGAAGGTGCACACATACAATGATGTTTCTAGCAAGACTTAGTAGGGTCTTTTCTATTTCCGTGTTATAGGCACAGACTAGGAAGATGGTGACCACGTGTGCATAGAGTTCTTAGACATTTCTGAAGCTTTCCCTACCTAAAGTTGACTAATCTTTGTGGAGAATCAGACTCTGCAACCTTGGCCTGAATAGTATCATGTCAAACTCTCTGGAGAATTGGTCTACACTAGAAATGAATACATCCTCAGGACCATCATAAGTTTGCCATTAGACTCTCTACTTTTGTATAGTTCAGGAAAGGAAGAATGATGCAATTATGAGAGTAGCTTTTGTAGTAGTTTGCATAAAAGCACACAAAAGAGTAAGTGCCATATGATGGAAGGGAGCTTTGTCTTCCTTTCCACTGAAGGCTATGCTCTGCTTTGATGCTTTCATTTTTGTTAGAGAATATCCACAACCTGCTTTTGCATGTACAAGTCAATGGAGAGTCAAGCTGACCCCTATGTGGGTCACAGTTTGGGTATCTATGAAGGAAGTAGGAACTCAACTGAAGTTTTCAACTAAGTGTTTTCTCTGTGATATTTCCAATATATATTTTGTATTATATATGCATATATATGTGTGTGTGTGTTTCTGTGTATATTTGTGTGTATTTTTTTTTATCCACATAAGGATTTTCTTGAAAATATCGAAGGAAGTTTACTTTCATCGGACCTCTATGAAAAATGGCTTGGTGTTCTTGACGAAGTGACTCAGAAGGAAAAAATAAATGCTGCCCAGAGGTAATGATGCAATAATTACTCTACTCTGGTCATGGCTCAGAAATACAGCCAATATACCATTACAAAATATTGGTTTCCTTCTTGCCACTTTGACCACTAAAATAACATTCAATGCCAAATGGTTTCTTTTTTTTTAATAATAAATTTATTTTTTATTGGTGTTCAATTTACCAACATACAGAGTAACACCCAGTGCTCATTCCGTCAAGTGCCCCGCTCAGTGCCCATCACCTATTCACCCCTAGCCCCTGCCCTCCTCCCCTTCCATCACCCCTAGTTCATTTCCCAGAGTTAGGAGTCTTTATGTTCTGTCTCCCTTTCTGATATTTCCCACACATTTCTTCTCCCTTCCCTTATATTCCCTTTCACTATTATTTATATTCCCCAAATGAATGAGAACATACAATGCCAAATGATTTCAATTCTTCTCACCCACGGAGGCCAGTTTCAGAATACAGGCATGCCTTATGGCTATTATTGCTCTTCTCCTGACCTTATTAAGTAGACTCCTTAGTCATTGTACAACTTCTGAATATATGAAACTGGTAGACAAGTCAGTGGCCTAAGAGAGATGCCAGAGCATCAACAGCACTGGTATAATCTTAAGTTTGTCAAACATATAACCATAGAGAGTTAGCTCAGAAATTGAATTCGGTAAAACATATTTGTATACATTCATGCCTGGAACTCTGCTACAGCAGGTTGTATACTATATCTAGTAAGATGTTCTCTGCTCTCCATCTCTATACTTCCAGCTGCTAAGTGCAATGACTTGCCTTATTCAAAAGTGCATCTTTCTGACTTTAGGCTTCTAACACAGCTGCCAAAAGCGAATGTTGTTCTCTTGCGATACCTTTTCGGTGTGTTATACAACATTGAGCAACAATCCTCATCCAATCAGATGACAGCTTATGATTTATCAGTGTGTATAGCCCCAAGTATTCTTTGTCCACCTAATACCTGCAGCTTGGAATTGGAAGACAACTTCATTAAAAAGGTAGAGAGATCTCTCATATGTGTCCCCTGGGGTTTAGAATCCATGCTTTGAGTCTGAAATGTGTAGTAGTAATTACGAAGGATCAGTTCTGAAAAGTGCACATCTTCATAGGCTTTCTTGGAATGGCAGAGTTTGCTATCCTTCTCTGGTGGAATATGGGAAGGGGTGTTGTTAAATTGCGAAATATAGAGCAGTTGAGTCGCTTCTTTCCCATCCAGGAGATTCAATACTAGACTGACTAAACAAAAGAAAGAGAAGAGTGGCATAATATGATAGAAAAGACCTGGGCTCCGGAGTTTGACAAGCCGAGGTTCAACTCTCAGCCTGATCCTTGAAGGGGGAGCTTGTAACTTTGGGCAAAGCCATGGCTTCCTCATGACACAATGGTAACAAGACCCAGCTCCTGTGGTCATTACTGGCACATCCTAGGTGATTCAGTCACTATGAGCGCCCATGGCTCCAAACACATTGGCCGTGCTCTGCAAGTTGTGGCTCATTTAGAATAATACTTGGCTACTCTTTTGCCTCTGCTACATCAGACAGAAACTAGTGAGATATTGCAGAACATCCTAATGAAGCCACAGATTCCTAATAAGATGACAGCTTTTCCCCAAGCTCATGCCTAGAGCCAGCATTAGGCAAAGCAAGACATGAGAAGGGACTGCGGTTAGACAGACCGACATGTTTTCTCTCCAGACCTGTGATTTTTACTCAAAAACAAAACAAAACATCAAAAAAATCCACAGGAATATCCTCTTTCCAAAAAACATTCTTCCCTCTTTAAGAAATGGATTTCATAGGATTTTGTCTATGCTTTACACATTTTAATCAGATATTATCCTAAGTTACAACCCAATATTTTCTGGAAGTAAAATTTTACACAATAAGTAAAGTTAAGAAGGTAGGTTGCTTTGAAAACTATTCTAGTTTTAAAGATGTAACCATTGGTATCACAATGTTAGGCATGAAATTAGGCGACAAATTAGGACTTTAGCCCACTGACTAGTAGAATTTTAAAATCTGTACCCAAAGTGCAACGGAAAGTATCACACTAAGTTATTTTATTAGAGAACATGGGTTTCTATATATTATTATCAACTCTGAATTGTTCATAGAAGTCTTTCACATTTTTGGTTAGATCCAAGGTCTATAAACAAAATGTGACTTATAACTCTTCCATATAAAAAAGAGCACCCCATTGTGTTCTTTTTGCATTACAGGCTTCTCTTATACAGTTTTTGATTGAAAATTGCCTCGGGATATTTGGAGAAGACATCACTTCTCTCTTGGGAGAGAATTCAAAGAGTTGTCATAACAATGAGAAGGCTGCAGGTACTGTGAATAGTTTAATAGGCTTTAGGGAGACACAGACAGCAAGGTTGCCAGGGGTCATGGCAGATACTTAGCCCTGTTCTGGAGCCCAGAGCATCCCCAGGGCAATGATTCCCAGCTGCTCCTTCTTCTGAAGGCTGGCTAGCAGGTCAGGGAGGCTTCACACTGTTGGAGACCCAAGATAGCATAGAAACTTCAAGACGTTTCTGGCAGTATTAGGAAATAGCATGGTATGATACAGTGTTTGGGGATTTTTTTTAACACAATTTTAAATGGATCCCACATCTATATTATACATGTTGTTAAGCATATAATGCATAATTATTAATTTCTACTTATAATATATAAATGTGCTCTGGTTGAAACCAGAGCAGGGGGGGTTTTATTCCTGCTCCATCCTCTTTTTGATCAATGGCTCTTGAGGCACCACAGGATTCTGGTGCTCTTTAAAATGAGTTGAAAAGAACCAGCGTCATTGAGAGAAAAGGACTTGACTTGATGTCAAACCTAGGTATTTGTGTATTGGTGCTGGCTCTCAATTGGTCCCCATGTCTTCAATAAGGTAGCTTCTCCTCCTTTCATATGGTGGAGGAAGAGTTCCCAGAAGCAAGAGGGACTTTTCAAGAGTTAATGTGGGAGAGGACTGTGCAAAGGACCATGCCAAAGGTGGTGGTTTACAAGATGAGGAGGCATTATTTCTTAAGACCACACATCATAAAACTCACAGCAACACCATTACACACATATCCTTTCCTTCACTGGCTTTTCCTCCTCAGTTCTGTACACCAGCATTTCCTAAGGGGTATTCCAAGTAGGGTAGGAAGAATCTTTGAAATACTAACTCATTTTTTTTTTACCTGAGATATTCCTTCCCTCATCCTTCTTTCTGTCTTAAGCTGCCTTAAGAGACAACTCACCTCCTCAGGGAATAGAAGCAAGAGGAGAATATGAGGAAAAGGGTGCTCTTTGATGCTTATGAGTCTTAAAGACTTAGCTTTCTAGGAAACAGAAATGATTCATGGCATAGAGTAGAAGATTTAGGTGGCAATCCCAAGGGGAAAAAGCCCAAAACCACTAGGTAGGTACATGGGATATCTGCACCATTTCCTGCATGGAAACCAAATGGAAGCAGAAATTCCTCACAGAACAGTGAGCTGACATGTCTAAGAACAATGGGACCCTCTATGTCCATGCAGAGTTTCTTATACCTCAACATGGAACATGTATCTCCTTCAGTCCCAGAAGAGTATGGAAGAAAAAGAAAGTCACTGGGTGTGAAAGACATGCCTCAGCAATAGGAGTACAGGCCAATTTCCCAGGACCAGAGAGCAGTCTGGACCCCGCAGCGGCTATTTATATACATCAATGACACAGAGCAATCAGATAAGTGGCACTTCACCATTTTACAACCTGTCTGGCACCAGAACACTCCAGAACAGACACACTCATGGGGGCAATTAAGAAAACCTAAATCTCTACCAGTCTTGGAACAGAGAATCAAACTGGACAACAAGTGAGCTATTTAGAACTACAGAACTGTACATTTCTGACTTATGCCAGTGTATAGACGGAGATTGCTATCAGTGCATATAGAATATATGATCCATGCATTGTTTTCCCTTTCCCAGAAAGGGTTCTCTCGTCAAATAGGCTTGGGAAATTCATATTTTCCTTTTGGAAGTCAAATGCACCAGTTTTTCCCAGATTTATTTGACATTATTCGACCCTTTTGAAGCGACCCCATTCATTAATGATCCTGGAAATATTTATTGCCTTGTGCCGAGTAGTATCTTATATATTTAGTTTAACTTGGTGTAGGCAGCATCATTTATGTTACAGTTGAGCAAACCAAAGCTTTAAAATGCTGAGTTTCGGGATCCCTGGGTGGCGCAGCGGTTTGGCGCCTGCCTTTGGCCCAGGGCGCGATCCTGGAGACCCGGGATCGAATCCCACATCGGGCTCCCGGTGCATGGAGCCTGCTTCTCCCTCTGCCTGTGTCTCTGCCTCTGTCTCTCTCTCTGTAACTATCATAAATAAATAAAAATTTAAAAAAATAAATAAAATAAAATGCTGAGCTTCCTAAGTGGCAGAACCAGGATGCTTCTGGTGCAGTGCTGGCCCCACACGAGTGGAGGTGCTGATGCACGTACTATATCCCAAAAAAGCCAAATTGCCCAGTGTTTAAGGTTATTTGGTGAAATGTTCCTCATCTTTTTATCCTTCGACAGCTTGTCTCATCTGTTGACTCTTAAAGCAATCGGTTATTTAAGAAATGTTAAGATATCTTCAAAGGGAAACATTCACAGCTGAGCAGTAGAAATTTGAACTCAGCTTCTCGCTGCTGATCTCCTTTTCTTTGGAAAGTTCTTCCTTCAATAGGGAATGTTGAGTAATTAAAAATCATCTCTGGAAACTGGTGGTCTATCAATGCACTCCTAACCTCTTATTGTTTTGCATTTTCTATGTTTTCTTTCAAGCCTTGTACTTGTATGTAGGTGTATATACACATGTATGTTTGAGTGTGTGTGTGAGGAAGTGTGTTTCCACACTTCATTGTGGTTAGGCTCTTTACAGTAAATGTTAAACATATTTAACCAAAAACATCATCTCTGGGTGGGTTGGTGGGGTTGACAAGAGAACACAGACACCACATAGCCAGCATGTAATGACTACTTCCCAAGAACCCTGACTGCAGAAAGTCATCCTTGAAGATGGCCCAGAGCAGTGGAACCAGAGAAGTAGGGGTCAGGCAGATTGTGTCCTGATAGGCAATTCCTTTGGATGGTAGAAACTTGAGCACTCAGAAACCCAAGGAGAGAATCTGAGGCTGAGGGGAGCCTGGTTGTGAAAGCACAGGATTAACAACCTAGCTTGATTTGCATACCAAAAACTTATAGCTCTTAAAATCAGAAAAAAATAAAAAAATAAAATCAGATCTGATACCTGAACCCACTGATCACACCAGTAGAAAAACAAACACCTACAGTTTCAGTGCCTCCAGATCAGTGTAATGGCAGTAACTGATGGCAGAGGAAATAATCACTTTGAGTCTGATCAAGTCCCTAGGTTTAACCCGTCAGTCTGAAAGTTATTGGCAAGAAACTCATCAATGCCATGAGGATGCTGTTAGCCAACATCAGAACATGGAGAGTTCTACAACAAATGACTCAGTTTCCTCTTCTAGCCTCTACAATGAACATGCTGTATAATGGCAATGGTGAAAATAAGTCTACGTGAATTAAAACACACTAATCTCCCTTCTTCCTTAGATTCTGTCCAGAACACCAAGGAAAGCAGTGCTTTCACAAACTCGTCCTTTGGCCACTGTGCTGGCACTTGGCAGAACAACCAGTGCACAGCTGCACCGTCTGAAAAATCAGGACAGCTCTTTGGAGTTTCCCTCACGGATATATTTCATAAGGACAACTTCCCGTTCCCAATACTGGTAGGTCTCAGTTTGGTCTTTTATTGCCTTCCTGAGGAGAGGGACCTCGGAGAGGCCAAGTGTCCTCATGCAAACCTACCCCAAATGGAGAAATCATTAGACAGCACCTGGCTTTGGGTGAGAAACTTGGTAGTGTCATTTGATTTACCTACTGCAGAGTCATGAGGCCAATACACTGAACGACGTTTTGTCCATTCCACTTGTTTCCACAGAGACCCATGTAGGCCTGTTCAGATCAGTCAAAATGGACTGTGTGCATGAATCATCGTGGAATCTTGCGGCAGGGGTGGTTGTTAAAAGTGGTAACGCGAGCGTTGAGTCCGCTTCTTCTTCCCCATCCGGAGTCAATAATAGACTTGACTAAACAAAGAGAGAGAGAGAAGTGATGTAATATGAGACATAAACGACCTGGGACCGCGAGTTTGACAAGCCAAGGTTCAACTCCTCAGCCTGACCTGGAGGGGGAGCTTGTAACCCTTGGGCAAAGCAAGGCTCCTCCATGACACAATGGTACAAGACCAGCGTCCTGTGGTCATTACTGGCAATCCTAGGAGATTCACGTCACTATGAGGCGCCCATGCTCCAAACTACATTGGCTTTTGCTCTGCAAGTTTTGTTGCCATTTAGAATAATACTTGCTACTCTTTTGCCTGCTGTACATCAGACACGAAATTAGTGGACTATTGCAGGAAATCCTATTCCACCTTGAAGCCACACAGATTCTCTAATAAAATGCCAGCTTTTCCCCCCAAGCTCATGCCGCAGAGCCAGCATTAAGCAGGCAAAGAAACATAGAGAAGGGACTGTGGGTTAGAACAGAACAGACAGTTTCCCACGCCCTGTTGATTTTATACTCACAAAAAAAAAAGAAAAAGAAAAACATCAAAAAAAAAATCCACAAGAATATTCATTTTCGCAAAAACTATTCTTCCCTATTTAAGAAATGGATTTCATAGGACTCTTTCTAGCTTTATCAGTTAATCAGAGATTGATACTACTTACAATCCATATTTTTCTGAACAAATTTTACAAAATACTACTTTTAGAAGGTACTTACTTGAAAACGTGCCCAGTTTTTAACGATTGTTACCTCTTGGTATCCCAAAAGTGATTAGGTATTAAATTTAGGACGGACAAATTAGGACTTTAGTCCACCCTGCGACTAGTAAACATATTTAAAATCTGTACCCCCCTCAACGCTAACGGAAAGTGATCTACTCTTCGTATTATTAGGAGAATTGGGTTTCTATATATTTTCATACTCTGAATTTTTACATAGAAGTCTTTCATCTCACATTTTTGGTAGATCCAAGGTTATAAACAAAATGTGACTTATAACTCTTCCATATGAAAAAGGAGCCCCATTTTGTCTCTTTTTGGCATATACAAAGGTTCTCTTGTACATTTTGATTGAAAATTGCCTCACTTATGATATTTCTGAAGAGACATCCTTTCTCTTATTGGGAGAGAGATTCAGAGTTTGTCTCATAACAATAGATAGGCTTGCAGGTCCTGTGACATACCGTTTAAAATAAGCTCTAGGCGAGACACACGACAGCGCATAGTGCCAGGGGTCATGGCATGATACTTAGCCCTGTTCTTGGAGCCCAAGCCCATCCCGAGGCAATAACCCATCTGCTCCTTCTCTTAAGCTGGCTAGGCAGGTCCCAAGGGAGGTTTCAACTGTCCCTGGGACCAAGAAACGCATTAGAAACTTCAATTTTCTGGCAGTAATTTAGGAGGATAGGCATGGTATGTACGTGTTGGGAATTTTTTAACACAATTTCTAAACTGGATGCCCAATCTAATTATATGATTATTATTAGTTAAACATTAATGCAGTAATATTTTTTTCTATCTTATAATATATAAATGTGCTTGGTTGAAACCAGAGCCTGGGACTTTATATTCCGCTCCATCCTCTTTTTGATCAGGGCTCTTTGAGGCACCACACGATTCCATGCTCTTTAAATGAGTTGAAAGGAAAACAATTAGTTGAAAGAACCACATCATTGAGAGCAAAGCGACTGACTTGGATGTCAATCCATCTCTCCAGAGTACAAATATCCAGTTTGTCCCCCCATTCAGCAGCTTATACAACCTTGGCCATACTAGCTTGGTATCACTCTATTCATGCTAAACTGTGGATCAAAGTCAATGTCTCTAAATCTTTAAATGTTTGTCAAGATTCAATAACTTAGGAGTCAACAACATTTCTTCAAAAAGCAAATTTAGAACTAGGATGAGAGTTCCCCTGCAGCACTACGTGCGAGGTTATTATGGAGCCGTAGTAATCACAGCTCATGCAAACACCTCCATTTTGTTGTAAGACGGAGTTTTAGATTCAGAACCTGGAGACACACACCATAATCCCTCCATACTTTGGACATGTCTTCGTGTTACGACCATATACCTCATTGTGTGAGGGATCTTTGGACAATCTCGGTCATCAGGAATTAAGATGAGCTAGTTCATGTCTGAGAATATGGCGTTGCAAGACAGTGTTTTGTTTCATGTGCTCAGGACAGAAAAACAAACTGTGATCCAGCCAGTGGAGTGATCAGTGATTCCAAAGCGCACAACGCAAGATTGTACCAAGTCCCCATGTTGGTCCCTCCACACTGTCTACAGGTTAGTAAGTCATGAAGAGTGAAATCTCATAATGGACCCTTGACACTTTCCTCGTTTATCTCGTTTTTCCAATGATGAGAAATTGAACCCTCCAAGACCAGGCTATTTCCATTTAAAGTTTTTCCTTGGGCCCATATATTTTATTGAGTGAATCTTCCTAAAATTATCTCCTCTTTCTGTCCAATGGCCTTACATATCCTATGACATACTTTTTGAATTTATTGTACTGTGGTTTGTATCTTTTATAGATAATAAAATCATTCCATAATCATAGTTTTACACAACCAATGCTTTGGTTATGATCACATAACACTCCGTGTGAGACTTCATCTGGTGCAGGACTTCTGGTACTCCAGTACTGGATGTTGGAAAGCAGAGATTTCCAAACCACCTGATTTGGTATACAAATCCTTCTAGCTTTATAAATCAGTATCTGACAGCTGAACCCACTGTCACTTCACGTAGAAAACAAACATCTTACGTTCAGTGCTCCGTTTGCATTGCAAGAGACAGGTACATGCAAGGAAATACTGACGTCAATCTGATCAAGTTCTCTCAAGGTTTAACCATAGTCTGACGGAGTAATGGCAAGGAATCAACATGTCATGAGGATGCTGTTAGCCAACTCAGAAAACCTATGGAGAGTCTCACACAAACATGCACTCAGTTTCATCTTCACACCCTGGCAATGAAACACACGCTATAATGCAATCGTGAAAATACAGGCTAAGTGAATTAAAACACACCTATTCTCCTCTTCTTCTGCCAGATTCTAGTCCAGAACACCTTGAAAAGCACTTCTTTAGGAGACTTCGGCCTTCTTGCCAGCCACATTGGCACTCCCCAGACAACCAGTACACCAAGCTCTTACTGTCTGCAAAACCAGGGAACGCTCTTTGGAGTTTCCCTTATGGGAATCTTTGAATGGACATCTATGCCGCTTACCGAATAATGGTAGGTCTCAGTTTAGGGCTTTATTAATTTCCTTCTGAGGAGAGGCGACCTCGAGAGGCCCAAGTGTTCTCATGCAAACACACCCTCAAGTGGAAAATCATGTAGACATCCCTGGCTGGCGCGAGAAAGCTTTTGACTCATGCTCATTGTGTTTACCTACGCAGATATTGCCAATACACACAGAACGACGTTTTGTCCAATTCCACCTTGTCTCCACAGAGACCCCTGGTATGGCCTTGTTCAATCAGCAAAATGGACCTCTGTGTGCCATGAATCATCTTAACATTCGCTATTGTCTTCCTGAACTCACCAGTAGTTCGTCAGGTCTCCTTCACTGAGTCTACTTAATCTAACAACTGAAAATATCTTACCTAATGCATAAAGACCATCTGAGGCATATCATGACATCTGCTAATTCTAAAAGAGGATGTTAAATGACAGCCACAGCTTTGCCTGTGTTATCTCCAAATCGTGTAATGAATTGTCAGTGTGGAAATTCTGAGTAACCCATTACTCTGCAACCCGTGCACGGATTTGGGAATGTCTACTCCTAGGTGTGAAAGAAATAACCATGTTAGTTACATGCTTGCTATTTACTCCAGTCCTTGCATCACAGCAATTTCAGGGTGGTAGCTGGAACTATCATCCTACCACACGTTACAAAGAATTAAAGCTTTTAGTACATGTTCGCATGTGCCCCAGTCACACAAATGTCAGAATGGATAATAGGTTTCCGATCACTTGGTCTACCAGACTCCAGCTTATTATCTTTTACACACTGCAGGGAGAACAATCGATGAAGATAGCGAGCCAAAGACATGAAAGACTCACTGTAAGGAAATGTCATCAGATAAAATAAGAGAGCATTGAGCTTTTTTTTTTTAAAAGAGGAAGAGAGAAATAGAGGATAGTAGGAATGGAGGATACAATCCACTTAAGAGGAATCAACAAATGGGAAATGAGTTATGCAAAATAGATTTCCACTACTTGGGGAGAGCATCTATGTTAAGGAATAAGGACAAACAGATGGTAAATTAGGAACAGGCGAGGATTCCACAATGGCCTTGAAACACGGAAGTTTGATTTAAAAGGTAATTAATGAAAAAATCTGATTTATAAAATAAGTGATTACAATGTTTCAGGTATGACCTCTTAAAGGTGATTTGGGTAGAAACTATAGGATACCTGACTAAAGAATTAAATCGAACTTACTCTCTTCCAGGCTCCTAAAAACCAGATATACCATCAACTACCCTAGCTCTGTTCAAAAAGGTAGAAAGCTTTACCTCTGGGCTCTGCGGAATGAAATGCCCATATACTCTTCTTTTGTTTCTTACCAGGATCGTCCGCTTTTCCCCCTTTTTCTTCTTAATGAGAAGACGCACTAACGGAGGCATATCAGAAACCAGGTGTAATATAAAGTCATGTGGATCACTAAAGAAGAAACTACAATTCTGGAGACAGAGGTGAAGGCATTACAGCAAATGTCTTCTCCTTGTGTGGTAGCCATTTGTTTTAAAAGGTGGGGAAAGTTTCTAGCTCTATACAATCACTTACCGTGGTAAGTAAGCTGTATGGTGTCTTTCATTAATGATTGCCCAGGAGCCGCATGGGCAAAATGATTAAGAACTTCGCAAACTGGAAAACACTTCATGATTCAAAATTAAGGACACTACGTAGGTGATTAAAGCCCCATACTGAGAATATTCTCTGTTTCAACACACACCACCCCCTGAAGACTCCAGGCAATACTAAATACTAATTGACTGACTAGTAATAATAAGAGTAATTCAAAATTCAATATTACACTGACAACTACATAATGTTTACGGTCAAATGCCAACATTGCTTTTGATGCACTCCTCTACCACAATCTCCAATGATAGGCCGTTTTCACCAAAAGGAAAACTCATATGAAACATTTGAAGAAGGTTATAGAGTTCACATAGTAACCATCCCTGTTACTTTATGAGGAATCCATAAAGCTCAGTGACGGCAACAATCACTCTCTTAACATCATGTCTCATTGTTCCGTGTTCTTTAGTGACTTTTATAAGTCATGTGAGGAAGGATTTTCGCCATTTGTGTCCCACTCCTTCACCACACTCTCTAGGCCATCCTTTTAGTATTTTGATGGATGTCCCTATCCTGCCACCAAGGTTATAACGACATTGGTAACACTCTAGACTACCTGCCTCCGTGTGGATAAATCTAACTTTTTGAAGTAGGTGCAACAGACAAGTAGCTTACTTGGTTATTCTGAAAATTCAGCTAAATCGACTCAGAAATGGATTATTTGGAAAAATTATCATTAGGGGGCTACATAACAGATAATCCCATTCTATTGCTAAATGGTCATAGGACGAAGACTTTGTGAATAGAATAGAGGAATTAATACATCTAAATTGCGAACTTGCAACAGCTTCAACAAACCTATGTTAGGCTATAATGATGACAACTCTTAGAACCAAGGTCATATAGTGGTCCTTCCTTGTCACCATTGGTCTTTCCTTGTCCCCCCAGTATGTTTAACTATATAAAGATACCAATAGTCTTTTCTTCGACCACTACTACATGGGACTAGAACGAAACACGCCAAGCCTAATATATATAAGCATCAAGACCCAGGTAAAGAATGATCACCCATTACGGTAATGAACCATGATAAGTGTTTTCCCTCTTTGAAGGTGCACACATACAATGATGTTTCTAGCAGACTAGTAGGTCTTTCTATTTCCCCGTGTTATGGGCACAGACTAGGAGTATTGGTGACCACGTGTGCATAGAGTTCTTGATCATTTCTGAAGCTCGCCTAACCTAAGTTGACTATCTTTGTGGAGAATCAGGACTCTGAACCTTGGCCTGTAATGTATCATGTCAACTCTCTGGAGAATTGGTTACACTAGAAGATTACATCCTCAGTACTCAAAGTTGCCATTAGACTCTCTTCTACTTTTATAGTTCAGGAAAGGAAGAATGACTGCAATTATTGAGAGTAGCTTTTGTAGTAGTTTTGCATAAAGCACACAAAGAGTAAAGTGCCTATGATGGAAGGGAGTCTTTGTTCTTCACTTTCCACTGAAAGCGTTGCTCTGCTTGGATTGCTTCATCATTTGTTTATACAATATCACAAGCCTGCTTGCATGTAAGTCCATGGGAGATCAACGCTGACCCCTTATTGGGGGTCACATTGTGGTATCTATGAGGATAGTAGGACTGCAACTGAAGTTTCAACTAAGTGTTTTCTCTGTGACTATCCAATATATATTTTTATATATATGCATATATAATGTGTGTGAGTGTTTCTGTGTATATTTGCTGTGTATATTTTTTCTTTATCCACCATAAGGATTCTTATTTGAAAATATCAGAAGGAAAGCGTTACTTTCATCGGAAACTCTATGAAAAATGCCTTGGTGTCCCTTGACGAAGTGACTCAGAAGAAAAATAAAATGTCTGCCAGAGGTAATGATGAATAATTAAACTCTACTACTGGCAGGGACTCAGAAATACAGCCAAATATACCATTACAAAAATTGGTTTCCTCCTTCCTTGCCACTTTGACCATAAAATAACATTCAATGCCAAAGGTTCTTTTTTTATTAATCGAAAATTTATTTTTATTGGTGTTCAATTACCACATAAGAGTAACACCCAGTGCTCATTCGGCAGTGCCCGCTCAGTCGGCCATCACCTATTTCACCCCGAAGCCCCTGCCTCCTTCCCCTTACCATCACCCCTGTTCATTCCCAGAGTTAGGTGTCTTTATGTTATGTCTCCCTTTCTTGATTTCCCACACATTTTTTCTTCTACTCTATCATTATTCCCTTCTCACTATTATTTAGATTACCCCAAATTGACTATGTAGACAATACAATGCCAAATGAATTTCAATTGTTCTCACCCACGGGGCCAGTCAGAATACAGGCATCCTTATGGCTAATTGCGTCTTCTCCTGACCTTAAAGTAACTCCTTAGTCTTGTACAACTTCGAATTATGAAAACTGGTTAGAAACAGTCAGTGGCTAAGGAGATGCCAGAGCAGCAACAGCACTGTATAATCTTAAGTTTGTACACATATCCATAGAGAGTTACTCAGAAATTGAATTAGGTAAACTATTTGGTATTATCTTCATGCCTGGAACTTGACCTAACAGCAGGTCTGATAACTCATCTAGTAAGATGTTCCTGCTTCCATCTCTATACTTCTGTCCAGTGCTAAGTGCAATTACTTGCTTCTTCAAAATGCATCTCTTTCTGACTTATGGCTTCTAACCACCAGCTGCCAAAAGCGAATAGCTGTTCTCTCTGCGATACCTTTCGGTGTGTTAATACAACTTGTCCGCAACATCCTCATCAACGTAAGACAGCTTATGATTATCAGTGTGTATAGCCCCAACATCTTTGTCCACGCTAATACCTGCAGCTTGGAATTGGAAGACAACTTCCTTAAATTCGGAAGAGATGATCTTCCATTGTGTCCCCCTGGGTTAGAATACCCATGATTGAGTCGAAATGTGTAGTAGTATTGACGAAGGATCAGTTTGAAAAGTGCACAGTCTTCCTAGGCCTTTCTGGAGAATGGCAGGAGGTTTGCTATCCTCTCTGGTGCGAAAATGGGAAGCGGGTGTTTTAAAAATTGCGAAAATATGAGCAGTTGCAGGTCGCATTCTTTTCCCATCCAGGAGATTCAATTACTAGACTGACTAAACCAAAGAACGAGAAGAGGGGCAATAATATGATAGAGAAAAGGACCTGGGCGTCCTGGAGTTTGACCAAGGCCGAGGGTTCAAACTACTCAGCTGATCCTGAAGGGGGAGCTTGTAACTCTTGGGCAAAAGCCGCCATGGTTCATCATGCACACTAATGGGAACAATACCACAGCCCTGTGGTCCATTTTACTTGGCACATCCTAGGTATTCAGTCACTATGACGCCCATGGCTCCAAAAAAACATTGGCCGGATCTGCAAGTTGTGGCTCATTTAAGAATAAATACTTTGGTTCTCTTCTTTGGCCTCGCTAATCAGATCAGAAAATAGTGAGGATATTGTCAGACATCATAATGACAGCCACGATCCTAATAACTTGTTTCTTCCTCTTCCTTGATTGACGCTTTCCCCAAAGCTACATGCCTGAGCCCAGCAATATGCAAAGCCCCAAGGGATCTGAGAAGGGACTTGCGGTTTGACAGACCCGACATGTTTTATTCTCCAGTACCTTGATTTTTACCTCAAAACAAAACAACACATCATACAAAAAATCCACAGGAATTCTTTCCTCTTTCATTAAACACATTCCTTCCCCTTTAAGAAATGGATTTCATAGGACTTTTGTCTATGCTTTCAACATTTTAATCAGATATTATCCTAAAGTTACAACCCCACATATTTTCCTGGAAGTAAAATGTACACAATATAGTAATCAGTTAAGAGGTAGGTTGCTTGAAACTATTCTAGTTTTAAAGATTTTGTTTTTCTTTGTTTCCACCTTGGTATCACAATGTTAGGATGAAATTTAGGCGACAAACTTAGGAATTTAAGCCTATGACTAAGTAGGAATTTTAAAATCTGTACCCAAGTCACAACGGAACAGTACACACTAAGTTATTTATCTAGAGAACATGGGGGTTCTATATATTATTATCAATCTGAGCTGTTCATAGAAGTCTATCCATGTTTTGGTTAGATCAAGGTCTTAAAACCAAATGTGACTTAAACTCTTAAATATAAAAAAGAGCACCCCATTGTGTTTCTTTTTGCATTCAGGATTCTCTTAATACAGTTTTTGATTGAAATTGCCTCGGGCTATTTGTGAGAAGACATCACTTCTCTTGGGAGAGAATTCAAAGAGTTGATCATAACAATAGAAGGCATGCACTCGGTATGTGAATAGTTTTTTAGGTTTAGGGAGAACACAGACAGCAGGTTGCCAGGGGTCATGGCAGATACTTAGCCTGTTCTGGCGCCTAAGAGCTCCCCCAGGGCAATGATTCCAACTGCTCCTGTCTTTCTTCGAAGGTCTGGTAGCCAGGTCCAGGGGGAGGCTTCATCCTTACTGTTGGAGACCAGATAGCATAGAACACTCAAGACGTTCTTCTGGCATATTAGGCAAATATGCTTGGTATGACTATAAACAGTGATTTGGGGATTTTTTTTAACACAATTTATAAATGGAGATCCCACATCTATATTATACTACGGTTGCTAAAGCATATAATCATAATTATGTTTCTACTTATAATTTATATAAATGGCTTCTGGTTTAAACCATAGCAGGGGGGTTTCTATTTCCTGCTTCCATCCTCTTTTTGATCAATGGCTCTTAGGCAACACAGGTTCTGCGTGACTCTTTAAAAATGAGTTTGAACAGACCGCGTTCATGAGAGAAAGGACTTGACTTGAGTCAAACCTATGGTATTGGTGTATTGGTGCTGGCTCAATTGGTCCACCATGTCTGCATAAGTAGCTTCTCCTCCTTTCATATGGTGGAGGAAGAGTGTTACCAGAAGCAAGAGGGACTTTCAAGAGTTAATGGGGAGATGTACTGTGAACAGGACCACGCCAAGGTGGGGTGGTTTACAAGATGAGGAGGCCATTATTCTTTTTTAAGGAGCTACCACACATCTTAACTCACACAACCATACAACATATCCTTTCACTTCATCCGCTTTCCTCCCCTCAGTTCTCGTACCCAGCCGTATTCCTAAGGAAGTTGGTATGGTAATTCCAAGTAGGGTGGTACTAGGGGGAGCAAGTAATCTTGGAAATACTAACTCACTTTTTTTTTTACCTGAGATATTATTTCCCTCATCCTTCTTTCTGTCTTAAGCTGCCTTAAAGACAACTCAACGCCTCAGGGAATAGAAGCAAAGAGGAATATGAGAAACGGGTGCTCTTTGATGCTTAGACTCTCTGAAAGACGCTAGCTTTCTAGGAACAAAATGATTCATCGGCATAGAGTAGAAGAATTTAGGTGGGCATCCCCGGGGAAAAAGCCCAAAACCACTAGTAGGTACATGGGATATACTGCACCATTTCTCCATGGAAACCAAATTGAAGCAGAAATTCCGTTCACAGAACAGTGAGCTGACATGTCTAAGGACCAATGAGGACCCTCGTATGTCATGCAGAGTTTCGTATACCTCAACATGGAACAATACTAATACTAATTGACTACTAGTAATAATAATAAATTTCAAAATATACACTGACACATACATAATATTTACCAAAGCAAACATCCTGCTTTGGATGACATCCTCACCACGCTCCTAATGAAGGCAGTTTCCAAAAGAAAAATCATATGAAAAATTTGAGAATAGGTAGGGAATTTCACAATAGTAAGCAAATGTTTATGAGGAATACAAAAGGAATACAAAAGGAATACAAAAAGGCTCAGTGAGGTGACCAATCATTCTTAACCATCACTGTCTCCTGTTTCTTGATGCCTTTTACTTTATAACTCATGAAGGAAGGATTTTGCCATTTGTGTCTCCTTTCACCACATCCTAGGCATCCTTCAGTTAATATTTGTGATGTCTAGCCCACCATCCAAGGTTTAATGACATGTTAACCAGCTCTTGCTACATGCCAGTTTGGATAAATCGAACTTTTGGAGTAGGTGCAACAGACAAAAGTAGTTTGGAATTCTGGAAAGTCAAGAGATCGATTCAAGAACTAGATTAATTTGGAAATTATACAGCTACATCACAGATATCCTGTTCTATTGCTAAACCGTAATGGAGAAAGACGTGAGAACTAGAATAGAGAATTTAATCCATCAACCTTGGCACTTGCTAACAGTTCTCAACAAAACTAAGTTAAGGCAGTAATGATGACACTCTTAGAATCAAGGTCATATTTGGTTCTTCCTTGTCACATTTGGTCTTTTCTTGTCCCCCATTTCTGTTCAACTATATGAAAGATACCAATAGTCCCTGACCACTACTACACTGGGACTACAGTAAACACACCAGTAAATATATATATAGGCATCAAGAGACAGGGGAAAGAATGATGATACATTAGGTACTCAAATAGCATGATAAGTGTTGCCCTCTTGAAGGTGCACACATGGAATTGATGTTTCTAGCAAGACTTAGTAGGATCCTTTCTATTTCCGTGTTATAGGCACAGACTAGGAAGATGGTGACCACGTGTGCATAGAGTTCTTAGACATTTCTGAAGCTTTCCCTACCTAAAGTTGACTAATCTTTGTGGAGAATCAGACTCTGCAACCTTGGCCTGAATAGTATCATGTCAAACTATCTGGAGAATTGGTCTACACTAGAAATGAATATGTCCTCAGGACCATCATGAGTTTGCCATTAGACTCTCTACTTTTGTACAGTACAGGAAAGGAAGAATGAAGCGATTATGAGAGTAGCTTTTGTAGTAGTTTGCAGAAAAGCACACAAAAGTGTCATATGATAGAAGGGAGCTTTGTCCTCATTTACACTGAAACCTAGGCTCTGCTTAGATGCTTTCGTTTTTGTTGGAGAAAATCCACACACCTGCTTTTCACGTGCAAGTCAATAGAGAATCAGAGCAGAGTTCCATGTGGGTCACAGTTTGGGGTATCTATGACGTAAGTAGAGACTGAAACTGAAGTTTGCAACTGTTTTCTCTGTAATATTTCCAATATCTATATTGTATATGTGAGTGCATCTGTGTGTATTTTTCTTTTATCCACATAAGGATTTTCTTGAAAATATCGAAGGAAGTTTACTTTCATCCAAACTCTATGAAAAATGGCTTGGTGTTCTTAACGAAGTGACTGAGAAGGAAAAAATAAATGCAGCCCAGAGGTAATGATGCAATAATTACTCTACTCTGGTCATGGCTCAGAAATACAGCCAATATACTATTAGGAAAATATTGGCTTCCTTCTTGCCACTTTGACCACTAAAATAACATTCAATGCCAAATAGTTTCGATTCTTCTCACCAATGGAGGCCAGTTTCAGAATACAAGCATGCCTTATGGCTATTATTATACTTCTCCTGACCTTATTAACATTGACTCCTTAGTCATTGTACAACTTCTGAATATATGAAACTGGTAGACAAAAGTCAGTGGCCTGAGAGATGCCAGTGCATCAACAGCCAGTGGCATAACCTAAAGTTTGTCAAACATTTAACCAGAGAGGGTTAGCTCAGAAATTGAATTTGGTAAAACATTTTTGTGTACGTTCATGCCTGGAACTCTGCTACAGCAGGTTGTATACTAGACCTAGAAAGATGTTCTCTGCTCTCCGTCTTTATACTTCCAACTGCTAAGTGCAATGACTTGCCTTATTCAAAAGTGCATCTTTCTGACTTTAGGCTTCTAACACAGCTGCCAAAAGCGAATGTTGTTCTCTTGCGATACCTTTTCGGTGTGTTATACAACATTGAGCAACAATCCTCATCCAATCAGATGACAGCTTATGATTTATCAGTGTGTATAGCCCCAAGTATTCTTTGTCCACCTAATACCTGCAGCTTGGAATTGGAAGACAACTTCATTAAAAAGGTAGAGAGATCTCTCATATGTGTCCCCTGGGGTTTAGAATCCATGCTTTGAGTCTGAAATGTGTAGTAGTAATTGCGAAGGATCAGTTCTGAAAAGTGCACATCTTCATAGGCTTTCTTGGAATGGCAGAGTTTGCTATCCTTCTCTGGTGGAATATGGGAAGGGGTGTTGTTAAAGTGGGAAATGCAGAGCAGTTGAGTCGCTTCTTTCCCATCCAGGAGATTCAATACTAGACTGACTAAACAAAAGAGAGAGAAGAGTGATGTAATATGATAAAAAAGACCTGGGCTCCGGAGTTTGACAAGCCAAGGTTCAACTCTCAGCCTGATCCTGGAGGGGGGAGCTTGTAACCTTGGGCAAAGCCATGGCTTCCTCATGACACAATGGTAACAAGACCCAGCTCCTGTGGTCATTACTGGCACATCCTAGGTGATTCAGTCACTATGAGCGCCCATGGCTCCAAACACATTGGCTTTGCTCTGCAAGTTGTGGCTCATTTAGAATAATACTTGGCTACTCTTTTGCCTCTGCTACATCAGACAGAAACTAGTGAGATATTCCAGAACATCCTAATGAAGCCACAGATTCCTAATAAGATGACAGCTTTTCCCCAAGCTCATGCCGAGAGCCAGCATTAAGCAAAGCAAGACATGAGAAGGGACTGTGGTTAGACAGACAGACATGTTTTCCCCCAGCCCTGTGAGTTTTTACTCAAAAAAAAAGAAAAGAAAACATCAAAAAAAAAATCCACAAGAATATTCATTTTCCAAAAACTATTCTTCCCTATTTAAGAAATGGATTTCATAGGACTCTGTCTATGCTTTATACATTTTAATCAGATATGATACTAAGTTACAATCCAATATTTTCTTGAAGCAAAATTTTACAAAATACGTAAACTTTTAGAAGGTACCTTACTTTGAAAACTATCCTAGTTTTAAAGATGTAACCTTTGGTATCACAATGTTAGGTATTAAATTAGGCGACAAATTAGGACTTTAGTCCACTGACTAGTAATATTTTAAAATCTGTACCCAAAGTACAACGGAAAGTATTCCTCTTTCTTATTTTATTAGAGAATTGGGTTTCTATATATTTTTATCAACTCTGAATTTTTCATAGAAGTCTTTCACATTTTTGGTTAGATCCAAGGTCTATAAACAAAATGTGACTTATAACTCTTCTATATGAAAAAGAGCACCCCATTGTGTTCTTTTTGCATTACAGGCTTCTCTTGTACAGTTTTTGATTGAAAATTGCCTCAAGATATTTGGAGAAGACATCACTTCTCTCTTGGGAGAGAATTCAAAGAGTTGTCATAACAATGAGAAGGCTGCAGGTACTGTGAATAGTTTAATAGGCTTTAGGGAGACACAGACAGCAAGGTTGCCAGGGGTCATGGCAGATACTTAGCCCTGTTCTGGAGCCCAGAGCATCCCCAGGGCAATGATACCCATCTGCTCCTTCTTCTGAAGACTGGCTAGCAGGTCAAGGGAGGTTTCACACTGTTGGAGACCCAAGAAAGCATAGAAACTTCCAGATGTTTCTGGCAGTATTAGGAGATAGCATGGTATGATACAGTGTTTGGGAATTTTTTTAACACAATTTTAAATGGATCCCACATCTATATTATATGATATATGTAGTTAAACATATAATGCATAATTATTTTTTTCTATTTATAATATATAAATGTGCTCTGGTTGAAACCAGAGCATGGGACTTTTATTCCTGCTCCATCCTCTTTTTGATCAGTGGCTCTTGAGGCACCACACGATTCCAGTGCTCTTTAAAATGAGTTGAAAGGAAAAACAATGAGTTGAAAGGAACCAGCATCATTGAGAGAAAAGGACTTGACTTGATGTCAATCATCTCTCCAGAGTACAAATTCCAGTGTCCCCATTTATCAGCTATACAACCTTTGGCCAATTACTAGCTTGGTATCACTCTATTCATGCCTAACATGTGGATAAAAGTAAAGTCTAAATCTTAGAAATGTTGTCAAGATTCAATAAGATAAGGGATGTAAAAACATTTCTAAAAAGCAAATATTAGAACTAGGAGAAGTTCCCCTGAGACTAGTGCGAGTATTATTGGAGCCTAGCTAATCACAGCTCACTGGCAACACCCCATTTTTTGTAAAACGGAGTTTAGATTCAGAACCTGGAGACACACATCATCAATCCCTCCATACTTTTGACATGTCTTCGTTTTACGACATATACCTCATTGTGTTGAGGGAAGCTTTTGGACAATCCGTGTCATCAGGAATTAAGATGAGTCTAGTGCCATGTCTGAGAATATGCTGGTGCAAGACAAGTGTTTGTTTTTCATGTCCTCAGTGACAGAAAAACAAACTGTTGAATCCAAGCCAGTGAGAGTGATAGTGATTTCCAAAAGAGCACAACTGCAGAATGCTACCAAGTCCCCATGTGGTCCATCCACCTACATGTCTACAGTTTAGTAAGTCACTGAAGACTGGAATCTCCATAATGACCCTTGACACTTCCTCTTTATCTGTTTTTCCAATGAATGAGAAATGAACCCCTTCCAAGACCCAGCTATTTCCATTTAAAGTTTTTTCCTTGGTCCCATATATTTATATTGAGGAAATCTTCCTACAAATTATCTCCTCTTTCTTCAATGCCTATCATATCCTATGACATACTTTTTGAATTGTATTGTACTGTGTTGTATACTTTTATATGGATAATAAAAATCATTCCATAACTCAGTAGTTTACACAACCAATTCTTTGGTTATGATTCACATAACACTTCAGTGGAGACTCATCTGTGCAGTTCTGGTCTCAGACTGGATGTGAAAGCAGAGGATTTCCAAACTCAGCCTGATTTGGATACCAAATCCTTCTAGCTTTTAAAATCAGATCTGACAGCTGAACCCACTGTTCACTCCAGTAGAAAACAAACATCTACAGGTTCAGTGCCTCCTGTTGCATTGCAAAGACAGTAACTGATGGCACAGGAAATACTGACTTTCAATCTGATCAAGTTCCAAGGTTTAACCATCAGTCTGAAGGATATGGGCAAGAACTCAACAATGCTATGAGGATGCTGTTAGCCAACATCAGAACATGGAGAGTTCTACACAACAAATGACTCAGTTTCCCTCTTCTAACCCTGCAATGAACACACTGTATAATGGCAATCGTGAAAATAAGGCTAAGTGAATTAAAACACACTAATCTCCCTTCTTCCTTAGATTCAGTCCAGAACACCTTGAAAAGCACTTCTTTTAGAGACTCGGCCTTTTGCCAGCACATTGGCACTTCCCAGTACAACCAGTACACAGCTCTACTGTCTGCAAAACCAGGACAGCTCTTTGGAGTTTCCCTTATGGATATCTTTGATAAGGACATCATGCCCTTACCAATACTGGTAGGTCTCAGTTAGGTCTTTTATTGCCTTCCTGAGGAGAGGGACCTCGGAGAGGCCAAGTGTTCTCATGCAAACCAACCCTCAAGTGGAGAAATCATTAGACAGTCCCTGGCTTTGGCTGAGAAGCTTTGCTAGTGTCATTTGATTTACCTACTGCAGAGTCATTTGGCCAATACAACAGAACGACGTTTTGTCCATTCCACTTGTTTCCACAGAGACCCTTGTAGGCCTTGTTCAGATCAGTCAAAATGGACTCTGTGTGCATGAATCATCTTCACATTCTGCTATTGTCTTCCTGAACTCACAGTAGTCTCAGGTCTCCTTCAACTGAGTCTACTTAATCTAACAACTGAAAATATCTTACCTAAGCATAAAGACTCATCCTGAGGCATATATGAATCTGCTAATTCTAAAAGAGGATGTTAAATGACAGCCACAGAGTTTGGCCTGTGTTATCTCAAATCAGTGTAATGAATTGTCAGTGTGGAAATTTACTGAGTACCCATTACCTCTGCAACCCTGCACTGGATTTGGGAATGTTATCCTAGGTGTGAAGAAATTAACCATGTTAGTTACATGCTTGCTACTACCCCAGTCCTTGCATCACAGCAATTTTAGGGGGTAGCTAGAACTATTATCCTCCACACTTTACAAATGAATTAGCTTTCAATATAGTTCGCATGTGCCCCAGGTCACACAAATGATCAGAATGATAATAGGTTTCCGATCCCTTGGTCTATCAGACTCCAGCCCTTATTATCTTTCTACACTGCAGGGAGACAACATGAAGATAGAGCAAAAGACAGTGAAAGACTCATGAAGGAAATGTAATCAGATAATAATAAGAGAGCATTTGAGCTTTTTTTTTTTTAAAGAGGAAGAGAAATAGAGATAGTAGGAATGGAGGATACAATCACTTAAAGAGGAATCAACAAATGGGAAATGAGTATGGCAAAAAGATTTCCATACTTGGGGAAGAGCATCTATGTAAGGGAATAAGGAAACAAGACTGGTAAATTAGGAGACAGGCGAGGATTCCACAAAGGCCTTGAAACACGGAAGTTTGATTTAAAAGGGTAAATTCAATGAAAAAAAATCTGATTAAAATAAGTGATTACAATGTTTCAGTGTATGACTCTAAGGTGGATTTTGGGTAGAAACTATAGGGAGACATTGACTAAAGAATCTAAATTGACTTTACTCCTTCCAGCTCTAAAACCATATACCATCACATAGCCTAGCTCTTTCAAAAAGGTAGCAAGCTTTTACTCTGGGCTTGGGATATGAAATGCCATATACTCTTCTTTTTTTCTTACAGGATATGCTTTCCTTTATCAATGAGAAAGGACCACTCACGGAAGGCATATTCAGAAAACCAGGTAGTATAAAGTCATGTGGAATCCTAAAGAAGAAACTAAATTCTGGAGACAGAGTGAGGCATTACAGCAAATCTGTTCTTGTGGTAGCATTTGTTTTAAAGGTGGGGAAAGTTCTAGCTTTATCCACACATGAGTAAGTCAAGCTGTGATTGGTGTCTTTCATTATGATTGCCCAAGGAGCGACATGGGCAAAACTGATTAAGAACTTCTCAAACTGGAAAACACTTCATGAATTCAAAATTTAAGGAATCTACTGTAGGAGTTAAAAGCCCCATACATGAGAAATACTTTCTGTTTTCAACACACACCACCCCCCTGAAGACTCCATGCAAAATACTAATACTAATATGACTACTAGTAATAATAAGAAATTTCAAAATATACACTGACACCTACATAATGTTTACCAAAGCAAACATCTGCTTTTGATGACTTCCTCACCACACTCCTAATGAAGGCAGTTTCCAAAAGAAAACTCATATGAAACATTTGAAGATAGGTATAGAAGTTCACAATAGTAAGCACATGTTTACTTTATGAGGAATCTAAAAAAGGCTCAGTGAGGCAACCAATCATTCTTAACCATCATTGTCTCATTGTCTCCTGTTTCTTAGTGCCTTTTATAAGTCATGGAGGAAGGATTTTGCCATTTGTGTCTCCTTTCACCACATCCTAGGCATCCTTTAGTTAATATTTGAGATGTCTATCCTGCCATCCAAGGTTATAACGACATGGTAACCACCTCTAGCTACATGCCTCTTTTGATAAATCTAACTTTTGGAGTAGGTGCAACAGACAAAAGTACTTTGGTATTCTGAAAATTCAGTAGATCGACTCAAGAAATGGATTACTTTGGAAATTATACAGCTACATAACAGATATCCCATTCTATTGCTAAAATGGTAATGGAGAAAGATGTGAGAACTAGAATAGAGAATTTAATCCATCTAAATTGGCACTTGCTAACAGCTCTCAACAAAACTATGTTAAGGCAGTAATGATGACACTCTTAGAACCAAGGTCATATGTGGTCCTTCCTTGTCACATTTGGTCTTTCCTTGTCCCCCATTACTGTTTAACTATATGAAAGATACCAATAGTCTCTGACCACTACTACACTGGGCTAGAGTAAAACACGCCAGTAAATATATATATAGGCATCAAGACACAGGAAAAGAATGATCATCCATTAGGTACTTGAATACCATGATAAGTGTTTCCCTCTTGAAGGTGCACACATACAATGATGTTTCTAGCAAGACTTAGTAGGGTCTTTTCTATTTCCGTGTTATAGGCACAGACTAGGAAGATGGTGACCACGTGTGCATAGAGTTCTTAGACATTTCTGAAGCTTTCCCTACCTAAAGTTGACTAATCTTTGTGGAGAATCAGACTCTGCAACCTTGGCCTGAATAGTATCATGTCAAACTCTCTGGAGAATTGGTCTACACTAGAAATGAATACATCCTCAGGACCATCATAAGTTTGCCATTAGACTCTCTACTTTTGTATAGTTCAGGAAAGGAAGAATGATGCAATTATGAGAGTAGCTTTTGTAGTAGTTTGCATAAAAGCACACAAAAGAGTAAGTGCCATATGATGGAAGGGAGCTTTGTCTTCCTTTCCACTGAAGGCTATGCTCTGCTTTGATGCTTTCATTTTTGTTAGAGAATATCCACAACCTGCTTTTGCATGTACAAGTCAATGGAGAGTCAAGCTGACCCCTATGTGGGTCACAGTTTGGGTATCTATGAAGGAAGTAGGAACTCAACTGAAGTTTTCAACTAAGTGTTTTCTCTGTGATATTTCCAATATATATTTTGTATTATATATGCATATATATATGTGTGTGTGTGTTTCTGTGTATATTTGTGTGTATTTTTTTTTATCCACATAAGGATTTTCTTGAAAATATCGAAGGAAGTTTACTTTCATCGGACCTCTATGAAAAATGGCTTGGTGTTCTTGACGAAGTGACTCAGAAGGAAAAAATAAATGCTGCCCAGAGGTAATGATGCAATAATTACTCTACTCTGGTCATGGCTCAGAAATACAGCCAATATACCATTACAAAATATTGGTTTCCTTCTTGCCACTTTGACCACTAAAATAACATTCAATGCCAAATGGTTTCTTTTTTTTTAATAATAAATTTATTTTTTATTGGTGTTCAATTTACCAACATACAGAGTAACACCCAGTGCTCATTCCGTCAAGTGCCCCGCTCAGTGCCCATCACCTATTCACCCCTAGCCCCTGCCCTCCTCCCCTTCCATCACCCCTAGTTCATTTCCCAGAGTTAGGAGTCTTTATGTTCTGTCTCCCTTTCTGATATTTCCCACACATTTCTTCTCCCTTCCCTTATATTCCCTTTCACTATTATTTATATTCCCCAAATGAATGAGAACATACAATGCCAAATGATTTCAATTCTTCTCACCCACGGAGGCCAGTTTCAGAATACAGGCATGCCTTATGGCTATTATTGCTCTTCTCCTGACCTTATTAAGTAGACTCCTTAGTCATTGTACAACTTCTGAATATATGAAACTGGTAGACAAGTCAGTGGCCTAAGAGAGATGCCAGAGCATCAACAGCACTGGTATAATCTTAAGTTTGTCAAACATATAACCATAGAGAGTTAGCTCAGAAATTGAATTCGGTAAAACATATTTGTATACATTCATGCCTGGAACTCTGCTACAGCAGGTTGTATACTATATCTAGTAAGATGTTCTCTGCTCTCCATCTCTATACTTCCAGCTGCTAAGTGCAATGACTTGCCTTATTCAAAAGTGCATCTTTCTGACTTTAGGCTTCTAACACAGCTGCCAAAAGCGAATGTTGTTCTCTTGCGATACCTTTTCGGTGTGTTATACAACATTGAGCAACAATCCTCATCCAATCAGATGACAGCTTATGATTTATCAGTGTGTATAGCCCCAAGTATTCTTTGTCCACCTAATACCTGCAGCTTGGAATTGGAAGACAACTTCATTAAAAAGGTAGAGAGATCTCTCATATGTGTCCCCTGGGGTTTAGAATCCATGCTTTGAGTCTGAAATGTGTAGTAGTAATTACGAAGGATCAGTTCTGAAAAGTGCACATCTTCATAGGCTTTCTTGGAATGGCAGAGTTTGCTATCCTTCTCTGGTGGAATATGGGAAGGGGTGTTGTTAAATTGCGAAATATAGAGCAGTTGAGTCGCTTCTTTCCCATCCAGGAGATTCAATACTAGACTGACTAAACAAAAGAAAGAGAAGAGTGGCATAATATGATAGAAAAGACCTGGGCTCCGGAGTTTGACAAGCCGAGGTTCAACTCTCAGCCTGATCCTTGAAGGGGGAGCTTGTAACTTTGGGCAAAGCCATGGCTTCCTCATGACACAATGGTAACAAGACCCAGCTCCTGTGGTCATTACTGGCACATCCTAGGTGATTCAGTCACTATGAGCGCCCATGGCTCCAAACACATTGGCCGTGCTCTGCAAGTTGTGGCTCATTTAGAATAATACTTGGCTACTCTTTTGCCTCTGCTACATCAGACAGAAACTAGTGAGATATTGCAGAACATCCTAATGAAGCCACAGATTCCTAATAAGATGACAGCTTTTCCCCAAGCTCATGCCTAGAGCCAGCATTAGGCAAAGCAAGACATGAGAAGGGACTGCGGTTAGACAGACCGACATGTTTTCTCTCCAGACCTGTGATTTTTACTCAAAAACAAAACAAAACATCAAAAAAATCCACAGGAATATCCTCTTTCCAAAAAACATTCTTCCCTCTTTAAGAAATGGATTTCATAGGATTTTGTCTATGCTTTACACATTTTAATCAGATATTATCCTAAGTTACAACCCAATATTTTCTGGAAGTAAAATTTTACACAATAAGTAAAGTTAAGAAGGTAGGTTGCTTTGAAAACTATTCTAGTTTTAAAGATGTAACCATTGGTATCACAATGTTAGGCATGAAATTAGGCGACAAATTAGGACTTTAGCCCACTGACTAGTAGAATTTTAAAATCTGTACCCAAAGTGCAACGGAAAGTATCACACTAAGTTATTTTATTAGAGAACATGGGTTTCTATATATTATTATCAACTCTGAATTGTTCATAGAAGTCTTTCACATTTTTGGTTAGATCCAAGGTCTATAAACAAAATGTGACTTATAACTCTTCCATATAAAAAAGAGCACCCCATTGTGTTCTTTTTGCATTACAGGCTTCTCTTATACAGTTTTTGATTGAAAATTGCCTCGGGATATTTGGAGAAGACATCACTTCTCTCTTGGGAGAGAATTCAAAGAGTTGTCATAACAATGAGAAGGCTGCAGGTACTGTGAATAGTTTAATAGGCTTTAGGGAGACACAGACAGCAAGGTTGCCAGGGGTCATGGCAGATACTTAGCCCTGTTCTGGAGCCCAGAGCATCCCCAGGGCAATGATTCCCAGCTGCTCCTTCTTCTGAAGGCTGGCTAGCAGGTCAGGGAGGCTTCACACTGTTGGAGACCCAAGATAGCATAGAAACTTCAAGACGTTTCTGGCAGTATTAGGAAATAGCATGGTATGATACAGTGTTTGGGGATTTTTTTTAACACAATTTTAAATGGATCCCACATCTATATTATACATGTTGTTAAGCATATAATGCATAATTATTAATTTCTACTTATAATATATAAATGTGCTCTGGTTGAAACCAGAGCAGGGGGGTTTTATTCCTGCTCCATCCTCTTTTTGATCAATGGCTCTTGAGGCACCACAGGATTCTGGTGCTCTTTAAAATGAGTTGAAAAGAACCAGCGTCATTGAGAGAAAAGGACTTGACTTGATGTCAAACCTAGGTATTTGTGTATTGGTGCTGGCTCTCAATTGGTCCCCATGTCTTCAATAAGGTAGCTTCTCCTCCTTTCATATGGTGGAGGAAGAGTTCCCAGAAGCAAGAGGGACTTTTCAAGAGTTAATGTGGGAGAGGACTGTGCAAAGGACCATGCCAAAGGTGGTGGTTTACAAGATGAGGAGGCATTATTTCTTAAGACCACACATCATAAAACTCACAGCAACACCATTACACACATATCCTTTCCTTCACTGGCTTTTCCTCCTCAGTTCTGTACACCAGCATTTCCTAAGGGGTATTCCAAGTAGGGTAGGAAGAATCTTTGAAATACTAACTCATTTTTTTTTTACCTGAGATATTCCTTCCCTCATCCTTCTTTCTGTCTTAAGCTGCCTTAAGAGACAACTCACCTCCTCAGGGAATAGAAGCAAGAGGAGAATATGAGGAAAAGGGTGCTCTTTGATGCTTATGAGTCTTAAAGACTTAGCTTTCTAGGAAACAGAAATGATTCATGGCATAGAGTAGAAGATTTAGGTGGCAATCCCAAGGGGAAAAAGCCCAAAACCACTAGGTAGGTACATGGGATATCTGCACCATTTCCTGCATGGAAACCAAATGGAAGCAGAAATTCCTCACAGAACAGTGAGCTGACATGTCTAAGAACAATGGGACCCTCTATGTCCATGCAGAGTTTCTTATACCTCAACATGGAACATGTATCTCCTTCAGTCCCAGAAGAGTATGGAAGAAAAAGAAAGTCACTGGGTGTGAAAGACATGCCTCAGCAATAGGAGTACAGGCCAATTTCCCAGGACCAGAGAGCAGTCTGGACCCCGCAGCGGCTATTTATATACATCAATGACACAGAGCAATCAGATAAGTGGCACTTCACCATTTTACAACCTGTCTGGCACCAGAACACTCCAGAACAGACACACTCATGGGGGCAATTAAGAAAACCTAAATCTCTACCAGTCTTGGAACAGAGAATCAAACTGGACAACAAGTGAGCTATTTAGAACTACAGAACTGTACATTTCTGACTTATGCCAGTGTATAGACGGAGATTGCTATCAGTGCATATAGAATATATGATCCATGCATTGTTTTCCCTTTCCCAGAAAGGGTTCTCTCGTCAAATAGGCTTGGGAAATTCATATTTTCCTTTTGGAAGTCAAATGCACCAGTTTTTCCCAGATTTATTTGACATTATTCGACCCTTTTGAAGCGACCCCATTCATTAATGATCCTGGAAATATTTATTGCCTTGTGCCGAGTAGTATCTTATATATTTAGTTTAACTTGGTGTAGGCAGCATCATTTATGTTACAGTTGAGCAAACCAAAGCTTTAAAATGCTGAGTTTCGGGATCCCTGGGTGGCGCAGCGGTTTGGCGCCTGCCTTTGGCCCAGGGCGCGATCCTGGAGACCCGGGATCGAATCCCACATCGGGCTCCCGGTGCATGGAGCCTGCTTCTCCCTCTGCCTGTGTCTCTGCCTCTGTCTCTCTCTCTGTAACTATCATAAATAAATAAAAATTTAAAAAAATAAATAAAATAAAATGCTGAGCTTCCTAAGTGGCAGAACCAGGATGCTTCTGGTGCAGTGCTGGCCCCACACGAGTGGAGGTGCTGATGCACGTACTATATCCCAAAAAAGCCAAATTGCCCAGTGTTTAAGGTTATTTGGTGAAATGTTCCTCATCTTTTTATCCTTCGACAGCTTGTCTCATCTGTTGACTCTTAAAGCAATCGGTTATTTAAGAAATGTTAAGATATCTTCAAAGGGAAACATTCACAGCTGAGCAGTAGAAATTTGAACTCAGCTTCTCGCTGCTGATCTCCTTTTCTTTGGAAAGTTCTTCCTTCAATAGGGAATGTTGAGTAATTAAAAATCATCTCTGGAAACTGGTGGTCTATCAATGCACTCCTAACCTCTTATTGTTTTGCATTTTCTATGTTTTCTTTCAAGCCTTGTACTTGTATGTAGGTGTATATACACATGTATGTTTGAGTGTGTGTGTGAGGAAGTGTGTTTCCACACTTCATTGTGGTTTAGGCTCTTTACAGTAAATGTTAAACATATTTAACCAAAAACATCATCTCTGGGTGGGTTGGTGGGGTTGACAAGAGAACACAGACACCACATAGCCAGCATGTAATGACTACTTCCCAAGAACCCTGACTGCAGAAAGTCATCCTTGAAGATGGCCCAGAGCAGTGGAACCAGAGAAGTAGGGGTCAGGCAGATTGTGTCCTGATAGGCAATTCCTTTGGATGGTAGAAACTTGAGCACTCAGAAACCCAAGGAGAGAATCTGAGGCTGAGGGGAGCCTGGTTGTGAAAGCACAGGATTAACAACCTAGCTTGATTTGCATACCAAAAACTTATAGCTCTTAAAATCAGAAAAAAATAAAAAAATAAAATCAGATCTGATACCTGAACCCACTGATCACACCAGTAGAAAACAAACACCTACAGTTTCAGTGCCTCCAGATCAGTGTAATGGCAGTAACTGATGGCAGAGGAAATAATCACTTTGAGTCTGATCAAGTCCCTAGGTTTAACCGTCAGTCTGAAAGTTATTGGCAAGAACTCATCAATGCCATGAGGATGCTGTTAGCCAACATCAGAACATGGAGAGTTCTACACAACAAATGACTCAGTTTCCCTCTTCTAGCCTCTACAATGAACATGCTGTATAATGGCAATGGTGAAAATAAGTCTACGTGAATTAAAACACACTAATCTCCCTTCTTCCTTAGATTCTGTCCAGAACACCAAGGAAAGCAGTGCTTTCACAAACTCGTCCTTTGGCCACTGTGCTGGCACTTGGCAGAACAACCAGTGCACAGCTGCACCGTCTGAAAAATCAGGACAGCTCTTTGGAGTTTCCCTCACGGATATATTTCATAAGGACAACTTCCCGTTCCCAATACTGGTAGGTCTCAGTTTGGTCTTTTATTGCCTTCCTGAGGAGAGGGACCTCGGAGAGGCCAAGTGTCCTCATGCAAACCTACCCCAAATGGAGAAATCATTAGACAGCACCTGGCTTTGGGTGAGAAACTTGGTAGTGTCATTTGATTTACCTACTGCAGAGTCATGAGGCCAATACACTGAACGACGTTTTGTCCATTCCACTTGTTTCCACAGAGACCCATGTAGGCCTGTTCAGATCAGTCAAAATGGACTCTGTGTGCATGAATCATCTTCACATTCTGCTGTTGTCTTCCTAAACTCACAGTAGTCTCAGGTCTCTTTCAACTGAGTCTACTTAATCTAACAACTGAAAACATCTTACCTAAGCATAAAGACTCATCCTGAGGCATATATGAATCTGCTAATTCTAAAAGAGGATGTTAAATGACAGCCAGAGTTTGGCCTGTGTTATCTCCAATCGGTGTACTGAATTGTCAGTATGGAAATTTGCAGAGTACCCAGGACCTCTGCAATGCTGCACTAGATTTGGGAATGTTATCCTAGTGGTGAAGAAATTAACCACGTTAGTTACATGCTAGCTGCTACCCCAGTCCTTGCATCACAGCAATTTTAGGGGGTAGCTAGAACTATCATCTTCCACACATTATACATGGATTAGAAAATTTTCAGTACAGTTCGCATGTGCCCCAGGTAACACAGTAGATCAGAAGCATAGTAGGTTTCTGAACCTTAGGTCCATCTGACTCCAGCGCTTATATCTTTCTACACTGTAGGGAGAGGACATGAAGATAGAGCAAAGGACGTTGAAAGACTCATGAAGGGAATGTAATCAGAGAATAAGAGAGTATTTGAGCTTTTCTTTTAAAGAGGAAGGGAAATAGAGATAGTAGGAATGGAGGATACAATCACTTAAAGAGGAATCAACAAATGGGAAATGGGTATAGAAAAAGATTTCCATATATGGGGAAGAGCATCTATGGAAGGGAATAATGAGAAAAGACTGATAAAGTAGGAGACAGGTGAGGATTCCACAAGGCCTTGAAACACGGAAGTTTGATTTAAAAGGGTAAATTCAATGAAAAAAATCTGATTAAAATAAGTGATTACAATGTTTCAGTGTATGTAAGGTGGATTTTGGGTAAAACTATAGAGAGACATTGACTAAAGAATCTAAACTGACTTTACTTCTTGGAGCTCTAAAACTGTATACCATCCGATAGCCTAGCTCTTTCAAAAAGGAAGCAAGCTTTTGCTCTGGGCTTGGGATATGAAATGCCATATACTCTTCTTTTTTTCCTACATTATGTGCTTTCCTTATCAAATCAAAAATGACCACTCATGGAAGGCATCTTCAGAAAATCAGCCAGTATAAAATCATGCAGAATCCTAAAAAAGAAACTAAATTCTGGGGACAGAGTGAACTTGGACAGTGAATCTGTTCTTCTGGTAGCATCTGTTTTAAAGGTGGGGAAAGTTCTAGCTTTATCCACACATGAGTTACTCAAGCTGTGATGGTGTCTTTCATTATGATTGCCCAAGAAAAAACATAGGCATAACTGATTAAGAACTTGTCAAACTGGAAAACACTTCATGAAATCAAAATTTAAGGAAGCTACTGTAGAAGGTAAAAGCTCCTTACATTAGAAATACTTTCTGTTTTCACCAAACACCTCCCACCTGAGGACTCCATGCAAAAGACTAATACTAATGTGACTACTATAATAATAAGAAATTTCAAAATACACATTAACACATACATAATGTTTACCAAAGAAAACATCCTGTCTCTGATGACTTCCTCACGATGCTCCTAATGAAGGCAGTTTCCAAAAGAAAAATCACATGAAAAATTTGAGAATAGATCTAGAAGTTTACAATAGTAAGCAAATGTTTACTTTATGAGGAATATAAAAAGGCTCAGTGAGGCGACCAATCATTGTTAACCATCATTGTCTCCTGTTTCTTGATGCCTTTTACTTTATAAGTCATGGAGGAAGGATTTTGCCATTTGTGTCTCCTTTCACCAGATCCTAGGTATCCTTTTGTTAATATTTGTGATGTCTAGCCCACCATCCAAGGTTGTAACGACACAGTAACCAGCTCTAGCTACATGCCTCTTTTGATAAATCTAACTTTAGGAGTAGGTGCAACGGACAAATGTAGTTTGGAATTCTGAAAATTCAGTAGATCGACTCAAGAACTAGATTAATTTGGAAATTATACAGCTACATCACAGATATCCCATTCTATTGCTAAAATGGTAATGGAGAAAGAACTGAAAACTAGAACAAAGAATTTAATCCATCTACCTTGGCACTTGCTAACAGCTCTGAACAAAACTATATTAAGGCAGTTATTATGGCACTCTTAGAACCAAGGTCATATTTGGTCCTTTCTTGTCGCAAGTGGTCTTTCCTTGCCCCCCATTACTGTTCAACTATACGATAAATAGCAATAGTCCCTGACCACTACTACACTGGGCTAGAGTAAAACACACCAGTAAATATATATATAGGCATCAAGACACAGGGGAAAGAATGATGATACGTTAGGTACTCGAATAGCATGATAAGTGTTGCCCTCTTGAAGGTGCACACCTGCAATTGATGTTTCTAGCAAGGTTTAGTAGGGTCTTTTCCATTTCCATGTTATAGGCACAGACTAGGAAGATGGTGACCACGTGTGCATAGAGTTCTTAGACATTTCTGAAGCTTTCCCTACCTAAAGTTGACTAATCTTTGTGGAGAATCAGACTCTGCAACCTTGGCCTGAATAGTATCATGTCAAACTCTCTGGAGAATTGGTCTACACTAGAAATGAATACATCCTCAGGACCATCATGAGTTTGCCATTAGACTCTCTACTTTTGTACAGTTAAGGAAAGGAAGAATGAAGCAATGATGAGAGTAGCTTTTGTAGTAGTTTGCAAAAAAGCACACAAAAGAGTAAGTGCCATATGATAGAAGGGAGCTTTGTCTTCCTTTCCACTGAAGCGTACGCTCTGCTTTGATGCTTTCGTTTTTGTTGGAGAAAATCCACAACCTGTTTTTGCACATGCAAGTCAATGGAGAGTATGAGGTGAACTCCGTGTGGGTCACAGTTTGGGTATCTATGAAGAAATTAGGGACTGAACTGAAGTTTTGAACTAAGTGTTTTCTCTGTGATATTTCCAATATATATCTTTTATCATATATACATATATTTGTGTGTGTGTGAGTCTCTACATCTCTGTGAGTGTGTCTGTTTGCATGTATTTATTTATTTTTCTATCCACATAAGGATTTTCTTGAAAATATCGAAGGAAGTTTACTTTCATCGGAACTCTATGAAAAATGGCTTGATGTTCTTGACGAAGTGACTGAGGAGGAGAAAATAAATGCAGCCCAGAGGTAATGATGCAATAATTACTCTACTCTGGTCATGGCTCAGAAATACAGCCAATATACTATTAGGAAAATATTGGCTTCCTTCTTGCCACTTTGACCACTAAAATAACATTCAATGCCAAATAGTTTCAATTCTTCACACCCACGGAGGCCAGTTTCAGAATACAGGCATGCCTTATGGCTATTATTGCTCTTCGTCTGACCTTATTAACGTGGACTCCTTAGCCATTGTACACCTTCTGAATATATGAAAATGGTAGACAAAAGTCAGTGGCCTAAGAGAGATGCCAGAGCATCAACAGCCCATGGTATAACCTTCAGTTTGTCAACATTCAACCGGAGTGGGTTAGCTCAGAAATTGAATTCGGTAAAACATATTTGTATACATTCATGCCTGGAACTCTGCTACAGCAGGTTGTATACTAGATCTAGTAAGATGTTCTCTGCTCTCTGTCTCTATACTTCCAGCAGCTAAGTGCAATGACTTGCCTTATTCAAAAGTACATCTTTCTGACTTTAGGCTTCTAGCTCAGCTGTCAAATGTGAATGTTGTTGTCTTGCGGTACCTTTTTGGAGTGTTATACAGCATTGAGCAAGAATCCTCACCCAACCAGATAACACCTTATGATTTATCAGTGTGTATAGCCCCAAGCATTCTTTGTCCACCTAATTCTGGCAGCTTGGAATTGGAAGAGAACTTCGTAAAAAAGGTAGGGAGAGCTCTCATATGTGTCCCCTGGGGTTTAGAATCCATGCTTTGAATCTGAAATGTGTAGTAGTAAATTGGATGGATCAGTTCTGAAAAGTGCACATCTTCATAGGCTTCCTTGGAATGGCAGAGTTTGCTATCCTTCTCTGGTGGAATATGGGAAGGGGTGTTGTTAAAGTGGGAAACACAGAGCAGTTGAGTCACTTCTTTCCCATCCAGGAGATTCAATACTAGACTGACTAAACAAAAGAGAGAGAAGAGTGATGTAATATGGTAGAAAAGACCTGGGCTCTAGAGTTTGACAAGCCAAGGTTCAAATCTCAGCCTGATCCTTGAGGGGGGGAGCTTGTAAACTTGGGCGAAGGCATGGTTTCCTCATGACACAATGGTAACAAGACCTAGCTCCTGTTGTCGTTACTGGCACATCCTAGGTGTCTCGGGCACTATGAGCACCCATGGCTCCAAACACATTGGCTTTGCTCTGCAAGTTGTGGCTCATTTAGAAAAATACTTGGCTACTCTTTTGCCTCTGCTACATCAGACAGAAACTAGTGAGATATTCCAGAACATCCTAATGAAGCCACACATGCCTAATAAGATGGCAGCTTTTCCCCAAGCTCATGCCGAGAGCCAGCATTAGGCAAAGCAAGACCTGAGAAGGGACTGCAGTTAGACAGACAGACATGTTTTCTCCCCAGCCCTGTGAGTTTTTACTCAAAAAAAAAAAAAAAGAAAAGAAAAGAGAAAGAAAAAGAAAACATCAAAAAAAATCCACAGGAATATCCACATTCCAAAAAATATTCTTCCCTATTTAAGAAATGGATTTCATAGGATTTTGTCTATGCTTTATACATTTTAATCAGATATTATCCTAAGTTACAACCCAATATTTTCTGGAAGCAAAAGTTTACAAAATAAGTAAACTTTAAGAAGGTAGGTTACTTTGAAAGCTATCCTAGTTTTAAAGATGTAACCACTGGTATCACAATATTAGTTATTAAATGCCACAAATTAGGACTTTAGCCCACTGACTAGTAGTATTTTAAAATCTGTACTCAAAGTACAACAGAAAGTATCATTCTTTCTTATTTTATTAGAGAACTTGGGTTTCTATATATTTTTATCAACTCTGAAGTTTTCATAGAAGTCTTTCACATTTTTGGTTAGATCCAAGGTCTATAAACAAAATGTGACTTCTAACTCTTCCATATGAAAAAGAGCACCCCATTGTGTTCTTTTTGCATTACAGGCTTCTCTTATACAGTTTTTGTATGAAAATTGCCTCGGGATATTTGGAGAAGACATCACTTCTCTCTTGGGAGAGAATTCAAAGAGTTGTCATAACAATGAGAAGGCTGCAGGTACTGTGAATAGTTTAATAGGCTTTAGGGAGACACAGACAGCAAGGTTGCCAGGGGTCATGGCAGATACTTAGCCCTGTTCTGGAGCCCAGAGCATCCCCAGGGCAATGATTCCCAGCTGCTCCTTCTCTGAAGGCTGGCTAACAGGTCAAGGGAAGTTTTACACTGTTGGAGACCCAAGAAAGCATAGAAACTTCAAGACGTTTCTGGCAGTATTAGGAGATAGCATGGTATGATACAGTGTTTGGGATTTTTTTAAACACATTTTTAAATGGATCCCACATCTATATATATGATATATGTAGTTAAACATATAATGCATAATTATTTATTTCTACTTATAATATATAAATGTGCTCTGGTTGAAACCAGAGCACGGGACTTTTATTCCTGCTCCATCCTCTTTTTGATCAGTGGCTCTTGAGGCACCACAGGATTCCAGTGCTCTTTAAAATGAGTCGAAAAAAACCAGCATCATTGAGAGAAAGGACTTGACTTGATGTCAAACTACCTCTCTAGAGTACAAACTCCAGTGCCCCATTTATCAGCTATATGACCTTTTGCCAATTACTCTAGCTCGGTATCACTTTATTCATGCCTAAAATGTGGATAAAAATAATGTCTAAATCTTAGAAATGTTGTCAAGATTCAATAAGATAAAGGATGTAAAACACATTTCTAAATGGCAATGAATAGAACTAGGATACGTTCCCCTGGACTAGTGCGAGTATTATTGGAGCCTAGCTAATCACAGCTCATTGGCAACACCCCATTTTTTGTAAAACGGAGTTTAGATTCAGAACCTGGAGACACACATCATCAATCCCTCCATACTTTTGACATGTCTTAGTTTTACGACATATACCTCATTGTGTTGAGGGAAGCTTTTGGATAATCCGTGTCATCAGGAATTAAGATGAGTCAGTGCTGGTGTAAGACAAGTGTTTGTTTTTTGTGTCATCACTGACAGAAAAACAAACTGTTGAATCCAAGCCTGTGAGAGTGATAGTGATTTCCAAAAGAGCACAACTGCAGAATGCTACCAAGTCCCCATCTGGCATGGGTCCATCCACCTACATGTCTATAGTTTAGTAAGTCACTGAAGACTGGAATCTCCATAATGACCCTTGACACTTCCTCTTTATCTCTTTTTCCAATGAATGAGAAATGAACCCCTTCCAAGACCCAGCTATTTCCATTTAAAGTTTTTTCCTTGGTCCCATATATTCATATTGAGGAAATCTTCCCACAAATTATCTCCTCTTTCTTCAATGCCTATCATATCCTATGACATGGTTTTTGAATTGTATTGTACTGTGTTGTGTTGTATACTTTTATATGGATAATAAAAATCATTCCATAACCTAGTAGGTTAGACAACCATTTCTTTGGTTATGATTCACATAACACATCAGTGGAGGTTCATCTGAGCAGTTCTGGTCTCAGCTGAGGGAACTTGTGCACTTGCAGTTAGCCTGCAGCTCATCTGGAGCTAACCTAGGTGTTTGTGTATTGGCGCTGGCTCTCAATTGGTCCCCATGTCTTCAATAAGGTAGCTTCTCCTCCTTTCATATGGTGGAGGAAGAGTTCCCAGAAGCAAGAGGGACTTTTCAAGAGTTAATGTGGGAGAGGAATGTGCAAAAGACCACGCCAAAGGTGGTGGTTTACAAGATGAGGAGGCATTATTTCTTGAGATCACACATCATAAAACTCACAGCAGCACCACTACCGCACATATCCTTTTCTTCACTGGCTTCTCATTCTCAGTTCTGTACACCAGCATTTCCTAAGGGGTATTCCAAGTAGGGTAGGAAGAATCTTTGAAATACTAACTCATTTTTTTACCTCAGGTATTCCTTCCCTCATCCTTCTTCCTGTCTTAAGCTGCCTTAAGAGGCAACTAAATCACCTCCTCGGGCATAGAAGCAAGAGTAGAATATGAGGAAAAGGGATCTCCATGTTGCTTATGAGTTTATCAGAGTTAGCTTTCTAGGAAACAAAAATGATTCGTGGCATAGAGTAGAAGATTTAGGTGGCAATCTCATGGGAAAAGCCAAAACCACAGGGTAGGAGTATAGGATATCTGCACCTTTCCATGGATAGAAACCTAAAGGAAGCAATAATTCCTGACAGAATAGCAAGCTGACATGTCCAGGAAAGATGGGGCACTCTATGTCCATGCAGTTTCTTATACCTCAACATGGAACAGATCAGTTAGTAAAAGTATCTCCATCAGTCCCAGAATAGTTGGGAGAAATAGAAAGCCACTGGGTGTGAAAGACATGCCTCAGCAACAGGAGTACACACCAACTTCCCAGGATCAGAGAGCAATTTGGACACTTCAGCAGCTACTGTATACACCAATGACACAGAGCAACCAGATAAGTGGCACTTCACCAATTTACAGCCTCCCCAGCACCAGAAGACTCCAGAACATAGACACACTCATGGGGGCAATTAAGAAAACCTAAATCACTACCAGTCTCAGAACAGAGAATCAAACAAGGCATCAAGTGAACTATTTAAAACTACAGAACAGTACATTTCTGACTCATGCCAGTGTATAGACAGAGATTGCTATCAGTGCATATAGAATATATGATCCATGCATTGTTTTCTCTTTCCCAGGAAGGGTTCCCTTGTTAAATAGGTCTAGGAAATTCTTACTTTCCTTTTGGAAGTCAAATGCCCCAGTTTTCTTCCACATATATTTGACATTATTCCACCCTTTTGAAGTGACCCCTTTAATTAATCATCCTGGGAACATTTATTGCCTTGTGCAGAGTAGTGACCAGGTGTTTAAGGTTATTTGGTGAAATGTTGCTCATCTGTTTATCCTTCGACACCTTGGCTCATCTGTTGACTCTTAAAGAATTCAGTTATTAAAGCAATGTTAAGGTATCTTCAAAGGGAAACATTCTTTTGAGCAGTAGAAACTTTGAACTCCGCTTCTCACTGCTGATCAACTTTTCTTTGGAAAGTTCTTGCTTCAGTAGGGAATGTTGAGTAATTAAAAATCATCTCTGGAAACTGGTGGTCAATAAATGCATTCATAACCTCAGGATACCTTGTTTTCCTTATTCTATGTTCCCTTTCAAGCCTTGTGCTTGTGTGTAGGTTTATATATACATGTATGTTTGAGTGTGTGTGTGAGGAAGTGTGTTTCCACACTTCATTGTGGTTTAGGCTCTTTTCAGTAAATGTTCAACCTATTTAACCGAAAACATCATCTCTGGGTGGGTTGGTGTGGTATCACAAGGGAACACAGCCACCACATAGCCAGCATGTAATGACTATTTCCCTTGGACCCTGACTGCAGAAAGTCATCCTTGAAGATGGCCCAGAGCAGAGCAACAGAGAAGTAGGGTCAGGCAGATTGTGTCCTGAGAGGCAGATCCTTTGGATGTTAGAACTTGAGCACTCAGAAAGTCAAAGAGGAAATCAGGCTGAGGGGAGACTGGCTGTGAAAGCAGAGGATTACCACACTCAGTTTGATTTGCATACCAAATCCTTCTAGCCTTTAAAATCAGATCTGACACCTGAACCCACTGATCACTCCAATAGAAAACAAACATCTACAGGTTCAGTGTCTCCTGTTGCATTGCAAAGACAGTAACTGATGGCACAGGAAATACTGACCTTCAATCTGATCGAGTCTCAGATCAGTCTGAAGGATATGAGGAAGAACTCTTCAACACCATAACGATGCTGTTAGCCAACATCAGAACGTGGAGAGTTGTACACAACAAATGACTCCGTTTCCCTCCTCTAGCCACTACAATGAACATGCTGTATAATGGCAATGGTGAAAATAAGGCTAAGTGAATGAAAATACACTAACCTCCCTTCTTCCTTAGATTCAGGCCAGAAGACCACTAAAAGAAGTCTTTTCAGAAGGTTAGCCTTTTGGTGCTGCGGTGGTATTTGCTGGAACAAGTGCACAGCTGAGCCTTCTGCAGAACCCAGAGAGCGCTTTGGAGTTCCCTCTCGCGGATATCTGTAGTAATGACAACTTGCCCTTCCCAATTCTGGTAGGTCTCAGGCTGGTCTTTTATTGCCTTCCTGAGGAGGGGGACCTCAGGGAGGCCAAGTGTTCTCATGCAAACCTACCCCAAATGGGGAAATCAATAGACAGCCCCTGGCTGTGGCTGAGAAGCTTTGGTAGTGTCATTTGATTTAGCTACTGCAGAGTCATGAGGCCAATACAGCAGGACAACTTTTTGTCCATTCCACTTTTTCCCAGAGACCCATGTAGGCCTGTTTAGATCAGTCAAAATGGACTCTGTGTGCATGAATCATCTTCACATTTTCCCATTGTCTTCTGAACTCACAGTAGTCTCCGGTCTCTTTCAACTGAGTCTACCTAATCTAACAACTGAAAACATCTTACCTAAGCCTAAAGACTCATCCTGTGCCAAGTATGAATCCATGAATCCTAACAGAATATGTTAAATGACAGTCACAGAGGCATCTTCAAAAAATCAGCCAGTATAAAATCATGCAGAATCCTAAAACAGAAACTAAATTCTGGGGACAGAGTTAACTTGGATAGTGAATCTGTTCTTGTGGTAGCATCTGTTTTAAAGGTGGAGACTTCTAGCTTTTTCTGCACATGAGTATGTGAAGCTGTGATTGGTGTCTTTCATTATGATTGCCCACGAACTGACATAGGCATAACTGATTAAGAACTTGACACACTGGAAAACAGTTCATGAAATCAAAATTTAAGGAAGCTGCTGTAGGAGTTAAAAGCCCCTTACATTAGAAATACTTTCTGTTTTCACCACACACTGCCCACCTGAAGACACCTTGCCAAATATAATACTACTATGACTACTAGTAATAATAATAATAATTAATAACAATATAATATCAGTCCATTCATCCCTAAAATGTGGATGAAAATAATGTCTAAATCTTAGAAATGTGGGATCCCTGGGTGGCGCAGCGGTTTGGGGCCTGCCTTTGGCCCAGGGCACGATCCTGGAGACCCGGGATCAAATCCCACATTGGGCTCCCGGTGCATGGAGCCTGCTTCTCCCTCTGCCTGTGTCTCTGCGCCTCTCTCTCTCTGTGACTATCATAAATAAATAAAAATTAAAAAAAATAAATCTTAGAAATGTTCTACAGATTAAATAAAATAATATATGTAAAATACATTTCTGAAAAAGCAGTTAATGGAACTAGGAGAAGTTTCCCTGAGACTAGTGTGAGTATTATTGGAGCCTCGCTAATCGCAGCTCACTGGCAACACCCAATTTTGTTAAACGGAGTTTAGATTCAGAACCTGGAGACACATATCCTCAATCCCTCCATACTTTTGACATGTCTTCATTTTTTCTTTAGTGTAATCCATATCATTAGGAATTAAGATGAGTCTAGTGTCATGTCTGACAGTATGCTGTTATAAGACAAATGTTTGTTTTTTATTTCATCAGTGACAGAAAAACCACCTGTTGAATCCAAGCCAGTGAGAGAGAGAGAGTGATTTCCAACAAGGCACAACTGCAGAATGCTACCAAGTCCCCATCTGGCATGGGTCCATCCACCTACATGTCTACAGTTTACTAAGTCATTGAAGACTGGAATCTCCATAATGATACTTGACACTTCCTTTTTCTTTATTCTTCCCATGAGTGAAAAATGAACCCCTTCCACGATCCAGCTATTTCCATTTAAAGGTTTTTCATTGGTCCCATATATTCATATTGAGGAAATCTTCCCACAAATTATTTCCTCTATCTTCAATGCCTACCATATCTATCATATTACATAGTTTTGTATTGTGTTGTGTTGTATGTATTTATATGAATAATAATCATTCCATAACTCAGTAAGTTTGACAACCATTTCCTTTGGTTATGATTCACATAACACTTCAGTGGAGGCTCATCTGAGCAGTTCTGGTCTCAGCTGAGGTCACCAGTGCACTTGCAGTTAGCCTCAAGCTCCTCTGGAGCTTACCTAGGTGTCTATTGTTGCTGTCTCTCAATTGGTCCCCATGTCTTCAATAAGGTAGCTTCTCCTCCTTTCATATGGTGGAGGAAGAGTTCCCAGAAGCAAGAGGGACTTTTCAAGAGTTAATGTGGGAGAGGACTGTGCAAAGGACCACGCCAAAGGTGGTGGTTTACAAGATGAGGAAGCAATATTTCTTGAGACAACACATCATAAAACTCACAGCAGCACCAGTACCACACATATCCTTTCCTTCACTGGCTTTTCATCCTCAGTTCTCCACACCAGCATTTCCTAAGGGGTATTCCAAGCATGGTAGGTAGAATCTTTGAAATACTAACTCATTTTTTTACCTCAGGTGTTCCTTCCCTCATCCTTCTTCCTGTCTTAATCTGCTTACAAGGCAACTAAATCACCTCCTCAGGGCATAGAAGCAAGAGGAGAATATGAGGAAAATGGAGTTCTTTGTTGCTTATGAGTTTTACAGATTTAGCTTTCTAAGAAACAAAAATGATTTGTGACATAGAGTAGAAGATTTACGTGGCAATCTCATGGGAAAAGCCCAAAACCACTAGGCAGGTACATGGGATATCTGCACCATTCCTGGATGGAAACCAAAAGGAAGCAGAAATTCCTCACAGAATAGTGAGCTGACATGTCTAAGAGAGATGGGGCCCTCTACATCCACGCAGAGTTTCTTATACCTCAACATGGAACAGATCAGTTAGTAAAAGTATCTCCATCAGTCCCAGAATAGTATGGAAGAAATAGAAAGCCACTGGGTCTGAAAGACATGCCTCAGCAACAGGAGTACAGACCAATTTCCCAGGACCAGAGAATCAAACTAGACATCAAGTGAGCTATTTAGTACTACAGAACTGTACATTTCTTACACATGCCTGTGTATAGACTGAGAGTGGTATCAGTGCATATAGAATATATGATCCATGCATTGTTTTCCCTTTCCCAGAAAGGGTTCCCTTGTCAAATAGGTTTGGGAAGTTCATGCTTTCCTCTTGGAAGTCAAATGTGCCAGTTTATTCCACATTTAGTTGACATTATTTGACCCTTTCGAAGTGACCCCATTAATTAATGTTCCTTGGAATATTAATAAACATTTCTCTAAATTTATTTCTTAGGTCATAGTTTAACATTCCACTCCCTGCTTAGAAGCCATCAATGGATTTCAATAAATCTTTGGTGTTTTCCTTTTTTTGTCCAAAAAAAAAAATCTCATCTTTAAAATCCTCCCCAATGCAGCCTGCTCTAGTAATTAGTATTGTCTTCACTCTTTCCCAGTGCAGATCCTTTAGTTTAGCTGGGTCAGACATATCCTTGGTTCCTGAACACAGCACACTCACTTTTCTACTATAATTCTCACCTCTTCTTGGACTCTGCATTGCCACACACTATGTAGGCTAGCCATTTGGGTTCTCCAATCCCAGTAATTTCACAAAGCCTTTCTGATCTCAATTTAATTTTTTCTTTATAAAATATGAGCACCTAACCCTACTAGACAGTGGCTCACATGCTGCTTTGACCATCAGGAATTATGCTGATGTGTTCATACGTTATACAGAAAATCCAAATTCCTGAGGTAAACAACTGTATCTTGTGTTAGTTTTATAGTACTTTTAAAGCCTGGCTAAATGTCTACTCAAAAAAATGTACGAATTAATATGTTCAATTTTCTAAGAGTATAGAGATTTTATAGAGACTGGTAGAAACTGCAAGTTTTAAAACATGAGGTTGAACACAGCACATGAAATTTTAGGGGGCGACAATAAGACATAGGTTTGAGTAATTGTTTTAGATATGACTTCACAGGCTGAGTCACATGTTCTTGGATAGACTATTTTTATTCATTATACAAACAACGTGATATTGGTGTGATATATTTGGGAATAATTGCATGTTTGTATGAAATTTAAATATCAACAATCCAGAATAAAAGGGGCAAAACACATAGCTGGGTAAGGCATCTGTGAGTTTTTAAACCAAGGAAGATATTGGAAAAAAAGGAAAGAAAGAAATTGACAAGAAGAGGAGATAGAAATACAAGGAGGTATAGAAAAGCTGAAACAACTAATTTGTCAATTGTGACTCATAGAAGAGATTTCTGACATAGGGAAATAGTTAATAAATGTTAGTTTTGCCCTCAGGATACTCCAGCATAATATCTCTGAGAACAGCAATTCATTTCTTAATTTTGAAGAAAAGATCCTGAGAACTCTGATAAACTGTAAAAGGATCTAACTGCATAATCTAGAATGAGTGACAGGCAATTAGGTGTTCCCCATTGGCCTTTACCATACCTGGGAGTAAGATGTGTGTAATCATTAGTTAATATGCACTTAGTGATACAGTTAAGGTTAAACATGTCTAAAAGTAAAATAAAGGTACTTAGAATGACTATCTTACTTTATTCCAGAAAGAAAGTTACTCACAGGCTACCAGTATAAGAAAACTATTTCTCAAAATTGGTGGATCAATTACCATGATGAATCTCTCTCTCTCTCTCTCTCTCCCTCTCTCTCTCTAATAACACTCAGTTTTTATTCATACGAGGAACATGTAAGAATTTGGTGAATGGAATATATACCAGTACAAGAAACCAGCTTTTTTTCAGAGAGCACTGAACAATGCCTTTTATATTTTTCTGTAATTCTTTCTATGCTAGTCGAATGGGCCAATAAATACTCTGAAGATTTATAGTGGATGGTGACTATTTTCCAGTTTTGTTTTGTTTTACTTCCCCATAGCATAACTGGTGCTACGAGCAAATTGGTTTCTTCATAGTCTTGGGCCTCAATGTCAGTATTAATTTAGTTGGCTTACTCTTTTAAAGAATGAAGTCATTCCTTTGTCAAATAAAAGAAACAAGTAGAAAAACCAAACTGCCAAAGGAAAATTGTAATTTCTTAAAGTGGATAAAGAGAAACTGCTTTATAAGAATGGGAGGTTTTCCAAAATGTAAAAGTATAAAACTAGTTGGGAAATAAATAAACAAAACAAAGCAACACCATCCTCAGGATAATAATTATCTCTGTGCAAGGAAAGACTAGGATTAGGAGAAAGGGGAAAGAAAGAAACTCCAAGCACACATACATCAATTTAAATTCTTGGAAGATTTAAAAATGCTTACACTTCACCATGTGCTTCATACTTCTGAAGAACATGTTGTAGGCAACTTGATCATATAAATATCTACCACATACCCATGCATACACAAACGCACACATTGAATTGTATATGTAAACATACAGAACACTGTTAAATGAGTAAGTAAACAAACGACAGAAATTTTAAGATTTTGTATTTATTCATAAGATACCGATAGACAGAGGCAGAGACACAGAGGGAGGAACAGGCTCCTCACAGGGAGCCAGATGCGGGACTCGATCCCCAGACCAGGATCACACCCTGAGCCAAAGGCAGGCAGATGCTCAATCGCTGAGTCACCCAGAGGTCCCTAAAGTACAGAAATTCTTAGCATTCAGCAATTTTATCTGTGATTCCTCTGTATTGATGATCTGGTTCACTCAGTCCAAGTGGCTGAACAGTAGTACTCCATTATATGATGATACATTTATGTGTGTACACATCTAGTCAAACTTTCTAGAGGCTTACCTAGTTTATTAGCTTTCAAAGAAATTGATTTTTTAAATCATCTCCATAAATGTTTTTCCCAGGCTTATTAATTTGTGTTTTGTTTTTATAATTCTGTTGCTTCAACTTTCTTACTCCTTTGATTTCTTCATCTAGCTTCTTGGATTAAATGCTAGCTAATTGTAGTAAATATATTTAAGACTATTCATAACTTCTAAGTATTGCTTTAGCTATACCTCTCAAATTTATTTTTAATATTTTAGTTTGTTGATAAAACCATTACAGTTTATGATTTTCCTTGTGAAGTCTTTTTTAACCTAGTCATTATTTAAGCTTTTGGTTTTTTTTTTTTTTCAGATTTTCTAACCTGTAGGATTTTAATTACTAGCTGTAATAGTTAATTTCTAATTAAACTGCACTGTAATCAGATAATATGGTTTGAATAACTATGACTCTTTGTGACTGAGAGTGTACAGTTAATTTTATAAATATTTAAAATGTTGCATGCACGCTTTAGAAGAATGTGTATTCTCTATTGTATTCTCTTTTGAGTGCAGGGATATGGAAACTCACAATTATGTCATACGTGTTACTCAAATTCTCTATATATTCTCCAAATGTGCAGTTTCTGAGAGAGGTGTTAAATTTTGCCATTATGCTTCTGTGAGCTTTTTTTAAAATTTTTATTTATTTGTAATAATCACAGAGAGAGAGAGAGAGAGAGAGAGGCAGAGACATAGGCAGAGGGAGAAGCAGGCTCCATGCACCGGGAGCCCAATGTGGGACTCGATCCCGGGTCTCCAGGATCGCACCCTGGGCCAAAGGCAGGCGCCAAACCACTGTGCCCCCCAGGGATCCCTCTGTGAGCTTTTCACTTTTATTTTGTAATTCTGAGTTTTCGTAGTTGCTGGCTTTTGGTGTTTTATGGTTTATGTCTATATTATTAGGCACATACAAATTTATAATTTCTATAGCCTTTTCATGAATTATAAATTATAACTTATTTGCTTTATTCGCATTAATGCTTCAACTTCATACTCGCCTTTGACAGATATTGTTGCACTAGCTTTTTTTTTTTTTGGTTCATATATGCTTAGTCTATTTCTTTTTTTTCTTTTTATATTTTCTGTTTTAGGTTGTGTGTGTAGATGTGTCCCCTGTAAGCAGCATATAACTGATTTTTTATATCCACACTGATAATTTCTGATATTTATTAAAGCGATTTAATCTATTACATTTATTGTCATTATAGTGTATTTCGAGTTATACTGACAAACCATATTTTGTATTTTTATTTCATCAAAGATTTCTCCTGGTTCCTTTTTTCTTCTTTCCTAAGTTTTGTTAGATTCATAAATCATATTTTTGTATCCTCTGTGTCAATTTTTATTTATATTAGAATTTCTTAGCTATTATGTCTTTGACCACTTTTTCCAATATTCCTCTATTATCTCTTACTAGAATCCATTAAAATTTTATGAAACAATGATTCTCAAAGAACACTCGATACGAACAACCTTTTCACTTTTCCTCTTTGTACTGCATCCTGGGTAAAATTCTCAGTTCTTTTTTCCAGTTTAATTCCTTAACCTTGGTCATTCTAGAGTCTATTCTTTTACTTTCATATTTTTTCTTTTTTCCACACCTATATGTTTTCTGGGATTACTAATCAGATCTTTTTCCTATTCATACAATTTTATATTTTTTCAATAAAGATCATTTCAGGGGCACATGAGTAGCTCAGTCGGTTGAGTATACAATTCTTGATTTCAGCTCAGGTCATGAGATGGAGCCCCCACATGGGGCTCCTCACTGGGCGGGGAGTCTGCTTGAGATACCTTCTCTCCTTCTCTCCTTCCCTGCTCTCTCTCGCTCATGTGCTCTCCTTTCATTAAATAAAAATCTTTAAAAAGGTCATTTCATTCATTTTCCCCTCTGATTTTGGTACCAAGAAGTAGGTCTTACTGTGAAAAATACCTAAAAATGCCAAAGCAGCTTTAGAACCGGGTAAGGGGGAAGGATGTAGAAGTTTGGAGGGCCACACTGGGAAAAGCCCACATTGCTGTGAAGGAACTATTGGTAGAAATAATAGATGTTGAAGGCGATTCTGGTAAGAGTTCAGAAATAAAAGCAAGAGCTTCAGAGATAGACTCTATCTTCTTAGAGAATACATAACTAATCAGAAACAGATTGTTCGAAATATGGATGTTGAAGATTTTTCTGTGAGATCTCAGATGGAAATAAGGAACGTGTTATTGGAAACCATAAAAAAGGAGAACCTTGTCATGAAATGGCAAAAACTTGTCTTAATGAGTGTTCCAGTATTTTGTGGAAGTTTGAACTTGGAACAATAAAATCAGATATTTATCTGAGTAGATTGCTCAGGAAAGTTTTAAAGGAGCTTGTTTCCTCCTGACTCCTTATACTAAAATGCAAGAAGATAGAAATGAGTTGAAGAAGGTATTAAGCACAGAGAAGTCAGGACTCAAAGATGTGGAAAATTCTCAAGTTTCCTAATTTCTCAGTTTGTCATTTCTGCTCTAGCACTTGTGCTCATGCTCTTGCTACCCCTAGACAGTTCCCTTCTTGTCCTCTTCCCATCCATGTCCGACCTATAGAGTCAGCTTCCCAACAAAGTCTGTCTTGATTTGATCAGCCATGTTGGCATTTTCTCTTGTGAATTTCTGTAGCCTTATAATCATTTTCCTGTGATTTTTGTGACATGTAGTCTTTAAGGCACGTTTCATTTTTTAATTTTACATTTTCTGAAATTGAAATTTCAATTTTACTCTTTTGTCTGTGTATATATCTATATCTTTTTCAGCAATTCTCTGTTTACCCATCAAATGCTTTTTATGGATAACACATATGTAATCCACGGGTTCTAGAATATGAGGAAATAGAAAATGTGACTTCTGAATGGTTCTCAGGTGGTTCTCCATGGCACGTACCAGAGCAGGGCTAGAGCAGTGGGAAATTTAAGCAAATCAGTGGAGCCTTGCTCTGGTCACTCCACAGCCTTGAACAAGCAGCTCAACGCTTTTTTTATACTTTTTGCTTTATTATTTTATTTTTGGGTCTGAGCAAAAAGTTTTGTGAACCCAAAAATATTGGTATAAATGTGTAGTATGTTTTAGCTTTGTCTCTCTTAGGAGAACACAGGCTTCTGCACCCAAAGAGACTGGCACAGTTATGTCTAGATAATTGGGTCAGCTTATTCTTGATTGGTTTGTGTGCAAACATGCAGACTACATCCATAGTCATCACTCCTCTTAATCTTTCAAACATCTCTGAGCCAATCTCCTAAATGTTAGTTCCCTTCTAACATTTTCCTTAAAAAAAATGGTGCCTCAGGCCACCCAGAATGAACACAAATTTTATAGCATTAATAGTTCTTTGCAGACAGCAAATTTTAGATTTCTTTCCAAAGCACATGAATGGATTTTAAGAAAATCTGTAAATGGCTATAATTTAAGAAGAAAGTATTATCCTTAAGAGAACATTATAAATTGGAGGGCAAAACAACCACAACTTTTATCTAGAAACTTGTTATCTTCTACCTCTGCCCCTTCTCCTGCATGCTCTCAATCAATCAATCAATAAAATCTTTATTTCAAACAGGAAATGGGCTCACACAATTGTGGAGTCTGGCAAGTCTCAAATCTTTGTGTATTGTGAAAGAGAGTGGTCTAGTTTCATTCTTCTGCATGTGGATGTCCAATTTTCCCAGCACCATTTATTGAAGAGACTGTCTTTCTTCCAATGGATAGTCTTTCCTAATTTATCGAATATTAGTTGGCCATAAAGTTCAGGGTCCACTTCTGGGTTCTCTATTCTGTTCCATTGAAGTATGTATCCAGGTTTTTTTTTATGTGTCTGCTTTTGTGCCGGTACCACACTGTCTTGATGACCACAGCTTTGTAGTACAACCTGAAATCTGGCATTGTGATGCCCCCAGATATGTTTTTTTTTTTTAATTCCCCTGGCTATTCAGGGTCTTTTCTGATTCCACACAAATCATAAAATAATTTGTTTTAACTCTCTGAAGAAAGTCCATGGTATTTTGATAGGGATTTCTGGGCATTGATTTTGTATCCTGCCACGCTACCCAATTGCTGTATGAGATCTAACAATCTTGGGGTGGAGGCTTTTGGGTTTTCTATGTAGAGTATGATGTCATCAGCAAAGAGGGAGAGTTTGACTTCTTCTTTGTCAATTTGAATGCCTTTAATGCCTTTTTTTTGTCTGATTGCTGAGGCTAGGACTTCCAATACTATGTTGAATAGCAGTGGTGAGAGTGGACATCCCTGTCTGGTTCCGGATCTTAGGGGAAAGGCTCCCAGTGCCTCCCCATGGAGAATGATATTTGCTGTGGGCTTTTCGTAAATGGCTTTTAAGATGTCGAGGAAAGTTCCCTCTATCCCTACACTCTGAAGAATTTTGATCAGGAATGGATGCTGTATTTTGTCAAATGCTTTCTCTGCATCTAATGAGAGGATCCTATGGTTCTTGGTTTTTCTCTTGCTGATATGATGAATCACATTGTTTGTTTTACGAGTGTTGAACCAGCCTTGCGTCCCGGGGATAAATCCTACTTGGTCGTGGTGAATAATTTTCTTAACGTGCTGTTGGATCCTATTAGCTAGCATCTTGTTGAGAATTTTTGCATCCATGTTCATCAGGGATATTGGTCTGTAATTCTCCTTTTTGGTGGGGTCTTTTCTGGTTTTGGAATTAAGGTGATGCTGGCCTCATAGAACGAACTTGGAAGTACTCCATCTCTTTCTATCTTTCCAAACAGCTTTAGTAGAATAGGTATGATTTCTTCTTTAAACATTTGATAGAATTCCCCTGGGAAGCCATCTGGCCCTGGACTCTTGTGTCTTGGGAGGTTTTTTTTCCATGTCTTTGTGTCTTCCTCAATTTCTTTCAGAAGTGTTCTATAGTTTTTAGGGTATAGATCCTTTACCTCTTTGGTTAGGTTTCTTCCTAGGTATCTTATGCTTTTGGGTGCAATTGTAAATGGAATTGACTCCTTAATTTCTCTTTCTTCAGTCTCATTGTTAGTGTATAGAAATGTCATTGATTTCTGGGCATTGATTTTGTATCCTGTCACGCTGCCAAATTGCTGTATGAGTTCTAGCAATCTTGGGGTGGAGGCGTGTGGGAAATATCAGAAAGTGAGACAGAACATAAAGACTCCTAACTCTGGGAAACGAACTAGGGGTGGTGGAAGGGGAGGTGGGCGGGGGTTGATGGTGAATGTGTGATGGGCACTCAGGGGGGCACTTGACGGGATGAGCACTGGCTGTTATTCTGTATGTTGGTAAATTGAACACCAATAAAAAATACATTTATTATAAAAATAAAAAAATTAAAAAAAAACTTCTGATGTAAAATAGAGCAAAAATGCTCTGGGAACACAATATGCTCTCTAATCGCTTGTCTATAAAATAGCCACTGTGTTCTCTGTGACATAATCTTATTCTAAAGTTTCTTGGCCTGTCGAGATTGATAATTTACCTAAGTAAAATAGTTGAGGTATACTTTTTTTTTTCCTGTGAAGAGTACCTGTTTCCTAGGATCAAATCACATGTTTTCTGTGTAACAGAGTTTTCTTTTTATTCTCTTGTCTTTTCTGTTGACTTTTTTCCATGTCAGATTTTTTTTTGTAAGATACTTTAAAGATTACTGTCTTTGCCTGAGCCCCTCAGAGAAAGATAGCATATATGTTAGTGATTTGTGATTGTTGTTTTTTATTTATGGACTTAGTTTTTTGCCTAATATAGTATCTCATTCCTAGGAATCCTATTAAATTGTTTCCTTGCTGTGTGTCTGATTATTAGCTATTATTAAAACCATCAGAGACCATTTTAGTGGCACCTGGATGGCTCAGTTGGTTAAGCATTTGACTCCTGATTTCACCTCAGGTCATAATCTCATGGATTGTGAGATCCAGCCCTGAGTAGGATTCCACACTCAGCAGGGAATCTGCTTCTCTCCTTCTTGCTCTCCCTCTTCCCCTCCATTTTTTCTCTCTCACAAATAAATAAATAAATCTTTTTTAAAAGGAAAGAAAAGAAACATTTACATTTGTTTGAAACTTCACTTTTTAATACGACCTGATGAATGTGCCATAAATATGAAATTAACTTATATTGCACAGTTCACTCTTTTGAATACACCTGTCATTTTTCTGCTTCACATAAATATCCTTGATTAAAAGATGCTTTATTTTTACCAAGGGAATAATTTAAAAAGTATTATTTTGCTTAAGTCATTGTATCAGCCAACTTTTGCCAAGAAGACTGCTCAAACAAATAACCTTAAAGTCTTAGTGGTTTATAGCAACAAAGATTTAGCTCTTGTCCATGCAAGTGTGGGGTACAGGAGGCTGTGCCTCTTTCCAGCATTTGGTTCCACTTGATGTGTAAAGGAACAACACTTACAAGAGACATGCATTTTTCTGGCAGAAGGGAAAGAACAGTCACCCAAACATGACGACTCTTGAAGCATTCTCTTGGACATGATTCACTTTGCTTCCAGGCACATTTCATGTGTCAATACAAGTCACTTGGTCGAGCCTGATATAGTACACACCTCCTACACACACACACACCACTCTGGGCTAGATCACAACTTGGTACAGTCCCCCCTCCTGGGTTGGGAGTAAATAAATAGGAATGCAATGCTCTGTTACAGTTAGGTCTTTCTTATTTTTTACTAATAAACTTATTTTTTATTGGTGTTCAATTTGCCAACATACAGAATAACACCCAGTGTTCATTTTAAAGATTTTTTGTATTGTTAGGGGAGTATTAATGATATATTTTGTGAATTTTACTGTGGAAATAATTTTTTCCTGATATTTTTCAGCTTTATATTTTGAACTCTGTAGAACTGATGTTAATATACAGGTTGAGGTTGAATTAGGATTTTTGTAAGGAAGAATTAAGTGAAAGGATATTACATATGGAATTCTTACTTCCTACTTCATTATATTTTATTTTCTCCACTGTATAACTTGTCTCCTACTTCTATTGATAATTGAGTAGGAGTTCAAACTTTCCTCATCCATACTGCTATAGTTTCAGTTTGTAACTTTAGGAATTTTGAAGATTATTTCCTACTCTATTGATTAGTCATTAGTCAATTTGGCTGGATAATCTGACACTATCTTCTACCGTTTCAATACACTAAATTATGCCTTTGCCAATTTCATAGTCATATGTTTTTTTTTTTTACAGCACCCACATGTGGACAGCAGTCTGCCAACAAGTAAAGAGAAACCAAGTTAAGTCACAGACAGGTGCAGCTGAAATACCAAATCACCCATTGCCTTTTCTAGAGTTATATTTACTTGTGCACAGTGGGGACTATATTTCCTTACAAAACAAGAGATAGTTACATTTGCTGTTTTGAAATAGCAGAACTGAACCTCAAATGCATGAGATCATGAAATCTTAGTGGGGTATGGTACTTGAAAAGGGACAGTGGGCAAGTTGTCAGAGAAAGTGGAGATTTGTGAGTGATGCTGGATGTTGGAAGGAGATAGGAAATTTGAAAAGTAGATACATCTAGATATCCAGGAGTAAATGTTTTGTGATAGTGATAGAATCAGAAAGAATTAGACTGGAAGGCATTGTGAGTTTATTTGGTCTTAGCTATTGCCACAATACAGAAGCAGTTCCATTGGTAAAAGCTTATCAAATGGTGGCTTACATGATCCTGTGTAATTTCAGAGAAGTCCCCTCCCCCAATCTTCCAAGATTGTGTATTCCACTTTTTCACTGTCATACCCCACTTAAGTGTTTTTCTTAATTCCATACCAACTGTCCTTTTCATAGGGTGAGGTCTGAGAGGGGCAGCAATGATCACATCATCCTGTATATGCATTTCTCTTTAACTTCATTAAAGCTCTTGGGAAAGATGTTATTTCACCTGTGATTGAATCTACTTCTGAAAGGGATGAGATTATAAAGTCTACCTACACTATTTTACAGATTAAGTGAAAGAGTTTCAAAGATGATGAGACTCACCCAAGGTGAAATGGCCCACATGGGAAATCCAAAGCCAGAAGAACAATCTTGTCTCCTAATTAAGTGTTCTTACTTTGTATATGACATATAAGTGGCTATTTCATGAGTATATTAATATCAGATGTACATAACAGAATATAAGTTTTTTTCCTGCTCATAAGATTGAGGTAGCATAGTAAATAATAGGTGTCTGGCCAAAGAAAGGAAATTATTTTGTGAGTCATTGAAAATTAAGCAGAAGAAATAAAAGAAATATATGAGGACAAATTCCCTTTAGCCCTTAAATGCATTGGGTTGTTTTAGCCTCCTTTAAGAAATGTTTTATCCAGGAAAATTGAAAGCTATATAGATGAACTCATTCTATTTCACTCCTGAGTTCACTATGCCAGTTCTTCTCATGGTTCTAGTTCTAGACTGGCTCTAGGATTTGGTAAGTGTGAGCTTTACAATTGTTTATCATCGCTTAGTCTCAATTCCCCCATCGGTAAAATGTGCACAGCTTGGAGGTGTTCTTCTGGGAGATGGACCCAGATTTTTTTGGATTTTTTAATCCAGAATTACTCTTTTAGGTAGGTGCTATTGATCCTATTTTGTAGATAAGGTAATAAATGAAGTTAAGATAACCTTTCCTGAGGATACATTGCTAATAAGTTGTATACCAGAATCCCAAGTCAGGTCTGTCTGATTCCAAGGCAGAGTCTCTCCACCCAGTGTACTTGGAAATGCACTTGACATTTTCATCCATCTCTCAGAAGGTGAAAATCTGATAAAGTACGTGATATTTTTAGAAAATTGCCAAGTGCTATATTGATGTGAGGTATTGTTGTTTCTTTTATGTGTTCTTAGCCACTTATTGGAAAATAGCAGTACGATCCAAGGCATAAATAAGTTTTATATTTTCTGCTTTACGGATGAGGAAATTGAGGCCCATGGGATAAGGAAGGATATCTACATAGGCAGAAAGTAGCAGAGTAGTGTCAGTTCCTAGTCTAGTTCTAAAGCCCATCATCCAGTCTCTCTCCTTATTCCTCTCTAGACCTGAGTTTTTATTCTGGCATAGGGGCTGATTCCATCACTATGTACTGATCCTGTGTTGGAACTTCCCAATCAGCTAAGACACTCTAGCGAGGTAAGAGTAGGTTACTAATATGGAAAGAGGTAATGACATTGATGATAATATTTTTTAAAGACTATATGCATACACATAATCATTCAAACTTCATGACAGTTGGATATAACACTATATGGTGGCCCTTCCATACTTTATGAATTCAGAAACGGTCATCGTGGTGCATTAGGATTTTGGCAGAGCACCCGCCTCAAGAGAATACTCTGCAGCAGCTCTACCATAAGGCACTATGTCCAATTTTCCTGTTGAATCATTCCAGCCAGGTTACTTACTACATTTTTCTGGGCTTGTTCATCTTCATTTCCTAAGTTTGTTAAAAAAAAAACCCTAACAATTAGGATATTCAGAGAAGCTCTTGTATGTGTAAATTTGCCTGTAAATCTGAATTCTGTATGAGATGTTACTACCAAAATGATGAATCTAATAAAACTGTAAGCCACCATGATTTTTTTGTGTCATTCAGAGAAACAGATCAACATTCTCCTGTACTTTACTTATTTGAATAGATTATCAGTCCAAAGGAAGAGCTTTGCAAGTAGTTTGTTACTAAAATGATTTATTTTTTGGTTGGGAATTATAAATGACTCTGTGTAGATTTGTTGAAGAATAGTAGTTAATTTTAAAAATGGCTGAATTTGGGTTATCCGGGTGGCTCATTTGGTTAAGCTTCTGCCTTCAACTCAGGTCAAGATCCCAAGGTCCTGGGATCAAACAACACATGAGTTCTCTGCTCAACAGGGAGTCTGCTTCTCCTTCTCCCTCTGCTCACCCCCAGCTCATGCTTGTTCTCTCTTGTTCTTTCCATCTCAAATAAATAAATAAAATCTTTTTTTAAAAATGAGTTGATTAATATTCTTTGGCACATGAGTGAAGGACCACATGAAAATATGTTGAAATATACAGAGAAGATATAGATTCAAAGCAAAAATCTGTAGTTAGTGTTTTATTTTGAACCTTAAGAAGAATTATTATTATTTTTCAACAGGAAATTTTCCTTTCTCTCTTTTTTAAAGATTTTACTTACTTATTCATGAGAGACACACAGAGAGAGGCAGAGACATAGGCAGAGGGAGAAACCGGCTCCATGCAGAGAGCCCAATGCAGGAGTCGATCCCAGGACTCCAGGATCATGCCCTAAGCTAAAGACAGACACTCAACCACTGCTGAGCCACCCAGGCATCCCAAGAATTATCATTAAATAGAGTAACATCTGTGAATGCTTGAGGGAAAACTGTAGTACCCTGGACTCACCCTTAAACCTTTTACTCTCATACTGCATGTACATTCTGTCAGGAAATAGCATCTGCTTTCTCTTCAGATCATACTGATTACTTCTCCCCATCTCCACTATTCCCCTGTCATAATATTCCCAAGTCATCACTATCTGTGACCTGGCTTATTGTAATAGCCTACTACCAAAGTCAAGTAAAGGAAAATATCAGTAAACTTTTATTTATTTATTTATTTATTTATTTATTTATTTATTTATTTATTTATTTAGGAAACTTTTATTAATAAGTGTTTTTCTTCTATAGACACAAGCATTTTAATATGCTTTTTTTTACTATTCATTATTTGTCAAATGTTGAGCAACTGTATGAGTACAGCTACTGCTGTGGGCAACACATGGTAATTCTTGTTTGTTGCCTTGAGGAAATTATCTTTGGGAAAATGATATAAACACATATTAGAATCTCACTGATCATATGAATTAAATGACAAAAAAACACTGAAATGGATTATAAGTAACCAATAAAATTAAGACATTTTATATAGAAAAACTCCTGGAACCTACATGCATTTAGTAGATTAGATATGGAGAAGGATACAAATGAACTGTGCCTCAGATGATGATGATGATGAAGCGTTGTAAGAGAGGCCAGGTGGCATCTTTGCAGTTGTACTAAGGCAGGAACGAGTCCAGTGTTTTTGAGAGGAAGTATACCAATTGGACTGAAAAATAAGATGTAGGTTCTTTTGAAGGATATTTGAAGATGAGAGGACAAACTGAGTTCAGATTATGGGAGTCTATTTGATAAGCTGTTGAAGCCATATTTGGGTTATGGCTGGTTCTGCCTATTGAGAGTCCTGAGCTGGGACTAGAGATTGGGGGATGCACCCAGTAAATATTATTGGTAGGAAATCATAAGTAGAGTTAAGAATGTGGTTTTGGAGAACATGATGGGTATAATTAGGGTAACCAAAAATTCTGTTTTGCTCAGAACTCTTTTTAGTTTTAACTCTGAAAGCCCCGTGATCTGGGAAACTCTTCAGTTGCAGACAAAGCAGATGGCTGGTCACTTTAGATATAGTTCAGACAAGTGGTTGGGATCAGAGGTTCAAACCAGAGTGATGCATTAGTATGTTAACAAGTGAACAGTGCGTGACAACAGAAATCCAAAGCAATTCAGAGTTCTGGGAGGCAGTCGGTGGAATTGAATTATATTTTGGCTGAGATCAATTTGGCCAAATGAAATTTAGTCAAAAGCAGCATTGTCAGAGCAACTTTATTTGACAGTTGTGTTGAAATAAATTTGAAAATAAAATGAATATTTTAACCACAGGCTTTCAAGCTTTACATAATAATACTACTACTACTACTAATAATAATATAATAATAATAATTAGTAATAATAATAGCGACTACCATTCACAAATGCTCATCATGTGCCAAGCACCTTATTCCTTAAAATCAGTCTATGAGATAAGCACTGTTATTTTCTCCATCTTGCAAATGAAGAAACTGGTGGTTTGAGAGATGAAGCTGTTTGCAGTTACACAGCCAATTAATCATAGAAAGAGACATTGAACCCTAGTCCACCCAAAGCCTGTGCTGTTTAGTCACTAAGTGGTACCACTGCTCGGCATCAAGTTTATTTATTTATCAAGGTCTGTTTATTATTTATTATTTTTTTACTGCAAAAATAACACATGTTAATTCTAGAAAAATTATAACATATGGACTAACAGAAGAACATGGTAAAATATGTACAATTGCTTTTACTTAGAAATAGGCTCTGCTATTTGCAAATGACATATCAGATAAAGGACTAGTATCTAAGATCTATAAATAACTTAGTAAACTCAACACCCAAGAAACAAAAAATCCAATCATGAAATGGGTAGAAGACATGAACAGAAATTTCACCAAAGAAGACATACACATGGCCAAAAAGCACATGAGAAAATGCTCCGCATCATTTGCCATCAGGGAAATACAAATCAAAACCACAATGAGATACCACCTCACACCAGTGAGAATGGTGAAAATCAACAAGGCAAGAAACAACAAATGTTGGAGCGGATGAGGAAAAAGGGGAATCCTCTCTTTTTTTTTAAATTTTATTTATTTGTTCATGGGAGATACAGAAAGAGGCAGAGACGTAAGCAGAGGGAGAAATAGGCTCAATGCAGGGAGCCTGATATGAGACTCATCCCAGGACCTTGGGATCATGCCCTGAGCCAAAAGCAGACGCTCAACCACTGACCCACCCAGACATCCCTAAAAGGGGAATCCTCTTACACTGTTGGTGGGAATGCAAGCTGGTACAGCCACTCTGGAAAACAGTGTGGAGGTTCCTCACAAAGTTAAAAATAGAGCTACCCTATAACCCAACAATTGCACTACTGGGTATTTATCCCAAAAATACAGATGCAGTGAAATGCTGGGACACCTGTACCCCAATGTTTATAGCAGGAATGTCCACAATAGCCAAACTGTGGAAGGAGCCATGGTGTCCTTCGACAGATGAATGGATAAAGAAGATGTATATATAGAGAATGGAATATTACTCCGCCATCAGAAAGGACAAATACCCACCATTTGCTTTGATGTGGATGACACTGGAGGGTATTATGCTGAGTGAAGTAAGTCAATCGGAGGAGGACAACCATTATATGGTTTCACTCATATGGGGAATATCAGAAATAATGAGAGGGATTATAAGGGAAAGGGGGGGACCTGAGTGGGAAAATTTAGAGAGGGGGACAAACCATGAGAGACTCCTAACCCTGGGAAATGAACAAAGTGTTGTGGAAGGGGAGACGGGGAGGAGGCTGGGGTAACTGGGTGATGGGCACTGAGGAGGGCACTTGATGGGATGAGCACTGGGTGTTATACTGTATGTCCGCAAATCGAACTTCAATAAAGCAAACAAGCAAGGTCTGTTAACGTGTTTGATATCTTTTTCTTTTGGGAGCACATTGATAGGTATATATCTATACACACTGAGATATATATGTATATATATAGCACAATGATATACATGACATACATATATATTTTTTCCTCTAAAATTACATTTGAGGCTCTCGGAGGGGGCAGGAGATTCCAGTTACACACCCGCCAGGCTCCCAGCCCCCCACTCTTCTTGGCCATTTTGGGAAAATAAGGCTCAGAGTCGTCTGAGGTCAGAAGAAAGGGGTGCCAGCCTCACCCACAGCAGAGAAGAGAGGACAGAAGGATCTGAGATCCCTCTGAGGGCCAGGCCTGGGGCAACGGGTAGGGGCACCAGTTTTGCTGGGTTTCCAGTTTGAAAGGCAAGGGGCTCACCACCACGCCAGAGCCCGCCTGGAGAAGACAGATATTAGTAGAAGGGTGTGGGCAGGGCGGGGCTGGGGCGCTGGGCAGCGGCCAGTACTCTCAGAGCTGGCTGGCTCGATGTCTCAGCGCAGGCCTTCAGGACCCCTGCATGGCCCCCCTTCAGGTAGCGCCCACTAACCTTGATGGCCACTTTGTTGTAGTCACAGAATTTGAAGAAGTCCACGGGGGTGTCGCTGCTGCTGGCGACCGATGAGTCACTTGCCTGTGGAGTCTTTGATGTTGTAGGCACCATCATTGAACTCCAGCTGGAGGACATCGTAGCTGGAGCGGTTGGCATCCAGGGTGCCTGTGACGGCAACCAATGAAGCCATGCTCTCCACGGAACACGATGACGGGACGGTTGATGAGCTTCATGAGGAAAAGCTCCGATCCCCTGCTCTCTCCACCAAGGCAGCCAGCTGCCGTTCTTCTTGGCTGTCACAAACTTGCACGGACACACGCAGTGTGATCCGCCGATCACGCCACTCGATGTCAAAATAGCAGCTGGCATTCTTGGTGGAGGCAGTGGATTGCACGCCTCCCGTGGCTGTCAGCGTCCAGTACGTCCCCGTGTGAGAGCCTCTGTCCCCCACTTCCCAGGAACTGTACCATCGGACCCCTCCTGGTGCACCTTCCCTGTGTCTGGCGAAGGCCGCGGGAAGGAGGGGGTGCAGCCAGCAAGTGCCTGCTGCTTGCTCCTGTGCACCAAGCAGGCTCACCCTCCGCACAGCCCGCTCTGGCCTGGGGCTCTGCTCTCTCTCCTTTCATCCAGGCCTGACTGGAATCAGAAAATGACCAAATCAGTATTTTTTTAAACGAAGCATTATTGCTGGAAGCACCCAGGCAAGCCTCGTGGTAGCCGTGAATGATTTTCAAGGGGTCCTGTGGGGGAATCTTGAAGCAGCATCTCCAGGAGTTGGTGCTCTCCTTGTCTGCTAGTTGGGGGGAGGTGCAGGATGTTCCCCTGAATCCAGAACCTGCCCCTACCTCCCCAGGAGGCTTTCGCTGGCCCCCTCCTTCCTGCCTGCCTATGCTTCTGTCCCCATCTGGTGGTGCTGAGCTCCCTCGCCACCTAAGCCAGAACCTCCCGGTGTGATCGGTGCTCCCTGTCCGACCAGACTCCTCGGGTCTCGGGGTGGGATGAAGCTAGGCGTCACCCTCCACCGGGAGCCCCATCGGGAAACCGCAGGCCCCTGGCTCCCAGCCCTGCCCCTGCCAGCCCCCCTACCAGTTCATCTCTGCCATGTATCTCACTCTGGGTGTCTTGGTCTTTTATGTTTTGTGTGATTTGTATAACTAAATGCCCATGATAGTAGCTTCAGACTGGAAAAGCAAAATAAAATAATGCGAGTGTATGCCCCCCCAAAAATTACATTTGATACTTTTTAAAACCATTTTTTAAGCATTTAATTTATTGCAACTTCTCTTGTTGGACATTTGGACTACTGCAGCTTTTTGATACTCCAAACAGCTTACAGTAAAAAGTAATTAGCTGAAAATGATATACAAATAAAGCAAAATGAATTAAGACTGAAATACAGGGGATCCCTGGGTGGCTCAGCAGTTTAGCGCACCTGACTTTGGCCCAGGGTGCAATCCTGAAGTCCCGGGATCGAGTCTCACGTCAGGCTCCCTGCATGGAACCTGCTTCTCCCTCTGCCTGTGTCTCTGCCTCTCAATGTCTATCGTGAATAAATAAATAAAATCTTTAAAAAAAAGACTGAAAAACAAAAAATTCAGAATGATGGATGATATAATGCAAGAGACAGATAACGTAAAACCACTTGTTCTATGTTGTATTCTGATTACCAACACAATGAAAACCACTGGTTGAAGAATATTTGCTTTTCGGGTGCCTGGGTGGCTCATTCCATAAAGCATGGGACTCTTGGTATTGGCTCAAGTAATGGTCTCAGGGTCGTGAGATTGGCCCCCCCTCCTATGGTGCTGCTAGCTCAGCGGGGAGTCTGCTTGAAGATGCCCTCCCTTCTGCCCTCTACTCCTTCTGACTCCCACTCATGCTCGCTTTCTCTCTCTTCCTCTAAAAGAAATAACTTTTTTAGAAAAAGAATATTTGCTTTTTGAAAGATCATGTCAGCCTTCTTTCAGCTAAGGCATTTTTATTTTTTTTATTTCTTAAAGATTTTATATATTTATTCATGAGAGACACAGAGAGAGAGGCAGAGACACAGGCAGAGGGAGAAGCAGGCTCCATGCAGGGAGCCGGATGTGGAGCTCGATCCTGGAACTCCGGGATCATGCCCTGAGCCAAAGGCAAATGCTCAACCACTGACCACCCAGGCGTCCCAGCTAAGGCACTTTTTAAAAAGACTTTATTTATTTGAGAGAGAGAGATTAAGCAGGGGGAGGAGCAGAATGGGGGAGGGGGTCAGCCTGACTCTGCTGAGCACAGAGCTTGACAGGAGAACCTAATCTCAGGACCCTGCGATTGTAACCTGAGTGCAAACCAAGAGTCTGATGTTCAACTGACTGAGCCACCCTGAGTGCCCCCAGCTCAAGCATTTTCAACAGAATCACCTGGAGCCCATAGCAGGAACCATAAGCAGGACCCCAGACTCCAGGCAGAGTTTAGGAAGGGGTTAACTCCTAAAATGTAAATGTAAAGGGTGACTTTCTCTAATGGAGGGAACTATGTTCGGGAGAATGAGCCACAAACCTGGTGACCAGAAACTGATAGCTAGAATAAGAGAGGTAAATGTCAGGATCAGAATACGAAAGTAGTCACCAGAGCTGGAATACCAGGGCAGAGCCATGCTAATGACAATGGGGAGTTGCTGAGTTCCCAGGAGATTGGGTCAATACCCTTTATTTTTTTCTGAAGATTTATTTATTTATTTATTTATTCATTTATTTATTTATTATTTATTTATTTATTTATTTATTTATTTATTTTAGACACAGAGAAAGAAAGAGAGCAAGGAGAGAGAGAGAGAGAGAGAGAGAGAGAGGCAGAGACACAGGCAGAGGGAGAAGCAGGCTTCATGCCAGGAGCCCGATGCGGAACTCGATCCTGGGATCATGCCCTGGGCCAAAGGCAGGTGCCAAACCGCGGAGCCACCCAGGGATCCTCAGGTCAACCCCCTTTAAATTCTTGCCAAAGGGCACAGAATTTGGCCTGGGGGTGAGTCTACACGTGAGGAATATTGCCCCAAGAGCTCAAAAGAGCTCCAGGATTAGGAATCTGGCAGGTTCTGACAATGGGAAATTTTGAAGGAGAACAATATAGTGAAGAGTTATTATGTGATTAAACTAGAGAAGTTTAGGGATATTTCTGAAAACTATTGTGGTAGTGAATGAAGGGGGAGATTTTGGGCAGTGGTAGGAATTATATTTAGAAAGGTACCTAGAGATTTCTATTAAATAAATAGAGTGGAGAAATACCTGTAATGACATTTCTCTTCTTACCATATCTTGGCAAACAGACAAAACATGTGGTTGGACCTTGGTGGCTATAATGCTATTATTACTCTAAGTTCAGGTTTTAACTGGTACATTAAAATTTTCTTTTGTTACGGAGCCCCTAAATAGGCATGCTGTGTCTGTCTTATGATTGCAGTTTAAGTTAATGTTACCATGTTTTTTTTTTTTTTAGGTGTTTTTTTTTATTTTTTTTTAATTTATTTATGATAGGCACACAGTGAGAGAGAGAGAGAGAGAGAGAGAGGCAGAGACACAGGCAGAGAGAGAAGCAGGCTCCATGCACCGGGAGCCCGACGTGGGAATCAATCCTGGGTCTCCAGGATCGCGCCCTGGGCCAAAGGCAGGCGCCAAACCGCTGCGCCACCCAGGGATCCCTGTTACCATGTTTTAAAATTAAAACTTATTATCTTTTCTTGCTGCTATGAAGGCCATCAGGAATCTAATGATTAATATTCTGGAAAGACATTTCAATTGAATTTCTTGGGTATTGATCAGATAAGTATTAAGATTTATGATTGTCTTCTGAAATTTTCATTAGGTGAGTCCTTTGTTGCTTTGGGTAACTCTTAGGAAGTGGTTTCCAAACCCTGGAAATTACCACTTTGAGTTAATTTAGAAAGAGACGTCTCTTTTGCTGAGTGTGTTGTTTTTTGTGTATTTTTTTTGCACAAAAAAGTAACAATTGTATAGAAGTTAATTACCTTCTTAATTACAAATAACTTTATAGTTTCTGGAGGTTTGGAATTAAAACACTTCCAAGGATGTTTAACTATTAGAGGAACATCCGTTAATTAACTGTAGCTGATGGTTAGATTTGCTTCAGTGCTTTGAACTTTTGCATCAAGCCTTTCTTGCCCAGAAATGATGACTATGATCATCATTTCTGTCTCTTCCTGGAATTTTCTAATATATATTGTTTTAAAAATTACAACAATTCTGTTCATTGTAAAAACCAAAACAAAAAACCCTAAAATTGTATTGAATACAGACTACTTTTTCTCCCAGCCTCCAAATGATAACTGTTAACAGTCTGATTCATATTTTTACAACTTTTCACAAGGATTCTGCTTATGTACACACACACACACACACACACACACACACACACTATACGTTCCTCTTCCTCCCCTCTCCCTTCTCCCACTCACCTTACCTCTTCCCCCTCCTCTGTCTCCTCCTCCTTCACAGGAGTGTGGAGTGTGGTGATAATGCCAAGGGAGAGAAGGCTTTGTTCTGTGTTCTCTCCCTTATTGAATCTCACTCCTTAGTGGAGCTTACTGTCCTTGTCCTTTCCTCCCCTTGCCTACCACCAAGGTTCAAAAAATTCAGGCTATGCTTTGCTTCTCTTTATCCTCAGCAGCCAGACAAGGAACTCCCAGAACAAATCCTCAACTATGTAAAAGACAGCCGTTCTGGGTGTTTCTCTTGGGGACAGCAAGCTAAGCAGCCCCAGTTCTGGCCTCCCTGGTGATTGGCTGAGGGCCCAGCGGGGTTTTGTGTACCAGTTCATTCCAAGTGTGAAGTTTCTCTGGGGTTTCCTTGGGAAGTAGGTTCTTCTTTGTAACCTTTTTCTTGTGTCTGTTATGGGTTGAGATTTCTTCTGCAGTGGTTATCTATCATTTCAACCCTGATTTCTAATCTTCCAGACTTTTCTAAAATTTTTTCATGTGTTGATAATGGAGCTTCTTTTCTGCTCTCCTGTCATTTCTTTTTTTTTAATTTATGATAGTCACAGAGAGAGAGAGAGAGAGAGAGAGAGAGACAGAGACACAGGAAGAGGGAGAAGCAGGCTCCATGCACCGGGAGCGTGATGTGGGATTCGATCCCGGGTCTCCAGGATCGCAACCCTGAGCCAAAGGCAGGCGCAAAACTGCTATGCCATCCAGGGATGCCTCTCCTGTCATTTAAGTGGAATGTAGGTACACATGATGATTCAGTCAATTCCTTGAACCTCTCAGGTGCCTGATCTTTTTTTCTCTTTCTGGACCAGGGTTTTGGAAATTCTTTTAAGGTTTGTTTGTAGTTCCCCTGTCTTATAACATGAAAGTTCTAGCTTAATTTAAATATTCCAGTTTAAACGTAATATTAATCATAATTAGATCACCGATACCATATTGTTCTCTAGATGCAGAAATGACACGATTACTTAATAAACTTCTTTTTGCTGCATTTACAGGCCTCCACAAGATGTTATTGCATTGGACAAATTAATGATGTGGAATTCACTCTTAGAAACTTAGATAATTAGCCTTTCCTTTGATATATATGAATGTCACTATTTGTAATATATATTTTATGTATATTTTATGTATATGTATTTTATTTGCCAGGTAACTGAATATTGTCAGTTTCCTTTTCAGTATCTACATCAGTTGGAAAAGTAAAAAAAAAAAAACAAAAAAAACCATAGTAACTTTGAACTGGCACGTGGTACTCAATGTATCTTAAAATGATTTTTTCTTAATCACTATTAGAAACAAATGAATAGGGATCCCTGGGTGGCGCAGCAGTTTGGCGCCTGCCTTTGGCCCAGGGCGCGATCCTAGGAGACACGGGATCGAATCCCACATCGGGCTTCTGGTGCATGGAGCCTGCTTCTCCTTCTGCCTGTGTCTCTGCCTCTCTCCCTCTCTCTGTGACTAAAATAAATAAATAAATAAATAAATAAATAAATAAATAAATAAATGAAACAAATGAATAGGGCACCCTGGGTGGCTCAGCAATTTAGCATCTGCCTTTGGCTGGGGCCTGATCATGGAGACCCAGGATCAAGTCTCTCATTGGGATCCCTGCATGGAAAGCCATAAACTACCAGAACTGGAACAGGACGAAATAGCAAATCTGAACAGGCCAATAACCAGGGAGGAAATTGAAGCAGTCATCAAAAACCTCCCAAGACACAAAAGTCCAGGGCCAGATGGCTTCCCTGGGGAATTCTATCAAACGTTTAAAGAAGAAACCATACCTATTCTACTAAAGCTGTTTGGAAAGATAGAGATAGAGTACTTCCAAACTCGTTCTATGAGGCCAGCATCACCTTAATTCCAAAACCAGACAAAGACCCCATCAAAAAGGAGAATTATAGACCAATATCCCTGATGAACATGGATGCAACAATTCTCAACAAGATACTAGCCAATAGGATACAACAGTACATTAAGAGGATTATTCACCATGATCAAGTAGGATTTATACCTGGGATGCAAGGCTGGTTCAACACTGATAAAACAATCAATGTGATTCATCATATCAGCAAGTGAAAAAACAAGAACCATAGGATCCTCTCAATAGACGCAGAGAAAGCATGTGACAAAATAGAGCACCCATTCCTGATCAAATCTCTTCAGAGTGTAGGGATAGAGGGAACATTCCTCAACATCTTAAAAGACATCTACGAAAAGCCCACAGCAAATATCATTCTCAATGGGGAAGCACTGGGAGCCTTTCCCCTAACATCAGGAACCAGACAGGGATGTCCACTCTCACCACTGCTATTCAACATAGTACTGGAAGTCCTAGCCTCAGCAATCAGACAACAAAAAGACATTAAAGGCATTCAAATTGGCAAACAAGAAGTCAAACTCTCCCTCCTCACCAATGACATGATATTCTTCATAGAAAACCCAAAAGCCTCCACCCCAAGATTGCTAGCACTCGTACAACAATTTGGCAGTGTGGCAGGATACAAAATCAATGCCCAGAAGTCAGTGGCATTTCTATACACTAACAATGAGACTGAAGAAAGATAAATTAAGGAGTCCATCCCATTTACAATTGCACCCAAAAGCATAAGATACCTAGGAAGAAACCTAACCAAAGAGGTAAAGGACCTATACCCTAAAAACCATAGAACACTTCTGAAAGAAATTGAGGAAGACACAAAGAGATGGAAAAATATTCCATGCTCATGGATTGGCAGAATTAAGATTGTGAAAATGTCAATGTTACCCGGGGCAATTTACACGTTTAATGCAATCCCTATCAAAATTCCACGGACTTTCTTCAGAGAGTTAGAACAAATTATTTTATGATTTGTGTGGAATCAGAAAAGACCCCGAATAGCCAGGGGAATTTTAAAAAAGAAAACCATATCTGGGGGCATCACAATGCCAGATTTCAGGTTGTTCTACAAAGCTGTGGTCATCAAGACAGTGTGGTACTGGCACAAACACAGACACATAGTTCAATGGAACAGAATAGAGAACCCAGAAGTGGACCCTGAGCTTTATGGTCGACTAATATTCGATAAAGGAGGAAAGATTATCCATTGGAAGAAAGACAGTCTCTCCAATAAATGGTGCTGGGAAAATTGGACATCCACATGCAGAAGAATGAAACTAGACCACTCTCTTTCACCACAGACAAAGATAAACTCAAAATGGATGAAAGATCTAAATGTGAGACAAGATTCCATCAAAATCCTAGAGAAGAACACAGGCAACACCCTTTTTGAACTCGGCCACAATAACTTCTTGCAAGATACATCCACGAAGGCAAAAGAAACAAAAGCAAAAATGAACTATTGGGACTTCATCAAGATAAGAAGCTTTTGCACAGCAAAGGATACAGTCAACAAAACTCAAAGACAACCTACAGAATGGGAGAAGATATTTGCAAATGACATATCAGATAAAGGGCTAGTTTCCAAGATCTATAAAGAACTTCTTAAACTCAACACCAAAGAAACAAACAATCCAATCATGAAATGGGCAAAAGACATGAAGAGAAATCTCACAGAGGAAGACATAGACATGGCCAACATGCACATGAGAAAATGCTCTGCATCACTTGCCATCAGGGAAATACAAATCAAAACCACCATGAGATCCCACCTCACACCAGTGAGAATGGGGAAAATTAACAAGGCAGGAAACAACAAATGTTGGAGAGGATGCGGAGAAAAGGGAACCCTCTTACACTGTTGATGGGAATGTGAACTGGTGCAGCCACTCTGGAAAACTGTGTGGAGGCTCCTCAAAAAGTTAAAAATAGATCTGCCCTATGACCCAGCAATTGCACTGTTGGGGGTTTACCCCAAAGATACAGATGCAATGAAACCCCGGGACACCTGCACCCCGATGTTTATAGCAGCAATGGCCACGATAGCCAAACTGTGGAAGGAGCCTCGGTGTCCATCAAAAGATGAGTGGATAAAGAAGATGTGGTTTATGTATACAATGGAATATTACTCAGCTATTAGAAATGACAAATACCCACCATTTGCTTCAACGTGGATGGAACTGGAGGGTATTATGCTGAGTGAAGTAAGTCAGTCGGAGAAGGACAAACATTATATGTTCTCATTCATGTGGGGAATATAAATAATAGTGAAAGGGAATATAAGGGAAGGGAGAAGAAATGTGTGGGAAATATCAGAAAGGGAGACATAAGGTAAAGACTGCTAACTCTGGGAAACGAACTAAGGGTGGTAGAAGGGGAGGAGGGCGGGGGGTGGGAGTGATTGGGTGATGGGCACTGGGGGTTATTCTGTATTTTTGTAAATTGAACACCAATAAAAAAATGAAATATATTTTTCTATCTAGCATCTCGCCAAGAAAACTTGTAGGAAATGAAAAATGTAAATAATGGCACCAATAATGAATGACTCACTCTATCAACTATCCTCTTAAAGACTCATCATATTGTGAATTTATTTACAAGTTTATATTTGGTACCCAGAGTAACAATGTTATATACAATCTTTTCTTTTTCATACAAACCATTTTTAGTCCACCAGTATGAAGGAAAGGGATTTATAGGTTTGTTTTGCTTAATTCATCATTTTTCAATTCTGTAAAATTTTACTCAACTCCTGAAACAAGAGTTCATAGCAGAGATACGTATTTATCTTTCAATTATCACAAACAAGAAACCCCTCTTGGGTATATCTCTAGGTATGATATTTCTATACAGTTTTTTAAAGATTTATCTATTTTAGAGAGAGAATGAGCAGGAGACAGAGAATCTCAAGCAGACTCTACACTTAGTACAGAGCCCAATGTGAGGCTTGATCCCAAGACCCTGAGATCAGGACTTGAGCTAAAACCAAGACTTGGATGCTTAACCAGCTGTGCCAGCCAGGCGACACCTCTACACAGTCTTTAAAGATGTGTCTTAACATACTAAAATCTGGGCACCTGGGTGGCTCAGGGGTTTAGCATCTGCCTTTGGCTCAGGGCATGACCCCAGGGTAACGGGATCGAGTCCCACATTGGGCTCCCTACATGGAGCCTGCTTCTCCCTCTGCCTGTGTCTCTGCCTGTCTGTCTGGGTCTCTCATGAATAAATAAATAAGATCTTTCTTAAAAACATGAAAATCTTTAAGATTATAAATGTACAGATTATAAATGTATAAATGTATATTCAAATGTACATATGAATACTATGATTATTAAAGTTATTTTTAATCTTTGTTTGAAAAATTTCTAGAACTCGAAATATGCCTTTCAGACATTTTCACATTTAGAGACTATGTCATTTTCCTGTGACGGGCTGTATTGTTGGTTTGCAACCTTGAGGGCTCCCCAGGTGAAATCTGAATGTGGCCCCCACACACAGGGGGCTTGGAGATCCCAGAGAAAGCAACAGAGGATTCCAGATTGGCAGGTGGCTGTTTTAATAAATGAGGGAATATGAGGCTTATCCTAAGTGGCCCCAAGACAAGGAGATTCTCACACCCACCCACGCACTGGGACTTAACAGTTTAGGGGTTCCTGGGTGGCTCAGTCCGTGAAGCATTAGACTCTTGATTTCACGTCAGGTCATGATCTCAGGGTTGTGAGATCGAGCCCCACATCAGGCTCTGTGCATATTTAAAAAAAGTTTATACAGAGGACTTAACTTGGTTTAGTTATTTGCTCTCAACAACATCTTAATTGTCTCAAGAACACCTCACTCTCATCAGACTGCATCCCCAAAAGGGCTGCCGGCACGGCATGAGAATAGTAGTTTGCAGGCACATTTCAAGGACAGGGGAGGGTTTAAGGAGCTTCTTCTCAAGATCTTTGACCTAACATCTGCAAAGATCCTTTCTTCCAAATAAGGTGACAGACGTGTCCTGTTTCCAGAAATATGACGTGGGCATACCTTCAGGGGGAACACCATTTGACACTCCACAGAAACTACACATTATTATTACATAAAAACTGTGCTCCTGTCTCGGGTAAGAGAAATATTGGCCCCTGAAAGATGCCCACATTGTAACCCTTGGAACATATCATATTGCCATGCAAACAGGCTTCTGCAGAAGTGATTCAGTTAAGGATTCTGAGATGGGAAGATTGTCCCGGATTTTCCAGGAAACCCAATATGATCAGAAGAACCAGTGTAAGAGGGAAGCAGGAAGGTCAGAGTGAAGGAGGATGTGGCTACACGGCTGAGGACAGGGGGGCAGGTGCACACACCAAGGACGGAGGGCAGCCTCCGGAACCAGGAAAAGGCAAGGGACAGAATCTTCCCTACAGCATCCGGATAAAACACAGTCCTTGAATTTAACCTTACAAAACCATTTCAGACTTTTTCTTCTAGAGATGCAACTAATACATCTGTATTGTTTTATACCACTAAGTTCCAGGTAATTTGTTACAGAGCATTGGAAATGACACAGGATGCAATGTCTTTCACGGCATATTAACAGTTGTGTGTTTAAGGACAGTCTGACTACCATGGTTTTAATTCACTGCTAGGGCTGCCTGATTTGAGAAAAGGGAAGTCAATTCTATTCTATTTCTACTCAAGGAATTATTTTATGTTAGTTGGGATGTTAACAGAATGTTAACCTGATGTTAACAAAATCAAGAATTTGAATTCTGTTTTGTTTTGTTTTTCCTTAGCTTCGAGATAAGACCTGCCATTGACCCTACAAGAGGATTCCTAACAGATGTTTTACGGGGTCACTCTCAGGAGTCCATGCTCACTCTCAATATAGCCAGGTTTAAAATTCTTATCCCTGTTTAAAACTGTGAGATAAGTAGTTACACTTACCCAAAAATCATCCAAATCGTTAGATAGCTAAATTTAAAAACAATCTATTATCTACTTCAAAATAAGATCTATTAACATAAAAAAAGTCAAGACCCCAGGGCATGCTACCTTTGTATACCTGGCCTTATAGCTTTGATGGCTTGTAGACTTTGGATTTAAATTTCCCTAAAGCAAGAAACCAAGATATTTGGTGGAGAGAAGAGGTGGCAAGAAGTGTAGATATTAATGACCTGGTCTCTCAATTTAATTTTTGTTTGCTGTTATTTTTCTATTCCTATGTTATTTGAAAAGCATGAAAGTTAAATCCGAGTCGATATTCATTTTATAGCTTTTTTACATACATGCCACGTTAAAATTTTGTTTTATGTCTCACAAACTTTAATTTCCATTTTAAAGTTAAAAATCGGTCTCGAAGGTTATCAAAGTATTCAAAAGTATTCAAAAATTATATTTACTGTTATTAGAACATTTCATGTTGTTGCATATATTCTTTTAGCTGTTTGATATCATCCACTTGGCCTCATTATAATAAATGAGAGAAGATAGCTATGGAGCAAGTCTACCTTGTAACTTGGATGATTTCCCCACTTCATTTAATTGACTTTTCCCTACTGCTTTGCTCAGCATCATTTAATACCTTATGCCTAATTCTATTTAGAGTTTACAAATCCATAAAGTGAAAGATTGACTCCAACACTGTTACGACTTTCTAGTTGTGAACAGAACATAAGGTAATATTTTAATAGGCACTTGTTGCCTCAAATATACTTCTATAAATGTATAATGTTTAATTCTTAGGTACTGATTTTAATTTTTCTCAATATCATATAATAAAGCCTAGAGGAAAAGTGCAAAGGCCGTCAAGTCTATCACTTAATCTGCAAGAGCTAACAATACATACATTGAAACTATCTTGTTTCAAGACTTAATACCCATTAATATTTCAAAAGGTACTACAGATTTAGAAATTTTTAAAATTTGAAAATGTCCGATTTCTAAATTTGGTACACACTGAAGGAAAAAAAATTCATCCCTGTTCTTGCCATTTTTTTTTCATAGAATGTGCACAGATCAAAAAGAATAGGTTGGGATTTTCCCTCAGTGGAAGGCAATAATTTTCAACCAGTTTCAATCATGAGAAGTTGTAATCTTCATCATCTTTCAGGAGCTTCACTGGAGAGAGGTCATTTGTCTTAGCCACTTAATGTTTACCAAGATACTATGTGAGTCATGTCATTGAAAACTGACCAGAAATTCACAGCAATTCAAAAGCCAGGCACACAGGCAATATTTCACAACTTTTTCTCCAACCTAGGCACGTCAAAGTATTTGTTTTCCTATATAAAATGTGTGCATGCATGCGTGTGAAATTAAGTCAGGCTGTTTTAATCCACCAGAGACTCCAACGACAATTTTAATGGTATTCTGATGAATAAATACTTGCCAAGGGAATGACTATATGAAAAGAAAATCATTTTCCAGTGTGCAAAACGCTGGTCTAGTTGTCATCCCACTTCCGAATTTATCTATCAATAAGCAAAAAAGAGCAACCATATTTTTTCAATGTCCTATCAGAATAAGTAATTTTTAAATGTGAATTTTTAAAAATTCTCCTGAAGCAACAAACAATATGGATCAAACAGACTTTGTGACCCTCCAGCTACTGTCCAATATTTTTCCCTGTAAATCACTGGTTCTCAAAATGTGGACCACAAAACTAACAGCACCAGCATCAGGTGGAATATTGTTAGATGAGCAAATCTTTTTTTTTTTTAGACTTTTTATAGGCAGAGAGAGAGAGAGGGAGAGAGTCAGAGACACAGTCAGAGGGATAAGCATGCTCCATGCCGGGAGCCTGACCCGGACTCTATCCCAGGACTCCAGGATGGCGCCCTGGGCCAAAGGCAGGTGCCAAACCGCTGAGCCACCCAGGAATCCCCTAGAAGAGCAAATCTTAAACACACTCCAGGGAGTTCAGAAACTGAGGTAGTAGGGCCCAGGAATTTTCAAGGCCCCCATGAGATTGTCATGCAAACTGAAGTTTCAGAACCCTTGTTCTACGACCAACTCTGACTAGAAGTGTGCGTGCATGTACTCTAAACATTCAGAATCGCAACCTTGCAAACAGTGCACACTCATTTGCGGTATGGGTTCCCAAACTACCATTTAATAATGGAAAATACCACTGTAAAGTCAGCAGTGTGGAAATTTCAAGTAAACAAAGAATTATGCAATGTGGAATTCATGTATCGATGGGCCGACCACGTCTTCATGTTCGGCAGAACCGGGCTGGCAAGCTGTCACGGAGGGAGGCATCCATCAACTCCGTGTGTTCATAGAAGTAAACATTTTTCCTAAGACTTATTTTTTTTGTTGTAGAGAGAGAGCGAGCATGAGCAGGAGGGCCAGAGGGAGAGCGAGAGAGAATTTCAAGCACACCCCTACCTGAACATGAAGTGACGGGGGCGGATCTCAGGACCATGAGATCACTACCTGAGCCAAGACCAAGAGCTGGATGCTGAACTGGCTACACCACCCAGGCGCCCCAAAATTAAACACTTTAAACAATAGTAAATTGTCAACAGAGTACAAATCATGTTATATATTGTTTTCACATTTAACGGTAAATCTGCATTTAAAAATTAGAAGTATTCCATTATGTTGTATCACAGGCCTCAAAACTTTTCTGAGGTACCTATATTTGGGGACACTTATATGAATGCAATGAGCAATAGTAATTCATTTTATACCTAACTAATTTAGAGGTAGCAATTTTTAAATATTCTCTCCTTATTCTACAGTCACATTTCCATGTGAGTAGGTGTTGAGTGATGAAAATATTCAACGGATTCAACTTTTATAGATTGTTTTTACTCTTTTGCTAATTTTTGGGAACAAAAGCATAAAACTTTACTACTTTCCTGATGTTATCCAGTGCTATATTTGCCAAAATATCAGTAAAAGCTGCACATGAATTTTAGATAATATCGATTAAACTTTGTTATTCTATAACACTTGCACATTGGAAAGTTCAGTTAGACAACAATGCCAAGGGATCCCTGGGTGGCGCAGCGGTTTAGCGCCTGCCTTTGGCCCAGGGCGCGATCCTGGAGACCCGGGATCGAATCCCACGTCGGGCTCCCGGTGCATGGAGCCTGCTTCTCCCTCTGCCTATGTCTCTGCCTCTCTCTCTCTCTCTCTCTCTCTCTCTCTCTCTGTGGGACTATCATAAAAAAAAAGACAACAATGCCAATAAAAGGAAATTTTAATATATTAAACTTAGGAAGTGTAGATTTTATAAGTTCTCTATTATAAGTTTTATATTTCTAAATATAAATTTTGTAGTTATACTCTTTTTAAGAATATATGCATATATGGGCCTTGGCATCACAACTCGCTCATCCATAAAGTTAACATTTTTGATTATATAACAATCCAGCATTATTATTCTGGACTCACATGCCAAAAACTTAATATAAGTTATTTTTATGTATAATGCAGAACTGTCCATAAATGAGTCCCTCATCCTCCTTCCTTTTTGTTAGGTGTGTGCTTCTCTGACAGGAAAGGGAGGAAACCTGCACTCCCTCTAAAACATCTTGAAACAGACACATACATACATATGTATATATATATATATATGCATGCATAAATAAGCTTGGTTAAATATAGAAATTATGAATACTTAGAGTGATATTTTTTCTGAGTGTTTCCCATCCAATGCATCAAGTGAAGAAAAGGACATGAACTAATGGAATATGATATAGTAGATTTGATAATGTTACACTTAGCTTTATATATTTTAAAAATTTTAATATGGAGGATAAAATCTGTCTTAAAACGCATTATGTTCATTTAAAAAATGAAAATTAATATTACTTTTATTGATTCATTTTTTATTGAATTTGTTTTTTGTGTATATGCTACTTAAAATATGAAATGAAATTTTAATTTGGCTTAGTTATCAAATACTGTAGCCTGACCTCATTCTTAGCCATCAGCAACACTTTCAAAAAGGACTCAAATTTAAAAAAAAAAATTTATTATATAGGTAAGCCATGGCCATTGTAGTTAATATGTAAAATATAGAAATGGATAGGGATATTGTTTATATATATATATATATAAATTTAATTGAATAAATTATAATTTATATAATTAAATTAAATTAAATTTAATTTAATTATATAAATTAATTTAATTTAATTTAATTTAATTATATAATTAATAAATTATATATATATATTATATATATATAATTTATATATCTACTAAAATATTTTGATTTAAATATGTTCAATCTTTTACACCAGTGTATATTAAAATATGCATGTTTTGATACAAAATAGGTTTAATACATATTTATGTATTCAAATCTGTCCATCTGTTCTGGTGTGAATCTTCTATTATATTTAAGCTAAGGTGATTCTTCATCATGAAATCCAAAATTCAAATATTCACTTTTGCTGTTTTTTCTCTAGCTCCTTTAGGTGTAAGGTTAGCTTTTTTACTTGAGTTCTTTCCAGTTTTTGAATGGATGCTTGTATTGCGATGTATTTCCCCCTTAGGACTGCTTTTGCTGCATCCCATCGATTTTGAATGGTTGTACCTTCATTCTCATTAGTTTCCATGAATCTTTTTAATTCTTCCTTCATTTCCTGGTTGACCCTTTCATCTTTTAGCAGGATGGTCCTTAACCTCCACGTGTTTGAGGTCCTTCCAAACTTCTTCTTGTGATTTAGTTCTAATTTCAAGGCATTATGGTCTGAGAATATGCAGGGGAAGATCCAAATCTTTTGGTATCGGTTCAGACCCGATTTGTGACCCAGTATGTGGTCTATTCTGGAGAAAGTTCCATGTGCACTTGAGAAGAATGTGTATTCAGTTGAGTTTGGATGTAAAGTTCTGTAGATACCTGAAGTCCATCTGGTCCAGTGTATCATTTAAAGCTCTTGTTTCTTTGCAGATGTTGTGCTTAGAAGACCTATCCAGTGCAGAAAGCCTTAAATCGAAGTCACCAAGTATAAGTGTATTATCATCTAAATATGTCTTAATTTTGGTTATTAATTCATTGATATATTTGTCATCTCCCACATTCAGGTCATATATATTGATAATTGTTAAGTCCTCTTCTTGGATAGATCGTTTAAGTATGATATAGTGTCCCTCTTCATCTCTCACTACAGTCTTTGGGGTAAAGTTCAGTTTATCTGATATAAGGACCGCTACCCCTGCTTTCTTTTGAGGACTTTTTTTTTTTTTTTTTGAGGACCATTTGAATGGTAAATGGTTCTCCAACCTTTTTTTTTTTTAAAGATTTTTTTAAATTTTTTATTTATTTATGATAGTCACAGAGAGAGAGAGAGAGGCAGAGACACAGGCAGAGGGAGAAGCAGGCTCCATGCACCAGGAGCCTGACGTGGGATTCGATCCCGGGTCTCCAGGATCGCGCCCTGGGCCAAAGGCAGGCGCTAAACCACTGCGCCACCCAGGGATCCCGGTTCTCCAACCTTTTATTTTCAGGCTGTAGGTGTCCTTCTGTCTAAAATGAGTCTCTTGTGGACAGCAAATAGATGGGTCCTGCTTTTTTATCCAGTCTGAAACCCTGCGCCTTTTGATGGGGTCATTAAGCCCGTTCACATTCAGAGTTACTATTGACAGATGGGAGTTTAGTGTCATCATGATATCCATTCAGTCCTTGTTTTGTGGATTGTTCCACTGAACTTCTTCTTAAAGGGTAATTTTAAGAGTTCCCCCTTAAAATTTCTTGCAGAGCTGTTTGGAGGTCACATATTCTTTCAGTTCCTGCCTGTCTTGGAAGCTCTTTATCTCTCCTTCCATTTTGAATGAGAGCCTTGCTGGATAAAGTATTCTTGGTTACATGGTCTTCTCATTTAGGACCCTGAATATATCCTGCCAGCCCTTTCTGGCCTGCCAGGTCTCTGTGGAGAGGTCTGCTGTTACCCTAATACTCCTCCCCATAAAAGTCAGGGATTTCTTGTCTCTTGCTGCTTTAAAGATCTTCCCTTTATCTTTGGAATTTGCAAGCTTAACTGTTAGACGTCAAGGTGTTGAAAGGTTTTTATTGATTTAGGGGGGGATCTCTCTATTTCCTTCATCTGAATGCCTGTTTCCCTTCCCAGATTAGGAAAGTTTTCAGCTAGGATTTGTTCAAATACATATTCTGGCCCTCTGTCCTTTTCAGCGCCCTCGGGAACCCCAATTAAACGTAGGTTTTTCTTCCTCAGGCTGTCGTTTATTTCCCTTAATCTTTCCTCATGGTCTTTAATTGTTTGTCTCTTTTTTCCTCAGTTTCCCTCTTTGCCATCAACTTGTCTTCTATGTCACCCACTAGTTCTTCCACCTCGATAACCCTCGTCATGAGGACTTCTAGTTTGGATTGCATCTCATTCTATTGATTTTTAATTTCTGCCTGATAGCTCTAAATTCTGCAGTCATGAAGTCTCTTGAGTCCTTTATGCTTTATTCTAGGGCCACCAGTAGCTGTGTAATAGTGCTTCTGAATTGGCTTTGTGGCATCGAATTGTAATCCAGATTTTGTAACTCTGTGGGAGAGAGGACTGTTTTCGATTCTTTCTTCTGAAGTGAGGTTTTCCTTCTAGTCATTTTGCTCAGTGCAGAGTGGCCAAAAAACAAGTTGTATTGGGAAAAGGAGAAAAAGAGAGGAGAGAAAGAAGGAAAGAAAAGAGAAAAAGAAATAAGGAAAGAAAAAAGAGAAGAAAAAGAGAAAGAGAAAGAAAGGGAAAAAGGGTGGGGGAAGCAAACAGAAATCAAAAATCAAAAAAAAAAAAAAACACGGGGAGTATCTTCTGATTCTGTATACTTTAAGTCCCTTAAATTCCCCTGGAACTTGTCTGTCTAGCTGGTCTTCTGGGGGAGGGGCCTGTTGTGATTTTCAGGTGTTAGCACTTGGGGGAGCTGCTCTGCCCCTGCCTGGTGCAGGGCTCAGTGGGGGTTGTTTACCCCGTGAGACCCCAGGAGGAACAACCACAGTGGCAGGGCCAGGTCTGGAGCCCTGGATTCAGCTCCCGCAGTAACTCCGGAGCTCTCTGTCTGCTGCAGGGGCCTGGATGCTCGGGGGTGGGTCTGCTGATCTGCTCAGCTCCAGGCAGGAGGGTCCTAGCTGTCCTGGGGCCCTCCCGGCCTCTGCCTGTCCCGGGGGGAGGCCGGATCCTGGGCTGTGTCCCGGTCGCCTAGTGCTCCTGGGGCCTGTGCTGTTGGATGTTTCTAGCAGCAATGTCCACAACAGCCAAACTGTGGAAGGAGTCTTGGTGTCCATCGAAAGATGAATGGATAAAGAAGATGTGGTTTATGTATACAATCGAATATTACTCAGCCATAAGAAATGACAATACCCACCATTTGCTTCGATGTGGATGGAACTGGAGGGTATTATGCTAAGTGAAATGAGTCAAGCGGAGAAGGACAAACATTTTCTCATTCATTTGGGGAATATAAATAATAGTGAAAGGGAATAGAAGGGAAGGGAGAAGAAAATGGGTAGGAAATATCAGAAAGGGAGAACAGAACATGAGAGACTCCTAACTCTGGGAAACGAACTAGGGGTGGTGGAAGGGGAGGAGGGCGGGGGGTGGGGGTGAATGGGTGACGGGCACTGAGGGGGGCACTTGACGGGATGAGCACTGGGTGTTATTCTATATGTTGGCAAATTGAACACCAATAAAAATAAATTTATTATTTAAAAAAAGTGCAAGTAAGTAGACAGCACAGAGAGACCTGCATTTCTGCCTCCTGGGCAGTGAATGCCAAGTGGATCTTTCCAGGTTGGAAGGAAAAAGAGAAGGAGCTTCATGTACTTGTGAAACAGGACATAAAGCCACCCCGACAAGGCTTTGACAAAAGTTACCAGTACATACAAGATGAGCGATTTGTCTATTTGAGACTTAACTAGGGTGGCACCTGGTGTTCAGAAGGGCTCAGTGATGGGGTTGTAACAAGGAGAATGCTGCAGAAGCAGGCACGATGGGGACTCGGTCACGGGGGACAGTCTCTGAAGGTTGAGCCACTCACACGAACACGTGCCCCGTACCGCAGCCTTTCAAAGGGAGTCGCACGGGATTTCTGGGTCTCCTTAGAATGAATTTACTTAAGAACAAACTTTCGTTATGGACATTCTCTGCAATCTGAGAGCGCAGCAACCAAAAGAAAAGCAAGGACATAATCCTGCTGCCTTTATAGGGGATTACGGAGATGCTCTGACTCGAGCCTTTAAAGCCACTCTGGACACACCTCCTGTCCTGCAGGCCTTAAGACCCCTTTGAGGATCCCTGGGTGGGGCAGCGGTTTGGCGCCTGCCTTTGGCCCAGGGCATGTGATTCTGGAGACCCAGGATCGAATCCCACATCGGGCTCCCGGTGCATGGAGCCTGCTTCTCCCTCTGCCTATGTCTCTGCCTCTCTCTCTCTCTCTGTGACTATCATAAATAAATAAAAATTAAAAAAAAAGACCCCTTTGAGCAGCTCCTTCCACCCATCGATGTGTCTGATGAACTGTGATCACATAGATGCAAAAAGGACACTTCACACCCAGATATGTCCCTGCTCAGCAGCGTCCAGAAAGTTGGGAGCCAGGCCGCTGCACCTCGGGGCCAGGTCCCCCTGTGGCCAGGCCGGTGGTGCAGCCAGGCCCAGCGCCCAGAGAGCACAGTGTGGGCAGCTCAGGGTGCAGGCGAGGGGGTGCTGTGATGTCCGGGGGTCGGGGGCTCCCACCTCCTCCTGGTCCCCCTGCTCTTCATGAAGGCTTCGGCTACTGGCTCCGGCCCAACAGTGCCTCGCCTAGGCCTGTGTCTCCCTTCCTGTGGGAAGCAGGACACAGCCAGGCTTCGGGGTGGCCCTGGACCCCTCACGCTCTGCGGGGGAGGGTCCCCGGGGGTCCATCAGCCTGGCGCCCCGGACTAGCCAGCCCGCCGCCTCCACACCAGGATGCTCCAGGGGCAGGACACAGCACAGGGCCCCGGGAGGGCCTGGAGGGTGGGAGGGTACTCATGTGACTGGCCCTCCTCTCCATCCCTGGGGGAGGGTGCTCCCGTGACCCAGTCCTCCTCTCCATCCCCAGGGGAGGGTGCTCCTGTGACCTGCCCTCCCTCCTCTGAATACTCCTGTGAACCTGCCCTCGTCTCCATCCCCAGAGGAGGGTGCTCACAGTGACCAGCCCTTCTCCCCAGTCCCAGCCCCTCTGCCCTGGGAAACGTCTGTCTTCATGTCAGTTGACACCTTGAGCCTTCCTGAGACCTTTGCCTCTAAAATGGGCTTAAAACACAAAGGCTTTTACAGTTTGACTCCTTCTCGCTCTTAAAGGGCAATGATGGTCTCTTGCTGTTCTGGACATCTTACCTGTAATTATTTTTTAAATTTTTATTTTTTTTATTTTTTTTATTTATTTATGATAGTCACAGAGAGAGAGAGAGGCAGAGACACAGGCAGAGGGAGAAGCAGGCTCCATGCACCGGGAGCCTGACGTGGGATTCGATCCCGGGTCTCCAGGATCGCGCCCTGGGCCAAAGGCAGGCGCTAAACCACTGCGCCACCCAGGGATCCCTCTTACCTGTAATTAGAAGCAGTTCTCTGAAGGTGCATTTACCTTGTTTTCAATTATTAGAAAAAATTATTATTTTAATAAACCTGATTATCCCTGTCTTTTTGGCTGTGTGTGTAAATGCCCTATGCACGGACCTTTAGGGATGGAGTTCTGGATCATAGGCTCTATGTAGTTCATGTATTTTAATTTTATGTGCATTTTATACTCCATGAGCTATTGTTTCTGCTTTTAGGGTCATAATTTACTTACATTTGCCCACACATTTTTTCTTTCCATTACTCTATACCTTAATGATTTTAGTGTTTCTCTCTGTTATTGTATTTTTGTCCTGGAAAAAAGTAATTTTAGTAATTCTTTCAAATGAGAGTGTGCTGCTGATGAATTCACTCCGTTTTATTTTGGTTCGAGATATTTATTTCTATTCTTCAGTCCAAAAGATACAGATATAGAGTTCTGTTTGGCAGTCATGTTCTTTCTGGAATTTAAAGCTTATTCCATTCTCTTCTGGCTTTCATCACTTAAGATGATAATAGTTAACTGTTGATTTTATTGTTACTCCATGAAGGCTAAACTTCTCTTAATGCTCCCACCCCTGGCTGCTTTTCAGTTTCTAATTTCTTTTTAACTTATATTTTAATATGCTCAGATTCAGATGTCTTATGTAGTTTGCTTGTTTGTGTTTAACTGCCTGGGATCTATCATTCTTGAATCTATAGATGATGCATTTTATCATTTTTAGAAAATCTCAGCCATTATTTCTTCAAGTATTATGTTAGCATCACCTTTTCTCTTCTGTGTTTCGTCGTTTGCAATCACATAAATTAGACTTTATTCCATATACACACATTTTATCTTTTTCTTCCTTCTCTTTGTTCACTTGTAAAAACTCTTCTGGTGCTCTAGTCTGGATATTTTCTCCTGAACTTTATTCCAATCCTCCATTCTTCTTTACCTAAAACATGGATGAGTGACTTTTTTTTTTTTTGTAAAAGACTAGATAGGAAATATCTTATGCTTTGTAGGACACACAGGTTAGAAAACTGGGCATC